>NC_080177.1:34164425-34472212 GCF_950295315.1 Erinaceus europaeus
AATTACAAATTTAAGGTTTCAGTGCCATTATTTCATGTGGTTGTTGAGTGTTCTTGAGTGCATTTGCTTTTATAAAAGTTCCTTTAGAACTTCCTGTAAGGATGGGTTGGTTGTGACTTATTGTTTCAGTTGCTCCTCTTCTGAGATTTTTATTTCTCCCTCCAGTTTGAAAGAGAGTCTAGCAGTATAGGTACTCTTGATTGGAAGCCTTTCTCATTTAACATGCTCTAGATATCTTGCCATTTCCTTCTAGCTTTTAGGATATCAGTTGAGAAACATGCGGATAGTATTATAGTTTTACGTCTGCACATTACCCTTTATTTTTTCTCTTGCTGTTTTTAGTAACTTTATCTTTAGTCTTTGCAAATTTAATTATAATATGCCTTGATATATGTATCTCTGGATCAATTTTGTTTGGTGTTTTCTGAGCTTCTTTTATCTTTACATATTTCTTATTTTTTACTTGGGGTATTGTACAGGGGGGGTCTTCCAAAGACCACCAAGAGACAGTTTTGGGTATGCAAAAGCAAAAGGAGTTTATTGCTAGCCAGCTAGGGTCGGGACCGTCACGGATGCAGGCACAACTGCTCCTGGTGCCGACCCCGACCTTTGCCACTGGCCTCTTATAGGAATTTCTAAGTACATTGAGCAAACAGCAAAGATTGAGCAAACAGCCTGTGGTTTCGGTAAGGACAGGGGGGTCTCTTATAATTTTCAGGTTTTCCTGTCCAGTCCCTGCTAGTTTCGATAATTTCCTGTTTTTCCCACCACATTTTTCTGATTCATTTTCCAGAACTGTTCCACCCTGTTCTCCTGCTTGTTCCTGTAAATAATTATTCCCAAGAACAATATAATGTTATCTTAAGCTTCCACCTTCCAACATTTCTCCCTTTTTCTTAGGATGGGTTGATTTCTGTTTCTATTATTGGTTGATATTGAGTTCTGAGAACCATCAGCTGGACTGCTTTTATCCTACTTCTGATTAGATTTACAAGCTTATTTATAATACCTGGCCCTACTATCAGTCCTATAGCAAGCAGGGCTACAGGTCCCACCAGACTTGATATTAGTGACGTCAGCCAGGGTGACCAATTGAAGAGTCTTTTATACCAAGTTTGAGATTCTTGCCTCGCCTGTTCTTGTTCCTTCAGTCTTTTCCTTATGAGTGCCATGGAATTCTTAACACCTGAGTGGCTGGTATAAAGACAGCATTCTTCTCCTAGTGCCACACATAACCCACCCGGCTGATAGTGATGAAGCTGGTTTTGTCTTAATACTAACCGCTGCTGCACCGTATCCAGTTGATTTTTAACAAAAGCCATGAACTTATTTAAAACACAAGGCCCAAAGGTTAATACAAGTGATAGCATGGATAGAGGTCCTACAAAAGTGCTAATCAGTGTAGTTAACCAGGGGGAAGAGTTAAACCATGACTCAAACCAGCTTTGTCCCTGTAGACGTGTAGAAGCAACACTCTTCGTTTGTCTCAGGAATAACAGGCCCAGCCCCCTCTGATTTTTAAAGACAACCATTTTTACTTTTTAAGGGGAACCACTGGTGGCATCTGTTGAGAGCTGGTGACTGCCAGACTAGCTTTGCGGGCAGGAGACAGACGACCAGGCACTCATGGCTGAGCTGTATGCAGTATCTCTTTATTCATGTGGAACGCAGCACAATCTAAGCCAAGCTCTAAACTATATCTAATCATAATCCTGTCCTTATATATATACTTGCCAAGTAGGGTGGAAACAGGATGTGACATAGAGAGGGTGGTGCGAAAAGGCAGTGGTAGAAATCAGGGTGACTACGAGGGGGTGGAGCAAAAAGACATGGTGAACCAGTGGGGATTAAACCAATGCCCTGCAGGCAGGGTAGTGTTTAGTTAACAGTGGTTATGTAAATAGAATACAGTGTTAAGCAGGGGGGATTAAGCAAATGAAACAGAAGGGGTCTTAGAAGCATACCAACAGATGACGGTCCTTTCCCAGGTTTGTTGCACAACATTCCAACTATCCTGCAATATAGACTGGAAATTCTGTAAGAACTTGGTAACATTGGTGGGATAAGTGACAAGAGCAACAGAGCAGTCTGCCAAAAGCAATTTCAAAGGCAGACAGTTTGTTTACAAATGGGAAGCAGGGCACTCTCAGAAGGGCCAGGGACAGGAGCGATACCCATCCCTCGCCAGTTTCAAGGGTTAATTTAACTCAAGTCTCCTTCAGGGTCTAATTTACCTCTCTACCTGCCCAGAGATATGGGGCTCATTAGCACAATGAAATTTCCAATTTGTTCCCATTTCTCAGGCCACTAGCTGGGACATGATGCCAGAACCAATGGTGAGAGGGAACTCTCCACTTGGGCACTGTTTTATCTAAAAACTTTCTTGCTCACCATCCATATCCCATCAGACTTTATTGGATAAGCTTCTATCCAACCTGAAAATGTGTCTATAAATACCAGCAAGTACTTATACCCCAAAGTCTCTGGTTTAATCTACTTCCCAATGTCTTTTTACCTTTTTTTTTTCTTAGTTTCTAGTCTTAATCTCTCACCTGTCTTATCTCTCTTTTTTTTTTTTTCTTTACTGTAGTGAGGGTCTTTCAATGTCAAGGCTGGCCCTGCTTGCTGTGTAGCTAGACAAGCGGCTGCATCTGCCCTCCAGTCTCTTTTCTGATATCCGGGACAATGGATCACGGCTGCTTCTTGCAGAGTCCATGTGGGCTCCAGTAGGTTCAGTATCTGGTACTTGTGCTCGATCTTCTTCCCGGTGGAGGTCAGGAATTTTCTCTCCCCATGTGCTTCATGCACACATCATGTAGCAAAGGCATACCTCTTGGCAGTCATGCTTTTGGGGGGGAGCCTCAGGATCCGTCTCCGACATCAGGGTGGTAGGGTTCAGGTTGGTGGCAGCGCTGAATTTCACTCAGGGCTGGTCTAGGAACAGAGCTTGGTAGCAGGTTAGGTGGGCATTGGACTTGCCCCAGTGATAGCTTGTCTGCTTTTCTTACCAGATGTGCCACAGGTGCTATTGTCCTCAGGCATTTTTGTCCATCCAGCAGCCACTGGGTCCAATATTTGACAAATAGGTGAGGGGTCTGTGCCATGGCCCAAGTTCATGGGTCAACACTCCCTGGCTGATGCCTTTAAGTTCATCTACAAGCAGTCTAAATGACTTGTTGATAAAACAGCTTTTCTTCCAGTGTCTTTTCTCCTTGCAGTAAAATCATTGATCTTTCCCTACCCTTAGCCTAATCTTACTGATTTTTTTTTCTCTGTGGGCACTGCCCCAACTTTTTTTTTTTTTAAATCTTTCTGTCTTCTGTAACTTTCTTCTAGTATCTGGGGCAGATTTGAGCAACAAAAGGCCAAATTTAGTGCCATTTTATTTACCTTAAAGAGATTTGTGGGGCATTTTAGTGCCCCTTGGAGACCCCCTAGGAGAACCTAGCAGTATGATTGAAGGGGTGTTACTGCTGCAGTCGTATATTTGTAACCAGTAAGACATACACAAAACCAAATTAGGAGTTCACTAAAATTGATAATCCAATGACTAGAATTGGCTTATATCTTTATATAATTTTAGAAGGCCTTTTTAACAAACAGGTATACCAGTATAGTATATAAAGTCAATACCCAATATGTACACTTTAAAACTCTGATATGGCAATTTAAAAGGCTAACATAAACCTCATAGCTTAAATATTTAAAATAATCTTTTACTTTACATCACCTTAGACTAAATAATTTTGCTAAATCAGGATTTGCCAAATATCAAATCTTTTGTCAGACCAACTTAATTTATCAAGAATAAATCTCTGACAGTGTCCTAAAACAAACCAGATAATTTTTAAAAGCAGAAGAAAAAAAAAAAAACCAGAACAAATGCCTCAAGCAAGAAAATCATTAACATAACCATTGTGTTATATTTCCCTCATCCAGACCAGTTTTACCTCTTTAGTTGATCAATAACCTTTCTGCCATTTGTTACACAGTCAAGATTAAGGCACACTCTAGGTGTGTGATCACATAGGAACTGTGTTGGAAACTGTCTTTTTTTTTTTTTTTGTAGTCTTTTTAAATAGGGGAGTTATTTCAGTCTTAACTTTTCACCTAGTCTCGCCCATATTTCATTATCTAAAGTTCTTTCTCGGGGAAACCAGGGGCACAATTCTTGAATAAAATGTAAAAAGGTAGATAACTAGTTAGCTAGAACGTCTATACAGCTCTACATTAGACAGCCCCACATTTATTTGATAATTTTTATTTGAAAAAAAATTTATTTTTTACACATCACAACATTTTAATATTATTAACCTCTCATGATTTTAGGCAGCTGTCTCATCTGGGCTACAGGGCTGAGGCCAGACAATAGGTGGGGCAGAAGGCTCTGGATCCTTCTCTCTTACTTTGTTAGTGGGGCAAGACTTTTCCCCAGCCTCTTTTTAATTTTATTTATACACTCTCAAGTATGATTATAATCTTTTTTTAAAAACTTAGTATGAGGAGGAAAGGGAATAACAGAAAATTCACTCTAAGCATCATTAAATCTTTTATCAGGCCAAAAAACCAAACTTAAAACACACATATAAACAGCAACATATCTGGTCTAATACAAATTCAGATCTGCACTGTCTTAGCTTAGCCTTTCTCACTCACACATCAAAACAAAACATCTCACATTTATACACCAAGATTTTTCTCTGGTCTACAGCTTCTAGGGCAAACTTAACTAGCCCTAGAAAAAACAAAGAGGAGGAAAAAAATTCCCTCTGCCTCTCTCCATGAGAAACCCAAGAGGGCCAAGAACTGTTTCTGGACGTCTGCATCCAGTATGAGAGTTACCCTGAACCCAAAATGGGTCACACACCAAAGAACTCAATCATTCAAAACACTCACCCACAAAACACAACTTGTCAGTCAGAAGAGCATGCTGAAGATCACTGAAGACAAAAATCAGACCAGGTCCATACCAAACAGAAAAAGACCAGGAAGCAGGTACTCCAGAGAAAAATGTTAAATGACCAGGAGCCTGTTCTCCCAGTGGGGGAGTAACAGAAACCAAACCCTAAGCTAAGAGGAGACTAGGACACCAATGACTAAGATAACAAACAACAAGGAAACTCAGCTGCAGTGGGTGGTCAGAAAGCTTTAAGTTTTGTTTCTGACCATACCCATTTCAAACTAAGACAAACTGAGGCAAACACAGACAAACCTCAGCTGAATGATCCCAGGCTGGTACCAAATTTGGTCCCGTCACTCTGAGGTAACCAGGGGTGGTCGCCATTTGGCCCATTGCTGCAAAATGAAAGTAAACGGGGACATATAGACACAGACAAACAAGACAGCAGACAAGTGCGCTGTAACAAATCCTACCAGAGGTCTACCAACATGCGTCCAGAAAATGCAGTGAATACAGGCCCTGGGGGGTTTCTCAGATTTCCCACTATCCAATATCCCAAATGGTGTCCACCGTCCAGGGGGATCCAGATGGGGGGAAGGAACATCTTCCACCCCGCCCCTGTCGGAGATCATATGGCACGTCCACCTGATCTTCTTCCGACTTTTAAGTAGTCGACTTACAGATACAGAAACAGATTCAGAGAAGACTCCTTACCCCTTGCCTTCGTGGTCTCAGGGGATACCCAGATCCCGGATGAGCCCCCAAATGTTGTATGGGGGGGTGTCTTCCAAAGACCACCATGAGACAGTTTTGGGTATGCAAAAGCAAAAGGAGTTTATTGCTAGCCAGCTAGGGTCGGGACCGTCATGGATGCAGACACAACTGCTCCTGGTGCCGACCCCAACCTTTGCCACTGACCTTCTCTTATAGGAATTTCTAAGTACATTGAGCAAACAACAAAGATTGAGCAAACATTCTGTGGTTTCAGTAAGGACAGGGGGGTCTCTTATAATTTTCAGGTTTTCTCATCCAGTCCCTGCTAGTTTCAGTAATTGCCTGTTTTTCCCACCACATTTTTCTGATTCATTTTCCAGAACTGTTCCACCCTGTTCTCCTGCTTGTTCCTATAAATAATCATTCCCAAGAACAATATAATGTTATCTTAAGCTTCCACCTTTCAACAGGGGAAAGTTCTCTGTCATTATTTCATCAATTATTTGTTTTCTGTTTCTTCCTTTCATTTTGGTAAGCTGATAATTCTAATTTTGTTCTAAGTCATCACACATGTCTGTGCTGTTTTCATTGTCTCTTATTCCTTCTTTAGATGTGCCACTTTTTTTGTTAGTTTTCCCTGCTTCATCTTCACTCTTGTTGATTCTTTCTTCAGTCTTTGTTGTTCTGCTTGAAAGACCTGCAACTCTGTTTGTTTGTTCCTTTATTTTGTCCTTCTGCTCAGCTATTGTAGCTTTTAGTTCATTAATTGTGACTTTGCCCTGCTGTTGTGGCTTTTAGCTCTGCTATTATGCTAGTTTGCTGTGTTACTGTGGTGTTCATTTTAGTTGATGCTTCAATTAATTCCTCTATTTTGGCACTTGGTTCTTTACTTTCTTCTAGGTTTTGACTCTTGTTTTCCTTCGGAGGTTTGTATGCTGGTTTTCCCTTTTTGTTGGGGTTTTCTTCCACGAATTTTATCATTTCCATGGCAAAATTATTGACTAGATTTCCCAGGTTCTACTTGAAAGATTTTGATTATCTCTGGCTTATTAAAGTTTTTTTTTTCTTTTTTTTTTTTTTTTCCTGTTTTTTTATTTGTTGATGGACTTGATTTTGTAGGTCTTCCCATACTGTCTATTGCCAACACACTTCAGGTTACTTTGTGTTCTCAGGGATGGGTGGTTGCTCTGACTTCCTCGTACATACATGTGGGAGTCGGAATTGGCACTTGCCAGAACAGTGAGACCTGTGCCCACTGAAGCCCATGTCTGACTCCATGGGCTTCTGGCTGAGATTAGAAATTAGGGTGAGGCCCTTTTCAGTTCAGGCAGGCTGAGACCAGCTATTTTAGGGTGCAAGAATCACTCAGGAGTCCATGCATGGGATCTGGCAGGCTTGTAAATGTAGATGGTGGTGCTGGTGCTGGGAACTAAGGTCTGGGGAATCTGGATAGGTAGCTACTTGGCTTGTTCTTTGTCTCCTTTCAAATGGTTCCTGTGTTTCTCTTCCTCTGTCTTTGGGTTTTCTGTGTCTCAAGCATTATTTATGCATTTGTTAGTTTATTTCCTCGATTTGTTGTTGCCATATCACAGAGAGAGATCCTGGAGCTGCAAATTGGTTGCTTACTTCTTGATTTTTTTTTTTTTGTATCAGAGCTCTGCTCAGCTCTGGTTTATGGTACAGTCAGGATTGAACCTGGGACTCTGGAGCCTCAGGTATGAGAGTCTCTTTGCATAACCATTATGCTATTTAACACCCCCCCTCCCCAGTTACCATCTTTTTTCTTCCTTCCCTTTCTTCTTAAGTTACACCTCTGAGGAGGGAGGTCATCTGGTACTTGTCTTTCGACTTCTGGTTTATCTTATGTAATATGATTCCTTCAAGTTCCATTCAGAATGTGGCAAAGGTGAAGATTTCATTATTTCTAATAGCCAGGTATTCTACTGTGTATGTGTACCACAACTTTCTTAATAACTCCTCTGTTGTTGGATATTTGGGTTGTTTCCAAATTTGGGTTATTACAAACAGTACTGCTATGAACATGAGTGTACACAGATCTCTTCAAATGGGTGTTTTCCAGTTCTAGATATGAAGTAGTATCTCACTGCTGTATTTATTTGCATTTCTCTGATATACAGCAACTTTGAGCATTTTTATTATGTCTCAACCTCCTAAATATCTTTTCTGATGAAGATTCTGTTTTCCCTTTTTCTGAGCTTTGTGACCACTTTAGATATAATCCTTTATCTGATGTATGGTGTATAAGCATTTTCTTCCATTCTATATACTGTGCTTTTGCTTCTTTTTTTGAATTTACAATTTACCTAACCTTTCTACACTTCAGTAAATTTCCCCTTCAAAATCCAAAGCTAGTTTATTTTCTTTTGCTGATAAGACCTTGACTTGAAAAATCTCTAAGCTAGTTCTACTCAGTAAAAATAGAATGATAATCACAAATAATTTAAAACATATTATTAGTTAAAATAAATTGGTTAAAATAACATTATTAACATTTTATCTAACTCAATGTACCAAACACAATTTCATTAGTGTATAGTCAATAACAGTATACTAATTAAATGTTCTAAAAATAATTTAAATACTAAATTAGAAAATCACTGGAATGCCAGAATTCTGTAGACATCACAGGAGTACAATATAAAAAACTACTGTAGAAACATTTCACTCACAATCAAGTTAAATATTTGTCAATTTTTTGTTACAAGATTAATTAAAAAGTAAAGCTTTCAGAATTCAAGACTATATTCCACATTGCATATCATAACTCCAATGTGACATTAACATCTTGCTGTTGAAGAAAATGATGTCAGATATAAAGTTACAAATTAAAAGAGTAATGAAGTATATATATATATTTTCAAGAAGAAAAGAGTATATATAAGCATACCACTTCCACTAGTTTTCTGCACTAGTACTTATCCATTTTGAATTTTTTAATTGAAGTAAAATTGCATTATTATGTACATTTTGGATTTTAATATAATCCCAGGTAAATTTGTTATGGTTTTTACCATAATGACTTTATTTCCATCTTATTGTATGACTACATTTATCCATGTTAGATTTTAAGCTCTTAATTCTACTGTTCCTCAATACTATGCAACAGCTACATATAAACTTTATAAACAGCTTGTTTTTTTACTATCTTTTAACAGTTTAACAGAGGTGGCTGGATTAAGACCATTATTCTAGTTGTATGTAGCTTTAAAAGGTCTTTCCATTAAATCTGACTTCCTTGAGTGCCCTGTTCACTGTGTTTTACTCTGTTTTATAAACCTATTTATGTCTGTTCTCTCTGAAGAAAATTGTTCATTTAGAAGCTAAAATTGATTGTGTGGAGTTGTACCCCTCCTACCCTATAGTTTTGTTAATTAATCCTTTCTTAAATAAAAAAATAAAAATAAAATAAAAAGAAGTTCAAATTGACTTTTCCTAGTTCTGTTTCCTCTTTACCTAAAAATGCACCATTAAGGATGATTGAATTCTTTTAAAGCAATTTATAGAAAAAGTGAAAATGGGCTGCTAGTGTTTGTAAATGTCTTTTCTCAGGAAGAGCTACATGAAGGAATAAGAAATAAATGGAAACTAAAAAATGCTATAGACATATTTTTTCAGATTAGTCTTTTTTTGGATAAGTTTTCAAGGAAAATGTAAACTAATGCTTTAGAGTAAGCAAAATGTAAAATATGCAAGCCCGTAATTAAAGACTACAGCTCTATAGCCACAAAACTTTGTTTATCTTATTTAAAACATAGATGCTATTTTAAAATGAATGTGGCTATAAATGTGTTACAAAACCCTAAACCATATGCTTTATAAAAATATTAAGATAGTCACTAACCCCACCCCCACCCCCAACTGTAATGTTTTAAAATGAAATTTCTGGGGAGTCGGGCGGTGGCGCAGTGGGTTAAGCGCATGTGGCGCAAAGCGCAGGGACCAGCGTAAGGATCCCGGTTCGAGCCCTCGGCTCCCCACCTGCAGGGGAGTCGCTTCACAGGCAGTGAAGCAGGTCTGCAGGTGTCTATCTTTCTCTCCCCTCTCTCTCTGTATTCCCCTCCTCTCTCCATTTCTCTCTGTCCTATCCAACAACAAAGCAACGTCAACAATGGCAATAATAACCGCAACGAGGCTGCAACAACTAGGGCAACAAAAAGGGGGAAAAATGGCCTCCAGGAGCGGTGGATTCATGGTGCAGGCACCGAGCCCAGCAATCACCCTGGAGGGAAAAAAAAATAAAAGAAAATGAAATTTCTAGGATGAGGTATTTCTTTTAAATATTTTATTTATTTTAATTTAAGATTAATGAGAAACATAGGAGAGGCATCACTGTGGTACATGTGCTGCTGGGAATTGACCTTATATGTGAGAGTTGACTGCTTTACCCACTGCACCACCTCCCAGGCCCCAGGGATGAAATATTTTTAAGCAGTTAGAAATAAATTAGAATTATAGAATTAAAAGTTAGATGAAAAATGTAGAATTCTAATATAAACAATATTTAACACTCATTTTTAATGTTTGATCAAAGTGCAATTACTATTTAAAAGTTACCAAAATACATTATTTGAAGAATTTTTATTCAATGCCTATGGAAATATTTTTGATATAGTAAAAAGGTCTAATTTTAAAATTAGTATCTTACAAGAAAAGGAACAATCCTGATGAATTGGGTTTTTTATTTGCCTAAGAAAGCACTTAGTGGGGCCAGATGGTGGTGCACCTGGGTAAGTGCACACATTACAGTTGAACACACACATTGAACCTAGGTTCAAGCCCCTGGTCCCCACCTGCAAGGGGAAAGCTTCACAAGTAATGAAGCATGGCTGTAGATGTTTCTTGGTCTCTATTCCTTTTTTTAATTATTATTTATTTATTTTCCCTTTTGTTGCTCTTTTTTTGTTGTTGTTGTAGTATTGTTGTTATTGATGTTGCCGTTGTTGGATAGGACAGAGAGAAATGGAGAGAGGAGGGGAAGACAGAGAGAGGGAGAGAAAGATAGACCTGCAGACCTTCTTCACCATTTGTGAAGTGACTCCCCTGCAGGTGGGGAGCGGGGGGGGGGGGTGGCTCCAATCTGGATCTTTATGCCAGTCCTTGTGCTTTGCGCCATGTGTGCTTAACCCGCTGCACTATCGTCCAACTCCCTGGTCTCTCTTCCTATCTACCCCTCCTCTCTCAATTTGTCCCTATCTAATAGTAAATAAATAAATAAAAATTTAAAAAAGAAAATTAATTTTTTAAAAAAGCACTTAGTTAAAAAATCTAATAAATAGATGCCTGGGGGCATGGCTAAAGAGTAGTAGCAGAAGATCTGCCAAGGGGAAAAAAGACACTAACAATAATAATAAAACAAAACAATAACAACAATAAACAAACCTGAAATCTCACAGCACAGCCTACAAAGCCTGAGAATCAGATGCCTGCCAACAGACACATGAAAAGTGGTAGGCAGAACTTTGTGGAGCAGAGGCAGTTTGAATCCTGACCAGAGCTACAGCTGTAGCCAGTGGTGGGGGGCCATCTTGATTTATAGATACTGAGTGCTGGGCAGCAGCGCAGAGGAGAATGTACAAGGTGGTTAGAGACCACAGGACAGTCTGTAAAAGGCAGGCACAGCAAGATCTTGAGCGTGGGATAACCAGTCAGTAAAGGAATGGGAAAAGAAGCATATCGAGCTACCCCCGCACCCAGGCTTTACTTCAGCCAGAACTTAAGTAAACCAAGAAGATGCTCTTCCTCCACCACACCACCACAAAACACAACCAGGTAAAGCCACACCCTACAAAAACATGGAAAAATTCAAATATTAATCTCCATAAGGTTTATGAAAACATGTCTGACTATGATTTCACAAATTATGAAATTATTGAGGCCATTATGAAGGTCATTCAGGACTTCAACCATTTTATATAAACACAAATTAAGGAACCTTGAGACCTATTCACCAAAGAATTAAGAATTTCACAAAGAGAGCTCCACAAAGAAATATAAGAGAAAAAATATAGCCTTAACAGTATGAGAGCCTACTTGAGAGGTCTTATATCCAGAATAAACTTGCTTGAGGATAGAATAGAAAAACTATTGCCCTCAACACAGATCAACAATGGTAGAGAATGTTCTGTCCTCTGAAGGGAGGCATACTCTATCTTCTACCCGAAGAAGATGGGTCCTGAATTTGGGGCAGCTTGGAATGTTCCTACTCATGATCACAGAATGTGAGCTCAGGTCTACAGGGATGCAGAGGTCACATAGGCTCTTAAGATGAATATGGGCCCCAGATTACATCAAATCGATGGGGTTTACATTTGTTGGGGCTATGTGTAAGCTTGATAGAGCTTAGGGAGAACTCCCCCCATCCTTGGATGGAGGTCTGAGAAGATACCCTCTTGTGAGTCTTTCTCAACCAAGGTGAGCAAAGGGGAATAACCGTCTCTCAGACTAAGTTCTTCTCTTCTTGACTTTCAAGCCCACAGAAACCTCAATACCTCTCCCCATTAACTGCAGGCCACATGGCTGCCTATTTTAAGATTCACTTACTCAAAGTTCACCTCACCTTCTGATCACAGAGGAGAACACACCTTATCACACACTCCATCATACACCTCAGACCCCAGACGAGAAATTCCAAACTATATGGCCTTTTGATATCCATCTTCTCTCTGTCTCACCCTACTGGTTTAACCCCTATGCTTCTCTTATACCTTTGGATAATTAAGTTGCTTGCATCATGGAGAATAACTATCTTGTGTCTCATCAATTCCTGTCATACCAGCCCCCTACCATAGGTGCAAGCTGACCTTTAAGAAACCTGTAATTTCTGACATGTTTGAAATATGTTCTTTGTTTGGTTTTCTAACCTTTGCCCACCTGCTAATAAGTGAGATCTGAGATCTGAGCACGCTGCAGTCTCTCCAGTGTCTTTACTTCGTGTTGTCCCTTGTGCGAGCGAGAAAGAACCAGTCTGTTACCTTTCTCCTGGAGATCACCCCGCCAGAAAGCCGACATACAGTGAACAACATTTATACACCTTTCCCATATTTGGGAGCTACTTTCTTCCCTGATCCAGCTTTCTGGTCCTTTTTCCAGCCATGACATCATCTCCCCAGACAATAACCTGGGTCCACCTGCAGGTTATTATTAGATGTCAGGCTCAGAATAAACAAACACACACAAAAAAAACACTAGTATAGTCATGGGCCCTTTGGAATATAAATGAAATAGGCCTACTAACTCTCTACAAAATGGAGATCCCCCAAATCTTCATTTGCAATATTCTAGCCTTTAGGTTAATGATTAGTCAACAATTTGTTTGGCTTTATATGTTAACTCTTCTTTCAGCTACCAGGTTCCAGATGTTATCGTGATGCCAACTAGATTTCCCTGGGCAGACGACCCCACCAATGTGTCCTGGAGCCCTGCTTCCCCAAAGCCCCACCCCACCAGGGAAAGAGAGAGGCAGGCTGGGAGTATGGATCAACCTGTCAACACCCATGTTCATCAGGGAAGCAATTATAGAAGCCAGACCTTCCACCTTCTGCACCCCATAATGTCCCTTGGTCCATACTCTCAGGGGATAAAGAATAGGAAAGCTATCAGGGGAGGGGATGGGAAACAGAGTTCTGGTGGTGGGAATTGTATGGAGTTGTACCCGTCTTATCCTATGGTTTTTGTCAATGTTTCCTTTTTATAAATAAAAATTATATATATAGCAAAACTAGCAACAAAACTACACTCTTGGAGAGCAAAGCAATTAAGAAAGGTTTTTTTAAAATGAAGCAATCCTCTGTGAGTTAGCAGACACCATCAGAAGGAAGAATGTGAAAGTATGTTTCAGGGGTCTCTGAAGATTAAGGGAAAGTGTGGGACTTTGTGAAAGCTTGGTAGAGCTTAGGGGAACTCTCCCATCCTTGGATGGAGGTCTAGAAAGACACCCCACTTTTTAGCCTCTCTCCTTATAGAGATGATCCAAGAGGAAAAGTCTCCCAGACTCAGTTTCTCCTTATTAGTATCTCAAGCTCACAGAATGCCTACTGCCTCTCATACTTAGTTCATTCTCCTGCTAGCAGACTAAGTGGCTGCTTGCTTCGAAGTTCAACGTTCACACTTCACTATAACTTCACCTTTGATCACATTAAGAGTACATACTCAATCACAAGCCTTGCCAGTACCCTGACAGTGAGACCCCACTTTCTATTTCCTTGTGTCCTTTGATATCTGTGATTTACATCAAGCTTTGTTTTTCTCCTTCTCTACCTCACCTTACTGGTTTAACCCCTATGCTTTTCTCAAATACCTTTGAATAATTAACTTGCCTGCATCATGGAAACTGATTGTCTTGACCTTTATGTATCTCATCAATTATTGTCATACCAACCCCCTACCATGGGGGCAAGCTGACCTTTAAGAATCCTGTAATTTCTGACACATGTGAAAAATGTTATTTGTTTAACTCAATATAAAGGCCCGTACCCATCTCCAAATAAACAGATGTTCGTACCAGAATATCTCCCAATGCCTCTTTCTATATCACGCAGTCTCTAGAACTGGTAAGGGAGAGTTGAAGGCTTATCCCCCCTGGTTGGAGCCACCTCATGTGAGCACCAGCAGGAAAGAATGAGAAACAGAGAGCATATTTAGAGAATTTATTGCAGAAAACATCCCACATCTAGATAATAGCCCAAAACTATATACAGTAGAAGCTGAAAGGAAGCCAAAGCTAACTGCACTCTAAACAGACAACCTCAAGAAATAGCATAGTAGCATTGTCCAAAAGTAAGGATAAGGAAGAAATATCGCAAAGTACAAGGGAAAGGAAGAATCTGACATACAGAAGCAGAACCATTAAGCTATTACCAGATTTTTCAACACAAAATTGAGAAGCATGAAGGGAATGGAATGACATTTTTACAATATTAGGAGATAATAATTATCAACCACATATACTATATACTGTCAGATTATTCTTCAAGTATGAGAAATAAAAAGCCTCCCAAACATATAGAAACTGAAGGAATTCACCACCCCCACCCTGTTGAACAAGAACTATTGAAAGGAGTCCTACTGAAAAAGAAGCAAAGGAGCTCTAACTTCAAATGAGATAATCTGTAAGAGAATATAAATGGAAACTCAAGCAAAAGCAATAAAAGACCAACTATATAGGAAAAAGGGAGGGCAGAAAGGACAGAGTGATATAACCAACCATCAAAGGCTTAGAAAGAAGAACAGAAATTCTTAAATCTCAATCTCTGCCTCATCTATTCTGGAAACAGAATAAAAATTGTTCAGTGGGATAGGTCAAAAAAAGAAGGATGAATATAGGATAATTCAGAGAGTCAGGCGGTAGTGCAGTGGGTTAAGCGCAGGTGGTGCAAAGCGCAAGGACTAGCGTAAGGATCCCGGTTCAAGCCCCCAGCTCCCCACCTGCAGGGGAGTTGCTTCACAGGAGGTGAAGTAGGTCTGCAGGTGTCTCTCTTTCTCTCCCCCTCTCTGTCTTCCCCTCCTCTCTCCATTTCTCTCTGTCCTATCCAACAATGGTGACATCAATAACAAAAACAATAATAATTACAACAACAATAAAAAGGGGCAACAAAAGGGAAAATATTTTTTTAAATTTAAAAAATATATAGGATAACTCCTCATGTAAGTGGAAGTTGGAAGACAGAGTTAGGAAGGGAGGAACAATGGATGAAACTTGGACTGGGGGAAGGATACTGCAACAAAGTAACAGATTCTGGGAAAAGAAAGTAATAGAGGGTCTGTGGAAGGAGGGGGTTTGAGGCCCTTGATAAGGAGAGGGGGATAAAAGTGTGCAGCAGACACCTGTTAGGCACACACGTGTAAACAGATACACTAATTCATTAACCCCCACAATATAAGAATTTTAAGATTAAAAAAGGAAAATTAAGATGTAACTAATGGGGGTCGGGGTGGTAGCACAGCAGGTTAAGCACACATGGTGCAAAGTGAGCCCCCAGCTCCCACACCTGCAGGGGAGTCACTTCACAGGTGGTGAAGCAGGTTTACAGTTGTCTATCTTTCTCTCCCCCTCTGTCTTCTCCTCCTCTCTCCATTTCTCTCTGTCCTATCCAACGATGACATCAATAACAGCAACAATAATACTAACTACAATAAAACAACAAGGGCAACAAAAAGGGGGGAATCAAATTTAAAAACAAGATGAATATGACAGATTTTTTTTTTCTGTCAGTAGGCTGGAAAAACAGATGCCTCAAATACTTTTGGTACGATAGTTTCATTGAAATACCTAGACATTTGTAACAGCTAATATGTTAAATGTCAAAACAGGAATAATGACACCCTACTTGTCCAGGGACTGCTAGTTAAGCTGCCAGTGCTTTTTTCCCCTGTGAGGCCAGGGGTGCAATTTGCTAATGTCTGCACCTGTTGCTTGTTAAGTGTTGCCCTAAGGGATCTTGGAGTGGAGTCTTCCAGGCAAGCATTCATTTCACACTTGAACTCTTGCTACATTCATTTCACACTTGACCTCCTGCTGTCCTCAACCCTAGACTCTACACACACACACTTGGGGTTCTTTTGGAAAGCCCCAAGGTTTGATGGCTAAGGTCAATGACTTAAAATAAATTGGAATCTCCAAGCAGTGGTGCACCTGGTTGAGCACACATATTACCATGCATATGGACCTAGGTTCAAGCTTATGGTCCCCACCTGCAGGAAGGATAGTGAAGCAGTGCTGCAGGTGTCTCTCTGTCTCTCTTCCCATCTCTTCCTCTCTCTTCCTCCCTCCCTCTCAATTTCTGTCCGTTTCTATAAAAAATAATTAAATAAAAATATTTTAAAAATTAGATTATATCAGGGGAGAGACAGCATAATGATTATGCAAAAGACTTCTACTGCAAAAGATTTCTATGCCTGAGGCTTGAATTTCTAGGTTTGCTCTCCCTCACTGCCATAAACAAGAACTGAACAGTGCTGTAGGGTCTCTATCTCTGTAGCTTTCTTTCTCATTAAAATACAGTGAATAAAAAACAAAATATTAAAATTATGCAAGATCTAATAAACTGAGAAAATTTTAATTTTAATGTAATATACTTTAAATTATCTTTAAGTTTCTTTTAATATGTTTTTAGGGTATAGTATTTAATTTTTATTATATTATCATTCATTTGAACTTAATTATAAGAAACATTATCACTAAAAGTTTTAATAATAGAAATGCACAAATTGAATTTAAGAAATGTTATTTTCAGTAGTTCACAAAATAATCTTACTCACAAATAAATATGAGAGTAATATAGGAACATGATTCATATATAAAATTCTAGTAGACAAATATTATTAATAACACTGTTGTACATAGGTGAAATAGCTCAACAGGACTTCTGTGGCACTTAACAGAGTAAGATAATTTTTGTTCTATTTCATTTTTACCAAGGTCAAAAAGGCAGTGCAAATTAAAGATGTAACTCAGATTTTTCTTTAAAAAATACTTCAATAATGGCTATGAAGGTGAATCATCAGTAGAGTGAAGAATTTGTATACCTGAGGACCTGGGTATGATCCCAGACATCACAAAATCTGCAGTAGAGCTCTAGTTCTCATTCTCTCCCACACTATCACTTTCACTCTCACTCTCACTGTCTCTCTCATTAAGTAAATAAATCTTTAAAAATTTCATTAATTCTGGGAGTTGGGTTAAGCGCAGGTAGCACAAAGCACAAGGACCAGCACAAGGATCCCAGTTGCAGCCCCCGGCTCCCTACCTGCAGGGGAGTCGCTTCACAGGTGGTGAAGCAGGTCTGCAGGTATCTGTCTTTCTCCTCCTCTCCTCTCTCCATTTCTCTCTGTCCTGTCCAACAACGACAACATCAGTAACAATAATAACTACAACAATAAAAAACAAGGGCAACAAAAGGGAATAAATATAAAAAAAATTCAGTAATTCCTATTCATCAGTAATTGTACTATAAGCCATTAACCCCACACACAGTAAAATGATTAGGAAAATTTTAAAAACCAGTAATTGATATAAGTGAAGAAAAATGAATAAGAAGTAGTAGCTAAATACTTGTAGGTCACATAGAAACATTTAAGTGTTATATCAGGAAAATAATAAAGACTCAATCAGTTCATCCCAGTGAAAATACTGATTTGCCATGTCAAACAGAGAAACAATTACAGAAGCCAGACCTCTGACCTTCTGCACCCCATAGAGATCTTTGGTCTATATTTTCAGAGGGATAACAATGAGGAAGTTTCCAGTGGATGGGATGGGATATGGCACACTGGTGGTGGGAGTTGTGTGAACTGTGCCTCTCTTATCCCACAGTCTTGCCTATCAGTATTAAATCACTAATAATAATAAAAAAGAGAAGCTGAAAAATAAGAAAACACAAAAAAGAACTTGGACAGGGTTTGATGTATTGCACCAAAGTAAAAGACTCTGGGGTGTAGGGGACAGGATTCAGGTCCTGGAACATGATGGCAGAGGAGGACCTAGATTGAATTGTTATGTGGAAGACTGAGAAATACTACATAAATACAAACTACTGTATTTTACTATTGACTGTTAACCATTAATCCCCCAATAAAGAAAAAGATATTGATTTGATTACATTGATAATAGCTAACAGTATTTGGTCGTGAATGTTTCTGCTCTTTGAAAACTAATTTTTATGTAATAGCATTTTTTTATTTATAAAAAGGAAACACTAACAAAATCATAGGATAGAGGGGTACAACTCCACACAATTTCCACCACCAGAACTCTGTATACCATCCTCTCCCCTGATAGCTTTCCTATTCTTTAACACTCTGGGAGTATGGACCCAAGGTCATTGTGGGATGCAGAAGGTGGAAGGTCTGGCTTCTGGAATTGCTTCCCCATGAACACGGTCGTTGACAGGTTGATCCATACTCCCAGCCTGCCTCTCTCTTTCCCTAGTGGGGCGGATCTCTGGGGAATTGGAGCTCCAGGACACATTGGTGGGGTTGTCTGTCCAGGGAAGTCTGTTTGGCATCATGGTAACATCTGGAACCTGGTGGCTGAAAAGAGAGTTAACATATAAATCCAAACAAATTGTTGACTAATCATTAACCTAAAGGCTGGAATAGTGCAGATGAAGAGTTGGGGTTGGTCTCCATTTTGTGGATAGCTAGTTGGCCTATTTTAGTTAAATTCCAAAGGGCCTGTGGCTATACTAGGTTTTTGTTTTTTTTTCTTTTCTTTTTCTTTTTTTCCCCCAGAGCCTGAAATCTGATATGCAGGTGGATCCTAGTTATAGTATGGGGAGACTATGTCATGGCTGGAAAAAGGACCAGAAAGCTGAATCAGGGAAGAGAGTAGCTCCCAAATATGAGAAAGGTGTATAAATATTGTTGACTGTAAACCCCATCGATTTGATGTAATCTGGGGCCCATATTCAGCTAGGAGCCTATGTGACCTCTGCATCCCTGTAGACCTGAGCTCACATTCTGTGGTCATGAGTAGGAACATTCCAAGCTGCCCCAAATTCAGGACCCATCTTCAGGTAGAAGATAGAATATTTTGTCTAGCCTCCCTTTGGAGGATGGAACATTCTCTACCATTGTTGATCCAAGTTGAGGGCAAGGTCCTATGGGGGCCCACAAAGGGGTCTATTTTGTTGTTCCTGATAGAGATGACCGGTAACAATGGAGAGAGGGATTTATTTGAGGTCTAGGCCCATTATGTCTGTTTGGGAACCTAAGGACTTCCTGAATAGGGCATTTTATAGAAACTTACACTCTGTAACATGACTAACAGATTGAATGTCTGCTAATATTAAATAATTATCAAATGTGTGTTATCTTATGAGTAAATCATGAAATGTTGTTACTTAAGTATAAGGATTATTTTAAATTAGTCATGAGTACTTAGGAAACATGCACAGAGTGTTCACTAAGTATTCTGGGCAAAAGTATGCTCTCAGTCATAGTTATTTTATTCAAAATTATAACATTAGAAGTAAAGAATAAAGTTCTTGTGGTCAGGTGGTGGTGCACCTAGTAGAGTGTACATACTACCATGTGCAAGAAACTGAGTTCATGCTCCTGGTTTTCCTCTGTGGAGGGGCTGGGGAGCTTCAGAAGCAGTAGAACAGTGCTACAGGTATCTCTTTTCTCTGCCTCTCTCTCTAATTTTCTCACCCTCTATCAAATAAAAAAAGGGGGGGTGGAATGACCTCTGGTAGCCGTGAGTCTTCATATAGGCACTGAGCACCAGCAATAATGCTGGTTGCAAAAAAAAGTTTCATTGAACAATTAACTACAGATAATCTTCATATACAGAAATCAGAAGGTGACATTAATACCATCTGTATTCAGTTCAGTATTGTAGGGTAGTATTCATGCATAAAACTCCCTAATTTCTGGGGGAAAATCAAATTTTTAGTTTTCAGGTTGTAGAATTGTCTTGTATGTTATATAATCATGCATATAACTGCATGGAAAATAAAGTCTACAAAGACATTTGCTGGGAGGAAAGAACAAATAATGCATAAATACACATACATATATACACACAAAAATACATATCTGAAGCTAAATAACTGGAGGAAAATAGTGTTTGTGTTTACATCTTTAGGGCTCTACAACAACTGATTAAATAACCAATTAGCAAAGATTAAATGTCAATCTACTTGTTGAATAAAAAAATGAGTTTAGGGGCCAGGTGGTGGTACACCTGGTTGAGCACACATGTTACAGTGCTCAAGGACCCAGGTTTGAGTCCCTGGTCTCCACCTGCAGAGGGAAAGCTTCAGGAGTGGTGAAACAGTGCTGCAGGTGTCTGTCTGTCTCTTTCTCTCTATCCCACTCTTCCTTCTCGATTTCTGGCTGTCTCTATCCAATAAATAAAGATAATAAAAAAAAGAGTTTAGAGTTGAAAAAATTAGGATTAGGACTGGTGCCTGCTATCTTTTTTTAAAGATCAAATGAAAATGGCACATACTATGCCACTTTATAGGGTCTGAATTGGGAAAAAAACATGTAAACTGTGGGTCAATGTTTACTAAACTAAAACACCACTTGCTTGTTTTGTTGTAAATAAATTGTGAAATACTATAAGTATTTTTTTAATTATATAATTTCTGAGTCTAGAACAGGGGCCAGGAAAATAGTCTCTTTCTCTCTATCCCACTCTTCCCTCTTGATTTCTGGCTGTCTCTATCCAATAAATAAAGATAATAAAAAAAAAGAGTTTAGAGTTGAAAAAATTAGGATTAAGATTGGTGCCTGCTATCTTCTTTTTAAAGATAAAATGAAAATGGCACATACTATGCCACTTTATAGGGTCTGAATTGGGAAAAACCATGTAAAATGTGGGTCAGTGTTTGCTAAACTAAAACACCACTTGCTTGTTTTGTTATAAATCAATTGTGAAATACTATAAGTACTTATTAGTTATTACAATTTCTGAGTCTAGAACAGGGGCCAGGAAGATAGTGTTGTGACAACACACAGGACTTGCATGAAAGAAGTTCCAGATTATATCCATGGTACCAGAGCTGATTGGCATTCTGGTCAGACAAAAAAAAAAAATAGAGAAGCAGGGACACCTGGTTAAATGCACATGTTACAATGTGCAAGGACCCCGGTTCAAGCTCCTGGTCCCCACTTGCAGGGGAAAAGCTTTGTGAGTTGTGAAGCACTGCTGTAGGTGTCTCTCTGCCTCTCTCTCTCTCTCTCTCTCTCTATCTCCCCTAACCCTCTCAATTTCTGGCTGCATATATTCAATAAATAAAGACAAAAAAATTAGAGAAGACTCAAATTTTCTCCTATAAAAACATCCCTCATGGGGCTGGGTGGTGGCACAAATGACTGCACACATTACCATGCTCAGGACCTGGGTTAAAGCACCTAGATTCCATCTGTTGAGTGAGAGCTTCACAAGCAGTGAAACAATGCTGCAGATGTCTTTTTCCCTCCCTTCTCAATTTCTCTCTACCCTATCAAATATAAGAAAAACAAAATTATGGGAGTCGGACAGTAGCGCAGCGGGTTAAGTGCAAATGGCACAAAGTGCAAGGACCAGCATAAGGATCCTGGCTGGAGTCTCCAGCTCCACACCTGCAGGGGAGTCACTTCAAAAGTGGTGAAGCAGGTCTGCAGCTGTCTTTCCCTCTCTCTCGGTCTTCCCCTCGTCTCTCCATTTCTCTCTATCATATCCAACCATGACTACAACAATAAAATAATAAGGGCGACAAAAAGGAATAAATATAAAAAATATAAAAAAAGAAAAAAAAATTTTAAAAGTTCTAAAAATCCCTCATGTTGCTATATTTTTGTTTTGTTGACTAGAAAAGGTATGAGGTTATAGCCATTTCTTTTTGAACTACATATAAGAAGAGCTTAATATAGCTAGACAATCCCAGGGGGTATGCTGTACATAATTTTTATGTACATTAATTATGTACATTAATACATAATTTTTGTGTCATTTGTTGTTATGGTGGAAGACTTTTCAAAACCATTGTGCCAAATTATGTTAGTAATATTCTGCCTCATTGCTTTTATTTGCAATATTGTATATTTCAGTTAATATGTCCTTAAGTTTGGGTTTGTATCTGTTTTCAGTAGAGCACTTAGCAGTGCTTGTAAACATGCTTATAATTAGTCTTATTGCTATTATCAAATTATGTCTTACTAATTGTTTATTTTCAATAAGGAATTCAGATGTAATTTAAAATAAAGTAGATAAAATAGTATCAGAACAGGATAACAAAATAGATGAACTCCAGAAAACAGTAGAGGGGAGAGAGAATAGAATCAATGAAGCTGAAGACAGAATTAGCAAAGATCGAGGACAAATTAGAAACAACAAAAAAGAAGTAAGAGATCTCAAAAAGAGATTAAGAGATACCGTAAACAACAACAGAGTCCTATGGGATGACTTCAAAATAAACAATATACGCATTATTGGCTTACCAGAGGAAGAAAGCATTCTTCAGGTCATAATAGCTGAAAACTTCTCTAATCTAGACAACATCAACATAAAAGACATAAAGATTCAAGAAGCCCAGAGGGTCCCAAACAGAATTAACCCAGACTTAAAGACACCAAGACACATCATATTTAGAATGGAAAAGAATAAGGATAAAGAAAGGATCCTGAAGGCTGCAAGAGAAAAACAAAGAGTCACCTACAGAGGAAAACCCATAAAATTAGCAGCAGACTTCTTCACACAAACACTACAGGCCAGAAGAGAATGGCAAGATATCTATCGAGTGCTCAATGAGAAAGGCTTTCAACCAAGACTACTATATCGTGCTAGACTGTCATTCAGACTAGATGGAGGCATCAAAACCTTCTCAGACAAGCAACAGTTGAAGGAATCAACTATCACCAAGACTTCCCTGAAAGAAGTTCTGAAAAGTCTTCTATAAACAGTCAGACCATCATAAGTAAGACATATATCAGAACACTCTAAAACTCTACAAGAATGGCATTAAAATATCTTCAGTCTTTGATATCAATAAATGTCAATGGCCTGAATTCACCTAACTCAACAAGACAAACACAGACTTAAAGTGAAAGGATGGAAAACTATCATACAAGCCAATGGCCTACAAAAAAGGGCAGGAACAGCTATTCTCATATCTGACATGAAAGACTTTAAAATAGGTAAGACTAAAAAAGATAGGAATGGACACTACCTAATGCTCAGAGGATCAGTCAATCAAGAGGACTTAACAATTATTTACATCTATGCACCCAATGAGAAGCCATCTAAAACTACATGCAGTGTTGGACTACCAACTTAAAGCTTTTAAGTAGAAGACTTCACGAATCATGTTCATTTGTATCAAAATATGACTAAGTCATTAACTTAATGACCTGTATTTAGTAAGTAATTATGTAAATTTGAAACAATTTTTATTGATTTGTGATGTATCCTAGTTTATGCTTATATTTAAAAAATATTTCCATTGAAATATAATTATCAAAGATCTGCATTTTAAATGTGCCTACATATTTATTTATTTATTTATTAGGACAGAAATTAAGAGGGTATAGGGGGAGATAAAGAGGGAGAGAGACACTTTCAGACCTACTTCACCTTTTGTGACATGATCCTCCTGCAGGTAGGAAACCAGGGAATTGAACCAGGATCCTTGTACTTCATGCTATGTGCACTTAACCCAGTGCACTGCCACTCAGCCCCTTGTCTATACATTTTGAAGTTATGTTCTTTTCAGTTACTAAAACTCCTTGTACAATTTCATCACTTCTTGTCAATCATTATTAAGTCACTAATAAAAAAGCCAAACAATTCATAACTATGGAAACAATTGAGAAATAATATACTCATTAATAATGTTTCGTATATGAAACATCCTACCCTTTCTTAGAGCATGTCTAGATTCATTCTAGTTACCTTCAGCAAGCTTTACTGATACCATGATTTTCATCTAAACAATTCCGAAGATAGTCCTGACTTAGAAAATGTTTAAAACTATAATACTAAAAAACTAATTTGTAAGTTCAACTATCAAAACTCAACCTGATTTCCTAATAATTGTTTCATAAGAAATGTATGCTTTAGTAACCCCAATCAGACATCCTATCAATGAAAAGTATTCTTATCTTCTAATATTATCTTAGTCTCTTCAGCTGACAAGCAACAAATACTAAAATTTTCTAAATAAATACTTGTAAGACCAGGACTAAATATTTCAATAATTTCTGAGCTTTGTTTCATGATATGTCTTTTAAAATTTTATAGTATTTGTAATGTTCTAAAACAGTAATTCAAATAAATAATTAAGAAAATCATAGTCACTAACTTGGAAGATAATAAAATAAAAAGTAGTTCCCATGTAAATATTAAAGTGTTCTATTCTGCCTTGATAGCGATTTCTAAATCTTTCTGAATTATAATGCCAATAATCCAGATCTAGGGAAAATGTTGGTGAATGTGACAGAAGGAACTCCATAGGATCGGACAAGTCTTTCCCAGTTCTTAGTTTCCCCCAATTTTAGTACATAAAAGATTCCCTATTTTTATACACAACTAGAAAATTTGGGCATTAACTCTTTTTAATGGAAAATGATGTTGAAACACAGAATAGCTTTACCGTTCCTCATCTTGATTACTCTGGTACATTTGTGCAGTTGAAGATGGTATGTTCTGATTTGATAACATAGATGGAGAGAGATTTATTCCTTTGAATTGTCGAAATGCTATTTCTGCATGGATATTCCGAGGGTTATTTGCCAGCATCCCTGTGTTCTTGCTTTTTTTGTCTGAAATTAGGAATTATGAAAGAATGAGAAGAATCACATAACAAATTAAGTAATACAGTTTGACTGGCCTTCAGTTGAATGTATGCCATAAATATTTAACATAAAAATTTTCATATAGAACTGAATGTATTTCTAATACTTAAAAGTTTTTAAAACATCTCCAAGATTATGAATCTATTTGATTTTTAGGTAATTAAGAATATGTAAATATCCAGAACTGAGTGCTATAATAAATGTTCACATTCAGTGTTCATACTTTCAAAAGTAAAAATTGGAATAACAATTAGAAAAATTGGACAAAATATAGCTTTTTAAGAAAACATTAAAACAATAGTTGTACAAGAACAATATTAAAGAATATTGTACAATGAATACTAAAGAAGTGAAGAATGCCTTCTAATTGATAATGTTCCTAAAGATGGCATTATACCTGGTTTTTTTTTTTTTGCCTCCAGGGTTATTTGGGGCTTGGTGCCTGCACTACGAACCCACTGCTCTTGGAGGCCATTTTTTCCATATTGTTTCCCTTGTTATTGTTATTCTTGCTGTTAGATAGGACAGAGAGAAATTGAGTGGAGAGGGGAAGATAAGAGAGAAAGAGAGAAAGATAAGACACCTGCAAACCTGCTTGCCAGTTGTGAAGCGACCCTCCCCCCACCCCACCCCCGCAAGTGGGGAGCCAGAGGCTCAAACCTGGATCGTAATTTCTCTTAGTACAATGTGCGCTTAACCTGCTACACTACTGCCCGACCCCCATTATACTAATTTTTAAAAAAATAGGTATTTGTCTTTCAGGTTACTTTGCTTTAAAAGATCAGTTATATTGTAGAATTTCATGCCTCTTCAGAAGATTGTGCCACACAACATTCATCACCAAAGTATCAATCCCTTCACCAAAGTCCACTAGACCCTGTCCACTTTTGTAACCCAACCCTTCTTCCTAATCTCTGTTGGTAATTACAGTTTTGCAGGCCACTTTCATTTTCATTACAGGTTCACTTTTACTTGACATTGTTCCCTTGCTTTGCTTTACATAAGTGAAATCACCAAGTATTTTCTCTCTCTCCTCTCTCCCTTTCTTTCTTTCTTTCTTTCTTTCTTTCTTTCTTTCTTTCTTTCTTTCTTTCTTTCTTTCTTTCTTTCCTTTTTAACCAGAGCACTCACTGCTCAGCTCTGGCTTATGGTGGTGCGGAGGACTGTACCTGGGACTTTGGAGTCTCAGGCATGAGTCTCTCTTTGCATTACCATTATGCTATCTACCCCTCCCCCCAGTATTTTCTTTTTGTAGAAGTCCCTTCAGTATTTCTTGTAAAACTGGTTTGTTGATAATCAGTTCCTTTAACTGTTATTTGTTTGAAAAGCTTGTAATACTTAAAATTGCACAACCTAGTTAAATAGAGTATTCTTTGTTGGAGGTCTTTCCATTCAAAACTGTGAGTATATGACGTCACTCTTTTATGGCATTTAGGGTTTCGATTGAGAAATCAATTGATAGTATTACAATGGTTCTCTTGTATGTGACTCTGTTTCTTCTCTTGGATTCTCTTGTCTTTAAGTTAGCTCTTTTAATTATACATTTTAGTATGTATTTGTTTGGGTTTATTTTGTTTGAAACATTTTGTGCTTGCTGGATCTTAGTGTCTGTTCCCACCCTTATTTGGTGGAAATTCTTGGCTATTATTATTATTATTATTTGCCTTCAGGATTATTGCTGGGGCTCGGTGCCTGCACCACGAACTCACTGTCCTGGAGACCATTTTTTCCCCTTTTGTTGCCCATGTTGTTTTTTATCATTGTTGTGATTATTATTATTGTTGTTGTTGCTGTCGTTGGGTAGGACAGAGAGAAATAGAGGAGGGGAGACAGAGAGTGGGAAAGATACCTACAGACCTGCTTCACCTCCTGTGAAGCGACTCCCCTGAGGTGGGGAGCTGGGGGCTCAAACCGGAATCCTTATGCAGGTTCTTGCCACGTGTGCTTAACCCACTGCACTACTGCTGGACTCCCGGCTATTATTTTTTTAAATAAGAATTATATTTCTTTCTCTTTCTTGCACTCCTGTGGTATAAATGTACCTCTTGATGCTACCCACCCACACACATACATACACACACGCACATATACATGTATAATGAATAGAGACAGAGGAGCAGGAGACTAAATTCAACTTGGCATGTCCAGTTTCATTAATAATTATATTTACTAGTCATAAACATAAAAATTCTCATTGTGACTAAAACCTTGAAGATAGAGTATATTAAAATATGAACAGTTAGTTATGTTGCCTGTTATAATAAATTGTTTTAGGCTTTTTAAAATTCAGATTTATAAAATCTTTAAGCACGTAGAGTAACTATTCTAGTTGGCTCCTAAATCACTTTTTGACTTTTGTCGAGAAGTTGTATTCTCTATCAATATCAGAGGCAACGTAGAAAGGTAAAATAATGGAAAAGGTGAGCCCTCAGAGGAGGTGTAGCTCTACTTCAGTTTCACCAAAAATGATTGTCACTGAAGATCTTGAATTACGGAAAAGGCTTTTTCTAAGTCAGAATGAAAATGGACCTTGAGAGCTTGTTTGGAGGTTCAAGCAGGGGAGCGCAGCTACTCGCATACCCTGGACTAAAGACCTGTTGACCTAACGGTTTCTATTCCAGAAAGGCCTTCCTCTTTGGTCCCTCTTTGGGAGGGATGCACATGGAACGGTGAGGAAAGAAGGGGACACCCACCTAGCCACCTAGCCAGCCTGCCAGATCAGCGGACTCAACCCTGGCAATCAATGGGGTGACAGATATCGCAGCCAGATCGCCCTCACATCCTCCGAATGAAAATGTATATAATAAAATAATTATGGGAGTCGGGCTGTAGAGCAGCGGGTTAAGCGCAGGTGGCGCAAAGCACAAGGACCGGCATGAGGATCCTGGTTCGAACCCCGGCTCCCCACCTGCAGGGGAGTCACTTCACAGGCGGTGAAGCAGGTCTGCAGGTGTCTATCTTTCTCTCCTCCTCTCTGTCTTCCCCTCCTCTCTCCATTTCTCTCTGTCCTATCCAACAACGACAACAACAATAATAACTACAACAATTAAAAAAAACAAGGGCAACAAAGGGAATAAATAAATAAAATATTAAAAAAATAATAAAATAATTATATTTCCATGATCTATTATTTTAGTATACTTCCTCTTTTAAAGTTTTAACTATTAAAACTCTTACTGAGAATGGCTTCTCAGATAATTTTCTTGTATTTTTAAGAAAAAAATAGTATGATTTTTGTAAACTATTTTCCTAACCCCAGATTCTGAAACCTATACTTTCAAACCTTTGATTTTTTACTACATTAAAACAGATGTATTCACAAATTAGTAGTCATCATTTGTTATGCAATACATAAAAGAAACAAAAAAACTTTGAAAATGAATTCTAGAAAATCTGCATGTTTCAAAGTTCAAATTACAAATCAGCGTCTAGTTATGATGTGTTAATAATAGAACAAAATAAAAAATATGGTAGACTCTTTGAAACTAGTCTGGCCATATGAAACTTGAGCAAACATGAACTTCTAGGAAATATAAATTTAAAACATACAATTTTATATTAGAAATTGATATAAGATTTTCATTCCAATTTTTGTTACATTCACTGTAAGTCTCTCTCAAAATACCTTCAGCTTCAGGAGATAAATTGAAGTCAGATCCCATGTAATGACTGAATGTATTGGGTAGAATTACATTTGTTATCTTTAAGGGAGGAACTTTCACTTGGCCAAATGATCCACTATCCATAGGAGAGCTGAGAACAGGAATAATCTACAAAATAAAAATTAAGAACATTTTACTTCTAGAACTCAGATAAATAGTCATACTTGATATAATAAAAAAATTGTAGGTCAGGAGTTATTTCCCTAAATACAGAGTAGATAATAGACAAAAATTGTGAAATGGAATCTTTTAAGCAGTTAACTTCATCAGAAACTTATGTTCAGTTTTTTTTTTTTTTCCAGACTGCCTTAAACTCATCAACAGAATTTAGTATGAGGGTACTCGCACCTTTCCAAGGCTATTAAGAAGGTAAGTATAGATTTAAGAAAAGGTGAATTAGATCTTTTCCTTTTTTATAATTCTTTTGTTATTAATGAGTTTGTATGGTAATACTTTTATTTTCTACATCATTGTATTCTTCACATTTCATCAGGTGCCTGGCCAGTTAGTTAAAAAAAAAACAAGTAGAGGAACTGGGGACTAAGTAAAACATAAGGAGCCAGGTGGTGGTGCACCTGGTTAAGTGCACTCACTACAGTGCCCAAGGACCCAGGTTCAAGGCTCTGGCCCCCACCTGCAGGGGGAAAGCTTCATGAGTGGCGAAGGAGAGCTACATGTATCTCTTAGTCTCTCTCCTTCTCTGTATCTCCCTCTCCTCTCAATTTCTCTGTCTCTATCCAATAATAAATTAAATGAAAAAATAAAGAAAAAGGAAAAACAATAATTTCTTTTAATGAATGTTCAGACTCTTTAGATAATGTCTACATTTTATAGCTTAGTTGACTAGTAAGAGGCTTTAAAAGAGAATTTTAGGAATCAGCAAATAGTGAAATATTTTAGTCAGGATATTCTTGGTTTCCCTAGAAATTTATTCCTGTTCTGCTATAAGGCCAACTTTGCTTACACTCTATCATTCTAATTTTAGTATATGTGCTACCGAAGTGAACACAGCTTATACTCTAGTAAAAAACAAAAAACAAACAAAAAAACCAAGGCACCCAAATTTAAAATTATTTGCTTTACATCAAAAGTATGTGATTAGAAGGATCTTCTCTGACTTCTGTGTATGTGCCCTATTTATATCAAACAGCTTTATACAGTGATCACTAAAAGATACTAAAATAATATTAAAATATTAGCTAGTCTTAAGAAAAAAATGCACAAGATTAAATATAATGTTAATTTACTAGTAATTTAAATATGTTAAAAGACAACTATAAACAATATAACTATTACTGAATTTTTCTTTGCTTGTAGTTCAGAAAAGTGAAATTCAGCTTTTGCTCTGTCATCTGAATTCACAGGAATTCCATCTAGCATCTGTAAATTAGGCATTCGAAATATGATCACATGGCGATGTAGCATTTTCCTGCAAATCTAAATAAAATTAAAAAGAATTTAATCCTTAAGAAACCTTTTATTTCATTTGAGCAAAACCATCCAGTAGTTTTAAAAACAGCCAATGCAGTGGAAAAAAAAAATAAGGTGGAACGAGAAAGAAGATTAGAGGTGTCTACTCTATCCTAAATTAAGACTTAATCTAAAACTTCAGTAAATATTTTATTACACTAAAATGTTTTATTTGTCTTTGCTGGAGTTTCACTGCACTGGGCTAACTTTTTTTAGGTAGATAGGTAGGGAGGGAGGGAGAGAGGGAGGGAGAGAGAGAGTGAGCATGCATGAGAGAGATCAAGACAGGATAGAAGAGACACCACTGTACTAAATCTCCCTATTGCTTTAATACTCTGATGTAATGTACTGGTGCTCAGACTGACATTAGGTGCATGCTAAAGTTATGTCACTGCAGCTATTTAGTCACTCCAGAACACTAAATCACTGAGACAGGGATAGATAAATTGGTCAATTAATGCAAGGTATTGCCATGAAACAGATGTTCTTTTTTATGATAAAGGCAGTTTACATTGTGATTAGTTAGAGGCAGGTAGTACTCGACAAATTATGGTTGGATAATAGTATGTGCATATAGAAACAGATAAAAGCATCTCATTCTATTATGTAATATAAGTTACATACAACTAAAGGAAGTTAACTAATGAGTAAGAAAGGTAAAGATAACATACTCACTGGATTGCCATAAACTGTAAGCTCTCTGAGGGAAGAGATAGCATCAAGTTTTTCCAGTTCTGCCATATCCTATTTAAAAGTTAAATATGTTATTATTTGGTTGGATCAATATTTTCAAATAGAGGTTGACTTGAAATTATCATGGATAAGTGTTGGGTTACAGTTAGCTTATTTGAGTCCTCTGAAGTCAGTTTGACTTATTCTATATTATTGATTCAAGAAAGATTTTGTGTACAACAGAGTTGAAATACTTGATTGACAAAGATGATGTTCTATGGGAAATACACCATATATAAACAGTTGTAAAGGACAACATTTTTAGAATTCAGGATATACTTGACTATTTCCCCCAAAGGATTGACTCAGAAGTGTGGAAAATAACGTGAATCCTGTTATGTTTGCCAGGAAAACCTGACTGTAGCTAAATGACTTGAATTCACTACTAGATGGGATACTTGCTTATCTGTTTAACCTTGGTGAGAGTTTCTAAATACATTTTAGATTCTGCATAGTTATTTCTAAAAGTCTCTTTGTGACAAGATTTACTCAAACAAGTTCATCACCCCAAACACTTAGGAATGTTAGGGTTGTATATCAATTCTCTTTTCTACAGACTAGGGAGAGAGTCTGTGTATGATCATTTGGGTCAATGGCCTAGTATAAACTGGTTGACTCTTGATGAGGTAAAACTGGGGTAGGATCTTCTCCAAGGAAGCCCTGAGTGGAAGCAGATGGGATATCAAAGTCAAGCCAGCATCTATGATAAGGAGTTAATTTAAGTGTCAGAACAAGTACTAGAGCCAAGTTTGAGCTTGAAGGGCCAGAGGAAGTCTGGGATTGAGACACAAAAACATATTGGACAAAGAACAATAAGGAACAAATAAGATCTGTCAGAGAGAACTGTTAAAAAGAGCCATAGAACATTTGTTAGCATGTGGGCACACACAGGTTGGACAATTTTTTAAAGGGTAGAAGCAGGGTGTATATCTTTGCAGAACAGGACATTTAAATGGCATATAAATGATAAGTAGCATACAAATTTTTCATTGAAACTTATGTCCAGAGAAATCAAGCCCTATAAATATAACAAAAAACTAAAAAAAAGTTACCTGTATTTTATTATATCCTAGGAAAAGTTTCTCAAGTTTTACCAGAGCTTGTAATTTGCTGAGTTCTCGTAGTCTGTTTTCCTCCAGGTGAAGTGTCAACAGAGAGCTTGGTTTGGCAAAAGCACTATCGTTAAATGTTTTAATGCGGTTATGGTCCACTACCAGTTCCTGAAGAACTGCTAAATTGTCAAGTCCTTCAACTTGGGTGATTTCATTTCCTGAAAAAAAGATGTCAAGTAAGACTAGATTTCTCAGAACTAAGGCTTGAACCCAACCCTCACTGCAGTTGGAGAAGCTTCAGTATTATGGTGTCTTTCCCCCTTCTCTCTATTTCTCATCCAAATATTAATTAAGCCCACACTATTAAGATCAAATGATATTTAGCACACTCAGGGTGGTATGACTGTAGACGCCCTCTCTGCCTCTTTCTTTCTACCCTAAAAATTCAGGCCAGAGTGGAGAAACCTCAGCAACAGTAACAACCTTCCTGAATAAAAAGTTAACTATCTGATTCTTATCAGATTATTTTAAAACAAGTATGAAAACTGTATTTCTAAGCAGAAATGAAAATGTAATTTATGGGAAAGTAGCATCATCATCCAATAACATTTACCAACATTTCTTCATTCTTTTAAAGACTAATATGTATTATACACGGTGTACCGAATTGACTAAACCTGTCTGTTCAGAAATTAGGTGTGAGTATAGTTGGTATTGCTGAAAACTTTGAGCTCACCCCTGACTGCATTGAAGGAAACTTTGGTCCTGTGTTCTTGTGCTCTTTCTCACTCTCTCTGCCTGTCTGCTTTTTTTGACTGAGAGAGAAAAAAAAGAGAAAGAAAGAAGAGAAAAGAAAGAAAGGAAAAGGAAAAGAAAACTTCAAGATAACTACGCTGAATGTGACTTTGGAAATCTTGAATTTTTACAATTAGCAGCATTTATCACGTTTGAAAACCTCCCACTAATTTAACCACGTAGTTTTGTAGCAATTTAACCCTTAATCCTGATATTTTAATTTGCTTTTCCATACTTTCACCCTACCCTTTACAGAAAATTAGACAAATCTAATAATATATTTACTATTTATTTTTTATTGCCACCAGAGTTATCACTAAGGCTCAGTGCCTGCATGAGTCCTGGCAGTCACCCCTCCCTCCACATACTTTTCCCTGTATTTTATTTGATAGGACAGAAAGAAATTGAGAGGAAAGGGGTTAAGAGGGAGACAGAGAGAGAGACACCCGCTGAGCTGCCTCACACACAGCTTGTGAAGCTTCCCCCCATTAAAGTAAGCATGTGGAGCTTGAACCCAGGTTTCTGTGCATGGTGATGCATGTTCTACCAGGTATGCCACCACCCAGCACATTCATTTTCTGTAGACTGAATAACTGTGCCCTGAGACTCTTCTACTCCACCCAATCCACAAAGCTCTGGGTCATGCTCACCTTCCTTCTAACTTCTATCAATCTTTTGAAGAGTTCTGGATAAATAGAGAGGTTAATGTTTCAATTCCTGTCTTCTCTAAACTTGTACTTAAGTTAGTAATCCATAGGACTGAATTCATCTTTTCAGTTATTTCTACAACTAGACCTTATTTTACAGCAAGACTGTAAATTATATAATTATAATCATGAGGTATTGCTATGTGTTTTGTAATAGCACAGCTCTAGGTTCAATAAGTACTTGTGATTTTTATTATTTTTATTTATTTCCTTTTGTTGCCCTTGTTTTATTGTTGTAGTTATTATTGTTGTTGTTACTGATGTTGTCGTTGATGGATAGGACAGAGAGAAATGGAGAGAAGAGGGGAAGGCAGAGAGGGGGAGAGAAAGACACCTGCAGACCTGCTTCACTACCTGTGAAGCGACTCCCCTGCAGGTGGGGAGCTGGGGGCTCGAACTCGGATCCTTACTCCAGTCCTTGCGTTTTGCAAAACTTGCGCTTAACCCACTGCTCTACTGCCCAACTCCCTACTTGTGATTTTTAAAATTGACTTTTAATTGAATATGGCATAGAAACAAAGTATGACATTGTACTGTACATAGCCCTAGAATACTGGATTCTATAGTTATAGAATATTGTCCTAAAATACAATATTTTACAATGCTAGAATGTTGTATTTATATTTGTACATATAACCAAGAATGCAATATTATATAACTATAGGATATTATATTTATTTGTTTTAAAAACCCAAGAAAAATCCATGTATAGCTACTAATTTTTTCTAAAACAATCAGTTTTAAGTAAAACTGATATATGAGAGAATGATTAAAAAAAATCAACTTTTTAACAAAATTTTTTATGATATTTATTTATTTATTTATTTTATAGAGACATCCAGAAATCAAGAGGAGAAGATGTGATAGGGAGAGGGACAGAGAGAGAGACACCTGCAGCTCTACTTCAGCACTCACAAAGCTTTCCCCTTGCAGGTGGGGAGAAGGGGTTCGAACCTGGGTCCTTGTACATTGTAACAAGTGTGCTCAACCAAGTGTGCCACCACCTGGCCCTATAAAATAAATTCTTAATAAAATACATCAAATATGTTACTCACCTTGTAGAAACAGGAATTTTAAATTTTTTAGTCTGTTAAGTTGTAGCTGAATTAAATTACAAATTCCATTGTAACCCAAATGAAGAACTTCTAAACTTTCCATTATTGGAGGCAAATTTTCACTATTTGTTGTGTCTCTGAAACACAGATGAATTTGAGCCTATAAACTTAATTTCAAGTGATATGTATTACAAAAATATAACATATTTACTCACTATAAATTAAAGTTAATAAAAGAGAAAAATAACTCATTATTTTAAAAAGTATATGCTATGTATATGTTATAAAACTATATTTTATTCTTTAAATTATTTTATATGACAAAGAATAAGAAGTACTAAAAGGGTTATTTAAAATTAAAATTAATAAGAGTAGAATTAAGTGAAAATTAAGAAGAGCGGAATTTAAAGTAAAAATTAAGAAGAATGGTAAGAACAGATGAATTCAGGTTGGAAAGGAATAAATAAAACTTTTAATTTTCATACAATATAATTTTGTATGAGACTATTATAAAGAATAAAACAGGAAATTATCTGCACTATGAAATAATTTATCAATGTAACAGAATAAAATAATAATGTTAAAAAATCAGTTGAGGGCTGACAAGATAGTTATTTGAAAGGGTTCTTGCTTTACTATGCATATGACATTTACTTCATAGGTATGGATAAAGAGGAGGAGGAGGAGAAAGTGGAAGAAGAGAGAAAATGGATAGAACAGAATTTTATTTATTTTTCATTTTTAAATTTTATTATCAGAGCACTACTCAACTTTTCCTTATGGTGGTAATGGGGATTGGACCTGGGACTTTGAAACTTCAGACATGAAAAGGGATAGAGTTTTTATCTGGAGAAATAACAGCCGAGAATTTCCCCCCAAATTTAAGAAGGAGACAGATGCTAAGATCCAGAAAGTTGAGAGTTTTAAACAAAATACACTCAAACAAATGCACTACAAGACACATTATAATTACAATGGCAAAGATCACAGCTAAAGAGAGAATCCTAAGAGCAGCAAGAGAAAGGCAAAGAGTAACAAGGCAATCTCTTTAAGACTACCAACTTATATCTCAATAGAAACTCTAAACAAGGACTGGCGTAATATATCCAAAATTTTGAATAGAGAAAATCTCTACCAAGAATGTTCTACCTAGCCAAGTTTTCACTCAGATTTGAAAGAGTGATAAAATAGTTCAATTTTTAGATACTTTTTTCTACCTATCTATAAAAAGAAATTTAGATCTCACATTTTATCTTGCAACATACACATTCAGTAACTTACAATGATTCATAGACCTAAATATAGGATAAAATCATGAAATTTTTTGAAAGAAACAGGGCAAGACATTGTTACCTTGAGTTAACAGAGTTCTCATACATAGTAAGAGATAAGGTTGATAAATTGGATTACCAAATTTAAATTAATTTAAAAGGCATCATGTAGGAAATTTAAAAAGTTGGCTGGGGGTAAAATATAATGATTATGAAAAAAACCTTTCATGCTTGAGGCTCTGAAGTTCAATCCATAGGACCACCATAAACCAGAGCTAAGTAATGCTCTTATCTCTCTTACTGTATTTTTCCCCTCTGTATCACTCTTTTTAAAACAAAGAAATTAATGAAAAACAAAAATAAAGTACAATGCCAAGGCAGTGACACTAATATTTAAATACTTGTAAAACTTAAATTACATATCATTGCCTGGCTAGATGACTCATGAGTATGGGTGCCACATCATGCATATTGATTCCAAATTCAGCCCCAACGTGGGCACTGCTATAGCATGGGGAAGCTCTAGGTCTGTGGTGTATCTCTATCCCTCTCTCTGCCTCTCTCTATCTGAAAAAAAAAAAAAAAAAACCATCCAAGAGTGATGAAATGATGCATGCATGAAAGCCCAACTGTATGAACCTGTAACAAGTGAGTAAGGCTGTCACTTGAATCTTTGAAACCAAGCACTTAACTTCTCCCTAGCTATGAAAAATTCTAAATGTCATCTTTTTTCAATAAAAATTAAATTTAATCTACATTGGCAGCATGCTGTTTAATGTAGCCATTTTTGTTAATTAGCTTAACTAGATTTTCTGGATAATTTACTATAGCTACACTGTGTAGAACCAACATCTTCTAACTTCAAACTTTTCTTCTTCAGCTTCCTAATGTCTCTCAGCCTTGATAGAACTGAAGAAGTTAACCTGGTTAAGTGCACACATTATGGTACACAAGGACCCAGGTTCAAGCCCCTGCTCCCCACCTTCAGGGGGAAAGCTTCATGAATGGTGAAGCAGGGCTGCAGGTGTCACTCTGTCTCTCCCTCCTCTCTCAATTTCTCTGTCTCTATCCAATAATAAAAAAAATGAATTGAAGACAGGACATTCCTCTGGTTTAGACTTTGGTGTAAGGGAATATTGTGGCTGATTTGATCTTCATTCTGCATCTAGTCAATAAGACTTTACTTTCTTATCATCTGTGCATTCACTAGAGTAGAACTTTTTATTTCCTTTAAATACTAGTTTGGTGCAGGGGACCTAGCTTTCAGCCTCTCTCTGCATCTAGTGTGCTTTCTTCACTATGCTTAATTAATCTAACTGAAAGGTCATTATAGGCTTATTACTTGACCTCATTTCAATCTTATTGAAAGTGAACAGGGAAATCCAAGGAAAGGAAAAGAGATGAACAGTAGCCAGTGGAGCAGTCAGGACATACATTTATAGATTATGTTTGCTTTTCATAATGGCTTTAATTAATGATATTCAGAAGCAACTACAATGCTATCATCAAAGGTCACTGATTACAAATTACCATAACATATATAGTAATAGCTTAAAATATCATAGGAATTACCTAAATGTCTCACAAAGGCACAAATTGAACACACACTTTTGGAAACTTGTTCAATTTAGGATTGCTACAAACCTTAAATTTATAAGAAAAGTATACACTATATATAAAACACAATAAGAAAGACCAAGAATAAATCAGGTATGCTTGTATAAGGGTACATTATTCAGTGATAAAATGAAATAAATCACCACAATTTGCAATAATGTTTATGAATCTCAAAAGAATTATGCCTGGTGAAAGAAGATACATACAAAAGACTACTAACTACATGAATCTAATATACAATTCTAGGGAAATGCAAAGTTATGGGTGATAGAAACAAGATTAGTGGTTGTTGCCAAGTGCAAGGATATTGAGACTGGGAACTATAAATAGATTTGAAGGAAGTTTTGTTGGAGAAGAATAGTCTGTATTCTTTTTTTTTTTTCCTCCAGGGTTATTGCTGGGCACGGTGCCTGCACCATGAATCCACCGCTCCTGGAGGCCATTTTTCCCCCTTTTGTTGCCCTTGTTGTTGTAGCCTCGATGTGGTTATTATTATTGCCATTGTTGATGTTGTTCGTTGTTGGATAGGACAGAGAGAAATGGAGAGAGGAGGGGAAGACAGGGAGAGAGAAAGATATACACCTGCAGACCTGCTTCACCGCCTGTGAAGTGACTCCCCTGCAGGTGGGGAGCCAGTCCTTGCGCTTTGTGCCACATGCGCTTAACCTACTGCACCACGGCCCAACCCCCTGGTCTGTATTCTTGACTGTTAACTTTATAAATATTTTTGTCCTTAAAATATATTTATCAGTAGTATACAGAAGTCATATAAGGAAAGTTCTTTGCTGGTAAAACTGGAATGAAAATATTCTGATATATACATAGATATATATGTATGACTGTGGTAATGGTTGCTCAACTTTGTGTGAATATACTAAAAATAATTACAAAGGGTAAAGTGTTGTGATATGTGAAATGTAGTTCAGTTAAAAAATCAAGGTCACTAAGTACACAATATTTTGTCATTTAATTTTTAATAATATGACTATAATGAAGAAAGTAGGAGAAAAGCAATGACAAAGGCATTTTTTTATATATGTGAAGTTTATTTCTGCAATGTAGGTATTAATAAGTATTAAAATAAGCTAAACAGATTTAAATGCCATCATTAATGATACTAATAGTTTTTTAAATTTCAGCCAATATTATTTATAGTTATGAAAAAAATACTAATACCTGTTGATTTTTGAAGCTCCTTGCTGTCCATAGCCACTTGAAGTGACTTTCTGGTGGAGTAGTTGTCTATTGGTTAAGTGAGTCTGAGGTTTTAATCTAGGTATGATTGATTCAATGTGATTATAGTTCAGGCATAAAACCTGTAGAAATAATATCTTATTAATCAAAAGTTATATTATAAATAATTATATCTCTGCTTTCCCATTGTCAAATATTAAAAAATATAAGAATAGTATGGATATAAACTGGACTATACAATATAACAATAATATAGAAGTGTTCAAATGATAATTTTTTTTTACTTTCCCTTTTGTTGCCCTTGTTGTTTTTTATTGTTGTAGTAGTTATTATTGTTGTTGTTACTGACGTCATCATTGTTAGATAGGACAGAGAGAAATGGAGAGAGGAGGGGAAGACAGAGAGGGGGAGAGAAAGATAGACACCTGCAGACCTGCTTCACCACCTGTGAAGCTCCCCTGCAGGTGGGAAATTATTTGGATTTAGATTTGAGTTTGTTTTTATTTTCTGATATGCTGGGAAATGACAAAATTTCTAATACAGAAAGCAGTTTAACTTTTTCAATCTGCATTTCTGACTTCTCCAAAACTGACTGAAATAACTCCTCAGTTGAAGAGATACTATTTCCATATTGAAAAAGCATTAGTAGGGTCATAGTCAAAGCAATAAATCAGGATGCAGTGGGGACTATAGAGGCATCATCCCTATCCCATCTCCTATTGCAGAGTAAGACTTACTACTTACAAAACAATCACGTGCAATTGAAGTTAACTAAAATAATAGTGGAAAGTAATACCATTTCTAGTTTGTTGAAAAAAGTCTGAAATAGTTTCTGTACCTTAAATGAGATGAAAATACTCATCAGAGAGATTACAACTTGTACCAAAAACCTGGAAAGAAAATTTGTCAGTAACTAACCTTCACATTAGGCAGATAGATTAATCCACTGAATGAGGTAAGGTTATTGTTCTGTAAATTCACATTACAAACATTTCTAAATTGGTCAACTGGAATCAAATCCACAGTTCTGAAGTTAGACAAAATAAATAGTTACAACTTTAACACTATAAGAAAAACAGAGGAAAAAGTGAGTTCCACTATGTACAATCCCAAAGGCAGAAAAATCTCATTTGACAAACGCTTCAATAAAGATTGTCTTTAATGTAAAGCACGTATATCAGATAAATATGTATGTCTGAATACATGTAATAAAATAAGATTAACTATGTACTAAAATATTTCTAGCATCACATAAAGATCACAATCAATATCATGACCATAATTAAAAGAGTAAAAATCTCCAACTTCCGTTTTTTTTTTTAAGTTTTTTTTTTTTTCCACCAGGAGTATCACTGGGGCTTGGTGTCTGCATAGCAAAACTATCACTTTTGGTGGCTATATTTTTCTTTATCTTTTTGATAGAGATAGAAAGAAATAGAAAGGTAATAAGGAAAGAAAATGAGAGAGAGAGAGAGAGAGAGAGATCCATCTACAGTACTGATTTACCACTGCTGAAGCTTCCCCCTGCAAGTAGGGACCAGTGTTTGAATGCAGGTCCTAATGCATAGTTAAGTGTGCATTCTACCAGGTGTGCCACCATCTGGCCTCAATATCTTCAGTCTCTCTCTCTCTCTCTTTTTCTCTCTCTCCAGGGACTTGCTCTTTTTTATTTTCCTGTTCTGAAAAAATTTTGTACAAGAAGTTACAAACAAAGCATACTTCTATCCAGTAAATCATTCATCTGACATAGTTTCACTAGCACTTGCTAAGTACAGTCAATGTGTTTGGAAAGGCTGTGGTGAAACAAAAGACACTCTATTCTCAAGAAATAGGATTCAGATAAACTGAAATCTAAAAAGTAACATTGTTAAGAGTTAGATGCAATGACATTTTAGAGAACAAGAACTTATTGAGAGTAGTCAGGAATGACTTCATATAGGAGAAAATCATGGAATGTGACTTAAGAGAACTTGCAGGTCGATACTAGAGAGATTAATAAGAGAGTTGCAATCAGTGGAACAGGCATAAACAAAGACAAGAATGAAATAGCATTTTGTGATAAGAGTATTTTAGAATTCCTAGATGATAAAGAATTATAAAGTAATAAAGGTAAGTCTATAAAAGATAAAATATACAGGTAATTAAGGGATTGTGTGCAATAAAAGGGGTTTAAAATGTTCTTTATACAATGACAAGTCATGGAAAATGTCGATAAGGGAAGTGTTAGGATAAAGCTTGTACTTTAGAAGGTAATATGGATAATATATGAATTTTCAGGTGAGACTTTCATGTAACAAAAAGTATTAAAAGGTCTGGGGCTGGATGGTAGCGCAGCACGTTAAGCGCACATAGTGCGTATCTTAAGTACCTGCGCAAGGATCCCTGCTTGAGTCTCCGATTCCCCGCCTGCAGGGGGGTCACTTCACAAGTGGTGAAACAGGTATGCAGGTGTCAATCTTTCTCTCCCCCTCTCTATCTTCCCCTCCTCTCTCATTTTCTCTCTGTCCTGTCCGACAACAGCAGCAGCAGCAACAACAGTAAAAATAATACCTAAACAATAATGGAAAAAAGTGGAAAAACAATAGTGGAAAAAAGATGGCTGCCAGGAACAGTGGATTCATAGTGTGGGCACTGAGCCCCAGCGATAACCCTGAAGGCAAAAAAATTAAAAGATCACCAAGATCCTGTGCGATCAATGGCAACCAAATTCAGTATGGAGAGACGGGAGATAATGAGATATACCTAAGATATATACTTTGTAGAATTGGTAATTAATTAAAAATGGAAAACGAAGAGAAATGAGTCCTAATTTTTTTTTTTTTCTGGTAACATCAGATGAACATTTGAAAGTCAGGAGCCTAAGTTTGAGCCTATGTTTGGGCTAAATTTGGGGGGTCCTCAATAAGTTAAAATATGTTGAAAGCTGGGTGTAGTATATTATACCAGTACAGAGGACTCTGAGGCTAGAGGGGATCTTGGAACGTTGGTGAATGGTGGTAGGCAAGGACCTAAGTGTGTGGGGGGTGAGGGTGTTTTGTAGACAGCTGGCATCTGAAGATGAAAATGATACCCATGTGTCAGCAGTAGTACTGTAAACCATTACTACCACCACCCTCACCCCAGTAAAATGATTTAGGAAAAGGTGACTAAAGATGTGTGTTTATGAAGAAGGCAGAATAAGAGAGAAACGGGTCAACCGGGAGGACAATGACGACGTACATGAGAGTAGAGGAATGGTGGCAATGAAAGTCAGATTGTACTGAATTAGAATGTTAGGGTATGAGAAGCAAACCTTATAAACGTGCTCTCATTTTTAAAACTCCACTATAAAGGAGGAAAAGAAATGCAAGGCCTCACAAAGAGAGTGATGACACCTTATAGGGTAATAAAAAATTATTAAAGTATTTTAAAAGGTATTGAAGTTAGAATAAGATTTTGAAGTAAGGTAGATACTGAATTATTGGCTATATTTGGATAACATATACTAGAAAATATAATTTACATTAAATTATAATGTCAAAAAGCATACAATAAGAATTCATACCTGGGGTGGGGAAAAATTCATACCTGATGGATGATGAAGTCCAATTTAGTTCTTCCATTTGATTGAAGTTGGAATGCCCTTGTCGTTCAGTAATCATGTCAGAAGTAAGTCTGCCACCAAATATATCTTTTGCACACTCAGTCTCTGGTGATTCCTATGTTTGAACACATATAGAAAGTTATTTTCTCTTTTACAGTTGGCTAAATGACATTAATTCTCTGCCTTCAGATCAAAATGGAGTAGACTCATAATTTCTATTCTTCCCACTGTGTATACATTTAACACCCCCCACAATGTGCTCAGGCACATGTACTATATATAGAATAAACAGGAAGAGACTGAAAGATGCAGAGAAGAAAGGTCCTTGGGATCTGAGGAATTATACCATAGTGAGTTACCTGTGTGTTGTTGTGACTCATACTAGTAACACTGTACTTTTATTAATTCTTCCAGATCTGATTATGTGGCCAGGTAGGAGGGTACTCAAATATCCAGAAAATAGTAAAATATCTAGCATCCCAGCAATCAGGAAAACTTCAATATTAGAGGATAGACTATTAAAGTGATGCTCATGATGCATGACCCATGTAAATTTTTGAGAGATGCATTGAAGCATACCAGTGCCCATCAGAACTCTAGGAATGGAAGGTGATTTGAATAGAAACCTAGAGAGATGATTTGAATAGACAAGCAATTATGCTCACTTAAGGCAGCCACCTAGTCTATAAAATAAGTGAACACTGGGAGGTCTGTAGTAATGCAAATATAGGATGAATCTAGATATATTCCCTGTTCACCCCCTAAGGTACAACATGTCATTAAGAATTGTTCTGTCTACCATTAAAAGAGAGAGACTACATAGCAGAGAGATCTCTGCTATGTGGCAGATTCCCCTAGAGGGAAAGCTCTGAATATAGCTAGCAAGTCTGATCAATACTGGAAGCCCTGGGGGATTTGACATGGGTCTTGACAGGAATAGAAAATGACTCTAGACTAGGTTTTTGCTTTCCCAGTGGTAGGTGCAGATGCTGACAGAGCTATAAAAGAACTGGAACAGTATATATTACAGTAGTTCTGACAAATGACTTATTTCACTTGAGAGTTCAGAATGTCCAACAGTGGGCAGAGAAATACCTTCATCAGAGTAATAGAAATTGTTTGTTAGAGTAATAGTTTGACAGAGTTTGGCTGTGCAATTAAAATACTGATTATCAGAACAGGAAAAAGAAACATGAATGTTTACATGCGTTTGTTAGAGCATTCAAACTTAATGTGAATGTGAGTGCAACCAAAGAAGTGTTCACCCAGATAGAATTTATTTGTTTACCTTGTGGCTTGTGTATCTTTGGGAAGAAAAATCGGGAAGTATAATTACATAACTATGCAATTCTGGCTAAAGGAGGGTGATGCTGGTATAATCAATACTGTTTTTTCTCCTTCCTCTCACCCCTTAACAACTGTTTCCCTTTATCTAATTCAGTGTTCAGGGTACCACAGCTGCAGTTACAAGTACTAGAAACAGCAGTGACTGCTAAGAAAGAATTTAACTATGTTTTAAAACCTGTGTCACAGTATCTAAGGGTCTTTTTTGGATGGGTGACCTTCACTCCATCTAGTAAAACTGTGGTTGACAGTGAATGCATCTGTATTGCCTGGTGACAGAAAAAGCCCACGAGTTCTATACTTATGGAAGCTAACTCTACCTGAATGGGAGTTACAAAAGGAAGTACTTGCTATACAATATTACTACCTGAAATCTAGACCTATTATTCCTTGCAAAGTGAAAAAACAAATGGATGTAAGTAGGGAGAGGAGACATTAATTATAGGTAAAATTTTTAATAATTAGGAAATAAATATTATATTAATGCCTCAAAAGAGACTCAAAGCAAGACATGATAGTCTGAATTTTTGTATAATTTTTATATAATGGGCCTTAGTTCAAAGGCTAGAGTGGAAGCTGAGATATTATAATTTATAACAAGAAAAATATTTATATGTAATTATATTTATTTTATAAGAAATATAAAAAATATGGTCATTCTTCAATGATAGATGGATAGCAGTACAATAATAGTAGGGTTTTAATATGTAGCAAGAGAAACACCATCTGAACAAAATATCAACAAAGAATTAGTGGCCTTAAATGAAGAAATAGATGAAATGGACTTAATAGATGCATATGGAAACTTCCACACCAGGCTCCAAATGAATACACATTCTTCTCAGTTGTACATGGAGCACACTTAAGAACTGATTGTGTTAGGATATAAGAAACATATTAATAAATAAGTGAAGACTGAAATCAAAATAAGAGTATTTTCTAATCACTCTAATATGAAGTTAGAAATCAACCACAAAAAGGAAACAAGAAGTAATAAATTCACCTTCATCACCGTATCTTTAATAGAGCTTGAAGGAATCATGTTAAATGAGATAAGCCAGAAAGAGAAGGATGAATATGGGATGATTCCACTCATAGATAAAAGTTGAGAAAAAAGAATAGAAGGGGGAACACAAAGCAGAACTTGGATGTATTGCACCAAAGTAAAAGAGGAGAGCTGTATGTGTGCGTGTGTGTGTGCGTGTGTGTGTATGTGTTGGGGAGTTCAGGTTCTGGTGTACAATGGTTAGGGAGGACCTGAGTGGGGGGGGGGTTAGAGTGTTTTTCCAGAAAACTGAGAAGTTTTACACATGTACCAACAACTATATTTATTGTTGACTGTAAGCCATTAATCCCCCCAATAAAAAAGATAAGAAAAATATCTGACATGTAAAAACTATAAACTACCTGCTTCTGAGCAACACTAGGGTCAATGAAGAAATCAAAAGATAAACTAAAAATTATCTAGAAAAAATAAACCCCCACACCTATGGATATCTAATTTCTGACAAAGAGAATATATATATATATATATATATATAATTTTTATTTATAGAAACACTGACAAAACCATAGGACAAGAGGACGACAACTCCACACAGTTCCCACCACCAGAACTCTGTATCCCATCCCCTCCATTGCTAGCTTTCCTCTCAGGCTGGGAGCATGGGCCCAGGGTCATTATGGGGGTGCAGAAGGTGGAAGGTCTGGCTTCTGTAATTGCTTCCCTGCTAAACATGGGCATTGGCAGGTCGATCCATACTCCCAGCCTGAGAGACCCAAAATATTAAGTGGAGAATGGAGAGTCTCATCAACAAATAGTGTTGTTTGGAACATGAAGAATGAAATTGAACTACTTCATCTCACCATAGGCAAAAGTAAACTCCAAAGGAATCAAGGATTTGGGTCTCAAACCAGAAGCCAGAAACTAGAGGAAGGCATTGGCAGGAATCTTTTTTTCTTTAGTCATTTAATAATGACTTATAATATTGTAGGACAAGAAGGGTACAATTCCATACAATTCCCATCAGCAGAGTTCCAGATACCATTCTCTCCATTGGAAGATTCCCTATTCTTTATCTCTTTGGGAATATGAATCTAAGTTTTAAAGGTGTCTTCAATGAATCAATCCCATTCACAAGGAAAAAAAAACAAAAATAATCCAATGGGACTATATCAAATTGAAAAGCTTCTGCACAGCAAAAGAAATCACCACTTGAATAGAAGGACTATTTATGAATTTTTGGAATAGAAAATCTTTTTATGTCATACATCAGACAAAAAAGATAACAACCAAAATAGATAAATTGCTCACCAAGCTCAGCAGCAACAACAAATAAACAAATGAACAACAACAACAAAAACCAAATACAAAAAAGTGGGGAGACTGTATAGACAAAATATGCACCAGAGAAGAGATCCAAAGGACTAATAGACATATGAAAAGAAAAAATTCTCCAAGTCACTGATTATTAGAGAAATGCAAATAAAGACAACACTAAGGTACTACTTCACTCCTGTACGGATGTCATACATCAGAAAGGACAGAAACAACAAATGTTGGAGGTTTCAAGGGTAAAGGAATCTTCCTGCACTGCCAATGGGAATGTAAATCAGTGCAATCCCTATAGGTCGCAGTTTGGAGAATTCTCAGAAGGCTAGAAATGGAGCTACCCTCCCACCTGACAATTATTCTCCTGGATGTAACCTAAGGAAACAAAGACCCCATACAAACATATATATGTACAATTGTTTTCATAGTATTACTCTTTGTAATAATCCAAAGAAACCTAGGTGTCCACGAACAGAAAAATGGCTAAGAAAATTGTGGTGTATTACATAGTTGAGTACTACTCCACTTTTTAAAAATGAAGTCACCTTCTTTACCTCATCTTGGATGGAACTTGAAAGAATCATGTTAAGTGTGATAAACCAGAAAGAGAAAGATTAATATAGGATGATCTCACTCATGAGCAGAACTTAAGAAACAAAAACAGAAAGGGAAACACAAAATAAAATTTGAACTGTTTTGTTGTATTGCACTAAAGAAAAGGACTTTGGGAAAAAACTGGAAGAGTGCTGGGACTGGGAGGCTTTGATGTCATGGTACATGAAGATGGAATTAGACTTAAGTTGGGTATGAGGGTGTTTTGCAGACAGCTATCATGTAAAAATAGGAAATTGTACCCAAGTGCCAACAATGTATTGTAAACCATTAACCTCCCAATTAAGGAAAAAAAATACTACTAGAAAAAAGTTTCCTGCGGCCAGGTGCTGGAGCACCAGGTTGAGTGCATATGTTACAATTAACAAGGACCCCGGTTCAAGCCCCGCATCCCCACCTGCAGGGGAAAGCTTTGTGAATAGTGAGGCAGTGCTGCAGGTGTCTCTCTGTCTCCCTGTCTTCCTCTCGATTTCTGTCTCTATCCAATGAATAAATAAAGATAATAGAAAAAATTTTAAAAAAGAAAAAAGTTTACATGTAAGAGAGAGAGAGAAAGAGAGGGAGAGAGAGAGAGATGGGCTTTCAGATTCCATGGAAGCAAGAAAAGCAGTATTAAGAAGTGAGTTCACTCTACACTGCTGGTGGTTATGCAAACTAGTCCATCCCCTGCAGAAGACAGTCTGAAGATTTCTCAGAAAGCTAGAAATTGATCTGCTCTATGGCCCATAAATTTCTATCCTATCAATTAACTCAAAGGAAAAAAAAAAAACCTACCCAAGAAGATCTGTGCACACCTATGTTCACAGTATCACAACTCAGATGCCCAATGACAGATAAGTGGCTAAGAAAGTCATGGTATATAGACACGAAGGAGTACTACTCTTTTGCTTAATCTTTAATGGAACTTGAAGAAATCATGTTTAAGTGATATAAGCTCCGCCCCCCCCCAAAGTATACCGAATGCTCTCACTTGTAGGTGGAATTTAGACACAAGGATAGAAAGGGAAAACACAAAGTGGAATTTGAACTGGGTATGGTGTATTCCACTAAAACAGATGACTCTGGGGAAGAAGAGAAGTAGAGGAGATGGAAGGGGCCTTATGGCCCTGGTGCATGATGGTGGAAAATGACCTAAATTGGGGGGGGGGGTGTGAAAGTGTTTTTCAGACACTTGACATGGAAAGATGAGAAATTGCACCCATGTGTCAACAACTGTACTGTAAACCAGTAACCCTCCCCTCAATAAAGTGATAAAAATGACTACAACAATAAAACAACAAGGGCAACAAAAGGGAATAAAGAAATAAAGAAATATTTTAATGATAAAAATGAGAGGAGGTCACAGTTATACAGGCTCACATTACAAAGAAGAAAGTTATTAAATAACATTGCATCTGAACCCTATGGGAGCACCTCTATGAACAATGCTATGTAGAATTCCCATGATGATGAATAAGTACTTCTCTCTTTTTCTCTTTCAAATAAAGAATGAAATAAAAGAGCCTGAGAATGCCACTCAATAGTTACCACTATTGTGTATAGTGAAGCCCTAGGTTCATTCCGTGGTGCCAGATTAAGGCTGAAAATATCCCAAATTTGCTAAAAGACATAAACATAAAAGACAGATTTAAAAAGATGAGCAAATTCCAAACACACACACACACCCATACACACACCACACACAGACACACACATACACACACACACACACACACACACACACACACACACAGCGCAAATAAACAGGAAAACCCCCAAAGCCCCCTCAATCCATGCCAAAATCATGACCAGTCATGGTCACAGTCAGTTTTCCTGAAAACCAAAGGCAGAAAAAAAATTCTGAAACCAGTGAGAAGAAATGAACTCTTTGTGTATGGAGTAAATGATTTTAATTATAATGCATTTCTCTTAAGAAGCTGGGAAAGAAGTAAATCTAGAACCATCTATGCAGAAAAAATATGAAGTGAAGAGGACATTCAGACCTTCTCAGTTGAAGGACAATTTAGCAAATTTGTCCACAGAAGACCTCTCCCACAATAATGGTGAAAGGAAGTTCTTGAAATAGGAAAAAAAAAAAAAAGCAATTCAATAATGAGCCAAGGAGCACATAATTTGCATATTTGCATATCTGAGGTCCCATACACTTGATCCCTAGCTTCACCTTTACCAGAAGTGAGCTATGTATTGGTCTCATTCTCATAAAAAAATAAATAAAATAAACCTTTTAAATAAAAGAAAATAAGGGAAAAGAGGACTCTTATAGTACTGAGAAAGAAGAAAATATGCCACAAAGAATAAAAATACAATTAAAATCCCTTATTCTCTTGAGTTTACTAAATTTTATTAGAATCAGTAGAAGAACCTGCATTTTCTGATATATAAAATATAGTTAGGCATATTTTCTCAGCCACAAGTCCTGTGCTTTCAGTGGTCTGCTTGATGTCTCTATTCCTGTGACCCATTATTATGTAAAATATCATGTTCAATACTTGATCATTTTATTCTTAAAAAGTGCTTTTCTTCATGTATCCCCACTGGAATAGATTCAGAAATAATTTACTTCCTTTCCTTGTCCTTCATATCCAATTAGTTACCAAGTTCTGGAAATTCTCTTCATATTTCTCAATTTTCAGCTTTCTATTTTTATTTTTTCAAAAAAACTGCTTTTATTGCCACCAGGGTTAGTGATGGAGTTCAGTGCTGGAACTATGAATCCACCACTTTCAAGCAGGTGTTTTTTTCTTTTCTAATTTATTTGATTGGACAGAGAGAAACTGAAGAGAGGCAGGGGGTAAAAAAGGGAGAGAGAAAGACATACACCTACAGACCTGCAGAGACTCGATCCCTGGCCTTTGCCCATGGTAATGTGTGCATTTAAACATGTGCGCCACTGCCTGGACCCCTCAGCTTTCCATTTTAAAAGTCACTTTCTCTTGGTTTGAGTTTTGAAAAAAAAAAATTAATGCCTTCTAGTTACCTCTCAATTAAAAGTTTAAATATTTTATCTATAGCAAATAGAAAGCAAAAGCCTCTGTTGGGGGGGGGGGTGCTTTCAGGTCCTGTGGCATGATGGTAGAGGAACACCTAGACTGGGGATGAGAATTTTTTTGCAGAAAATTGAGAAACTTTACACATGTACCAACAACGGTATTTGCTGTAAACCATAATACCCCCTGGGAAAAAGGAAAATAATTTTTGTTCTATTTTTTTTAAGCACTGAATTCAAATGTAGCAGCATCTTCCTTTCCCTACCACTTATGGCAGGGAGGGGACTGGGTGGTGAGGGGGGCTTTGGAGTCCTGGTGTATAATTGTAGAAAACGACCCAAGGTGGGGGTGGGGGTGCTTTGCAGACACCTATCATGGTGAAATGAGAAATTCATGTTCATGTGTTACCCACTGTACTGTAAACCATTAACTCCTTTCATAAAAGAAAAAAAATGGTCAGAGAAGAAAACAAAAATTCAAATGTAAAATATATTTTGAAGACTGTATTTTAACAAGTATGGTATGTTTAGATAACATACTAAAGGTAAAGCAATGTTTAAAATCATTATGGCCAGTAGATACGTGAACAGGAAGCTTGGTTTGGTCCTATGGTGGGAGTCATAAAACACTTACAATTGAGATTCCGTCCAAGGCTTTCAGCTCTGGAAGATGAAATATGATAAACAACCTGTATGTTTCTTGATTCCATACAATAACATTTCCATGTGTGTCTAAAATAACCAAGTTGTATAAGCCCTGGGTAGTAAGAATAAAAAAGCACAAATGTTATAACTCTGGTATATTTTTTCCTTAAAAGTTCAGTCAGGGACCAGAGAGACAGTTTACTGGGTACACTGTGTGCTTTGTCATGTGCAAGACTGAGGTTCGAGTTCAAACACCACATGGGAGGTGCTGTGGTGCTGGAAGAAGCTCTGAGCCTATGGTCTGTCTCTCTCTGCCTGCCTATCTATCTATCTATCTATCTATCTATCTATCTATCTATCATCTTTTTGTCTATCTGAATGAAAAAGTGGCCTGGAGTGATAAATTGTAGTTGTGCAAGATTCTGGCTCCAAAAAAATTTTTTTTCCAATTATCCTTTTTATACTGATTTCAGTGCTCTTGTGTACTTGCTGTTGTAAGGGCTTCCCTTTCATACCATTAATGTTCACTTTTATGCAAAATTTCAATGATCTATGCTATTTATTCAGAGTCCTTTCAGAGTGGATGCTAAGCACACACATAGTATATTGGTAATAAAGGTTTAGAAGGGACTCTGCTAACTTTATAACAATACATTTTAAGGAATAGTGATCTATGAGATCTATAGGTATACAGAAATGAAAAACATTGCAGTTAGAAATGAAAATTCTCTGTCTTCTGAATGAGTAACAGAATTCATCTTAAGAGAAAATGTCCTTTCTTATAGATGAGACAGTTTGATTTGCCTTTTTAGCAGGTTGCTGAGAGGGTAAAGATGGGTGAGATTAAAATGAGATTAAGAAGTGAGATAGTAAAACTAACTGTATAATCATGTAAAATGGTTTATTTTGTTGCTACCATTACTGATTAAGTTGTGTCTAGAAATAGTCATGCTGAAAGATTAGGATGGGAAGAAGGTTATATTTAAGGAGAAATGGGGATGGATATATATTTTTGGTAGGAGATAAAATCCTAGCAAATCAGCAAAAGAAAAGAGGTCAAAATGAGGGTCACAGTGGTAGGAAATGGCCATAGAACTTTAGAAACAATGAAGTCACACATTATATTTGAAGTGGATCCCCCCCCCCTTTTTTTTTTTTTTACCACCAGGGTTATCCCTGGGTCTTGGTGCAGACACTACGAATCCACCACTTCTGGCAACCATTCCACCTCCCCCCTTTTTTCTTTTTTTCTATTTTATTTGACTGGACAGAGAGAAATTGAAAGGACTGGGGAGATAAAGAAGGGGAAAAAAGAAAAAGAGACACCTGCAGACCTGATTCACCATTCATGAAGAGTTCCTCTGCCCTCCCACCCACAGGCAGGAAGCAGGGGTTCAAACTGGGTTCCTTGCATGTGGTAATGTGTGTGCTTAACCAGATTCCTAGTCTGCGCTATAGCAATCTTCCATTTTATTCAAACCTTCAATAACACCTGCCATATGGTGACACTGATTAGAAGTTACTTTGGGGCAATTAAAGAGAGCAAGATTGGCCAAAATTGACATTCTGAGTAATTTAAGTAAGGGATTAATCAAGAATTGCTCTGAGAACAGAATTTTCTTGGTTATTGTTGCCTCCAGAACAACTTTTTCAGATTAAGACAGGGCCAGAGAAAGAGGGAAAACAACCATACTAGGAAAGAACCCTTAAATGTGGTGGGGACTCAAACCCTGGTCATGCATGGGCAAAGTAATAATGCACTATATAAATAAGGTATTCTGTTCACCTAAGAACAGAAAACTGTTAAAGGATTCTCCCTAGCCAACTTGAGAAATTCTTGGAAATACTGAAAAGGCACTAGTAGTTAGGAAGGATAAAGTTTAAGTTGTTCTAGTTAGGAACTGAAAAAAAATTAAGAAAGAGGTTATCAACTTCATGGCATTATAGTTACATATATGTATTGTAACTATAGCCATAAAATTGAATGCAAATATATTTTAGTAAGTCTTATTATTTTAATTTTCTCCTTTACATTTTTATATTTCTCAAATCCTATACAATGAACATGCACTATTTTCAGAGTATAAAGACATAGTACTTCATTTTTAAAATTAATGTAATATTGGCTTACAATATTATAAGGTTTGAGGAGTATATTTTCACACCTATAGATATGTATATACAATTCATTGCACCCACTATGAAAGTTTTTGTGCCATCACACCAAGTGGAGCCTTCTTATCCTCCCAGCATTCCTCCTTCCCTGCCATCTGATAACCACCATAATTTTCTATTTTAAGAGTCGATTCAATTACTTTTTTTTTCACCAGAACCCTGCCTAGCTCTGTCATATGGTGGCACTGGCATGATAGACTTTTTTCATAATGATTGTACTATCCCCAGATCTGGTTACTATTTTATTTTCTAGTTAATTTATTATATATATATATATTTATGTACAAATGTGTATGTATATATTGCATGTATTGCATGTACATGTGTATATATATATTGCATTTATGTGTATGTATATATTGCATGTGTAAAACAATCTATTCTTTCACTTCTTTCTAACAATTTTTTTTTTTTGGTAATTTTTATTTATTTACCTTCCCTTTTGTTGCCCTTGTTGTCTTTTTATCTTTTTATTGTTGTTGTGGTTGATGTCGTCGTTGTTGGATGGGACAGAGAGAAATGGAGAGAGGAGGGTAAGACAGAGAGGAGGAGAGAAAGACAGACACCTGCAGATCTGCTTCACCGCCTGTGAAGCGACTCCCCTGCAGGTGGGGAGCCGGGGGCTCGAACCTGGATCCTCATGCCAGTCCTTGCGCTTAGCGCCGCCTGCGCTTAACCCGCTGCGCTACCGCCCGGCTCCCTCTTTCTAACAATTTTAAGACACAAAATACTACTATCCAAGTTAACTTCATTAATGTTTTTTCTAAGTTTTTTCACTATTAATCTTAAATACATATGCATATATGTATCTAGATCTACATGTAAATGTTAACCAGAGCACCACTCAGCTCTGGCTCATGGAGGTGCCACAGATCAAACCTTGGACCTCTTGTATACAACTGCTGCACTAATTCTCCAACCTACATTGGTTTACTGTGGGTTTACAATACTAAAAAAAGAAGTGTTTCTTTTTTGGGGGGATGCAAATTCACACTTCTACAAGTGTTAAGCCTTACTGAACTCACCACCAAAGTTCCAGTGTGTAGATAGTTACCTTTATGTTGCTGATCTCTTGACTGAGAGCAATGTAGTTATTACTTATGTATAATTCAACTAGAGTATAAATTTTCTGTAAGCCAATCAATGAGGTGATTCTGTTGTTCTCAAGAGAAAGGGAGTGAAGATGAGACATATTATCAAAAGCATGTTTTTCCAAACCAGTGAGAAGATTATTATTTATGCTGAGACGCATTAGTTTAGTCAGCTTGGAGAGACCTAGGAAAATAAACAAATTGATGAAAAGACTCAGACAACAGTAAAAAGTTAATTAAAAAATAATTGGATCGTCATTTTACTGTTATTCTTTTTTTTTTTCCCCCAAGTACAAGTGACTTTAAAGATTCTATACTATTACCATCATTGTGTTTTCTTTGTCTAAGAAGGGTACAGTGTATATAAAATACCAGCTGACAAATTTAAATTGGGGGTTCTAAGTAGATTCATTCTTTTTTAAAAATATTTATTCCCTTTTGTTGCCCTTATGTAGCCTTGTTGTGATTATTATTGTTGTTGTTGATGTCATTCGTTGTTTGATAGGACAGAGAGAAATGGAGAGAGGAGGGGAAGACACAGAGGGGGAGAGGAAAACACCTGCAGACTTGTTTCACCGCCTGTGAAGTGATATCCCTGCAGGTAGGGAGCCGGGGCTCCAACCGGGATTTTTTTTTTCTTTTTTTTTCCTCTGGGGTTATTGCAAAATGTAGGTATGATACATCCAGTGTGCAGTTATAAGCTAAGAACTCTGAAATTAAAACTGGTTTCAAATCTATCAGTACTGGATTTGAGACCTCGGGTAAATTACGTAATCTCTGAGCATCATTTCATCACCCATAAAATGATCAAACTGAAATCAATTTTAAAGGGGTTATTAATTAAACTGAATGAAAATTTAAAAGCATTAGTTAGATTTTGTTAAATAATCCTCAATAAATTTATCCCTGCTCCCATTTTTACACCAGCACCTATTATGAGACTGCAATGTTGAGAGTAAATAAACTTAAGGCAAGTTAGGATAAAACCATCAAAGCACAACTCCTTAAATGGATATTAAACCTGTTTATATCTAGAAAAGATAAATACACATTAAAATTTAGTGTGCTAGCTATCATCTCTAAAAAGTGGCTCTAGGGAAAACAGATTGAAGGATTCTTTCAATAGATTTAGGGATTTAAAAAGGAATATAAAATGTGAATACAAAGCAAAATTAAGATTCTATTGTTTTAAAATGAAAAACTAGTGATGATTCTAACCACATATGCCTGATCTAGTTCCACCTTTATTCAACTGAAATCTACAGAGAGGTATGTTGAGCCTTTTTATTCAATAAGTATCTCAAGGAATCTGGTCTTATGCTCAAGCAACGTCTACAAACATATCAAAGCCATTAATACAACAGATGTTATACATGTTGTTTTTAAAATTGCATATATTCTTTTGAGTATATATTTATTTAAATACAATTTATTTTATTTTTAAAAAGATATACCTACAGTACTAATCCAATGTAATCCAAAACTTCAAAAATGAATAAGATGTAAATTAAATCTCTTTCCCAATTGGGATGTCTTTAGATGTAGTTAAACAGTGACTAACGACATGAGAAATCATTGTTGTTATTCCACTACAAGAACCTAATAATTATCATTTGAAAATCGCACCCACTGGTTAAAATTATTAACTCATTTACTGACTTACCTGCCTCATCCAACATTTCATCTTGGGGACAACCTATCAAAATACACATCCAGAAACATTCAGCACCCAATCAAGGATGCACATCTATGTGTGTGCACTTACTCACATACATGTAGACCTCATTTGAATCCAAGGGTGCACACATGTGGCTATATTGCTTTTTAGTTCCCAAGAGTTTGTTACATTTTGGTAGGTGAAAAAGGAGGGTAAGAGGAAATTGTTAACAAGCTATAGAAGGTTTCTTTTAATTTATTTCCAGGCTGAAAGTACTAACTTACAGATGCGAGGGGTTAGAAAATACTTCACTTAGTATATTCCAGGACATGTCTTCTGATTTTTAGTTGTAGATGGGCATAAACCCAAGTGAAGTAAAGAATCTAAGAAGTTTGGAAGAGGGTAGGCAGGAAAAAAATCTTAACTTTTTCTGGTCCAGGTAAATATGTTCTAATATAGAACTTAAAACAGTCAAATAAAATATATTGTATTGATGTGGTTATTACTGAGATATCAGTAAAGCTGCTTCATTGTACTTCTATATGCAGCCATATAGAAGATTTTCACTAGTATATTTAATTTTATATCTGCAATGAATAAAATTTCCTTTTTTGTTAAAAGTATTCAAATGTCTAAATGTGGTCTTAATTTTATATTTTGAGAAATGAACTGGGATCCTTTTTCAAATTCAAACCTTGGGCAGAGGATATAGCATAATGGTTATTCAAAAAGACTTTCATGCCTGAATGAGTCTCTGAGGTACCAGGTTTAATAACAAGCACCACTATAAGCCAGAACTGAGCTGTACTCTGGTGAAAAAAAAAAAAGGCATACTACACTCTTTAATTCATTTATAAAACTCTACAGGTTTTAATTACTACCTATTTTGGAGAGTGCTATATTTGTTAATAGATGTTAAACAGTGGCACAGAGGGAGGGGAAGTAGGTAAGGGAGGGGCAGGAAAGGAGAGGACAGAAGAGTTGAGGGAAGGTAGAGGTGGCAAAAATTTTAATTTATTTTATTTGATAGCGCAGAGATGAATTTACAGGGAAGTGGGAGTAAGGAAGGGAGAGAGAGAGAGAGAGAGAGAGAGAACTGCAGACCTGCTTCACCACTTGTGAAGCTTTCCCCCTACAAGTAGGGACTGTGGGTTTGAACCTAGGTCTTTATGTACAGTAATGTGTACACTTAACCAGGTGTGCCACAACCTGGACCACCCCACCAACCAACAGTTATTAAGAATATTCTGTTCTAAGGCTCCTTGGAATATCTCTAGATTGCTTCCTCTTCAAAAATTTTATTCTTGATACTATTATTTTTTGCTTTCAATAATTAGTCATTCATACTTATGACTGAAAAAATCCTCAAATAATTTACCTTCAATCTTTGAGATGCAATTTCCATCTAAATTGAGCTCTTCCAAGTTAATACAGGATTCGAAGCCTTCCATTTTGGTGAGATTATTGTTGCTGAATGATGCCCATTTCAAATTTTCCAATTTTTCTAAATTTGTGATTTCAAAAAGATGTTGCCCATCAAAATTTAAAGCAGTTATCTGTAGAATAATCCACATTATATGTTACTTCTTTTCCCCCCTATTTTAAAAAACTTTTATTTATTTTACTTGATAGAAATTGAGAGGGGGAGATAAGGAGAGGGACAGAGTGACACTTGCTGCACTGCTTCATTGCTTGTGGAGCTTTCCCTCTGCTGATGGGCACCAGGGGCTGGAATCTGGGTCCTTGCATATGGTAAATACGGTAATAAGTGCACTTAACCCAGTATGCCACCACCCAGCCCCTATATATTTTACTTTTTTTTAATTGGGGGGGGGGAATTAATGGTTTACAGTTGACAGCAAAATACAGCAGTTTATATATATGTACCATTTCTCAGTTTTCCACATAATAGTTCAACCCTCTCTAGGTCCTCCTCTGTCATCATGTTCCAGGACCTGAACCCCCCACATACACACCCCAGAGTCTTTTACTTTGGTGCAATACACCAACTCCAGTCTAAGTTCTGCTTAGTGTTTTCCTTTCTGATCTTTTTAAAAAATATTTTATTTATTTTATTTTTGAGAGAGATGCAGAGAGAAGAAGAAGAAGAGGAGGAAGTGGAGGAGGTGGAAGAGGAGGAGGAGGAAGAGGAGGAGGAGAGGAGGAGGAGAGGAAAAGGAGGAGGAGGAAAAACAGAGGAGGAGGAAAAAGAGGAGGAGGAAAAAGAGGAGGAGGACCAAAGCACTGCTCAGCTCTGGCTTATGGTGGTTCAGGAGAGTTGAACCTGGGATTTCGGAGACTCAGGCATGAGAGCCTCTTTGCATAACCATTATGCTATCTACTCTGCCCTCTGATCTTATTTTTCAACTTCTGTCTATGAGTGGGATCATCCCATATTCACCCTTCTCTTCCTGGTTTATCTCATTTAACATGATTCCTTCAAGCACCATCCAAGATGGGCTGAAAAAGGTGAAATCACCATTTTTAATCACTCAGTAGTATTTCATTGTGTATATAGACCACAACTTATTCAGCTACTCATTTGTTGTTGGACAACTGCATTGCTTCCAGGTTTTGGCTATTACAAATTATGCTGCTGTGAACACAGGTATACACAGATCTTTTTGGATGGGTGTGTTTGGTTCCTTAGGATCTATCCCCAGGAGAGGAATTGCAGGGTTATAGGGAAGGTACACTTCTGGCCTACGGAGAGTTCTCCAGACTGTTCTCCACAGGGGTTGGACCAATTTACATTCCCACCAGCAGTGCAGGAGGGTTCCTTTGTCCCCACAAATTCTCCAGAATTTGTTGCTCCTGCCTTTTCTGATGTATGACATTCTTACAGGGGTCAAGTGGTATCTCATTGCTGTTTTAGGTATTATCTAAACATTATTGTATTTCCCACCAATATATATATATATATTTTAAAACATGTACATGATTTCACTTGATTATCTAACTGCCAATTACTATGTAAAGTCCCTGGATTGCTACTTTGAAACCACATGGTCAAACTGGTTCACTCTGGTCTTTAAAATTCCTGAAATAGGGACTTGGTGGTGGTGTGCCTGGTTGAGCAAAAATGTTACAGTGGGCAAGGACCTGGGTTCAAGTCCCCAGTCTCCACCTGCAGAGAGAAAGCTTTTCAAGTTGTGAAGCAGGGCTGCAGGTATCTCTTTCTCCCTATTTCCACCTTACCTCTTTATTTCTGTCTCTATCCAATTAATAAATATAGTTTAAAAAAGAATCTCTTTATAAAAAAAGAATTGGAAAGCTTCCAATGGAGGGCATGGGATACAGAACTCTGGTGGTGGGAATCTTGTGGGATTGTATCCCTTTTATTGTATGATCTTATCAATTATTATTAAAGCAATAAAAAATCCTGAAATATCTGGATTCTGAGCAAGGTCAACCAGCCATTTTGGCTACCATATCAGCTGATTCAATTGACTGCAAAGTAATATTATGGACGCTATTGGGAGCATATGTTTTTACAATTGAAAACATAAGCCACCAAGTGATCTTTTTTTTTTTTTTTGGTTATTCATCCTTAAACGAGAAAGCACATACAAATTAAAATTAGTACATTCACATCATTACCATAGTGACAATTCTGCTAAATGAAAAACATGAAAGATACTGATCATAGGTTGTAAATGTTTTTAAAGCACAAATAGCAAAACATGTTTTTATCACAGATTTGTTCTCACTAGGGGTTGGGTTATATTCCAGATGTATGGACAGATTTTTTAATTTTTCTTTTTCAGAAAGCAGAGAAGCAATGTCAAAAAATTATTTTAAAAAGGGCTAATGAAACAGTTTAAATTGATAAGTGAATGTCAATGCAATTCCTTTAGGAACTAAAGATATCCTGAAACTCTTAGTTCACAAAAAAGTAAAAATTGACAATAGTGTAACTCCAAGAGGAGTTTATATGGTTTCAGTCTGATATGACAAGTCAAGGACTTGTCCAGCTGCTGGGAGTACCGTCAGCAGAAAGTCTTCGGTTGTCAGCCCTTCAGGAACTTAGCTGCAAAAGTCTGCCTTGCCCAAGGTCATGATTTCCCAGGTTGGCCCACATCCAGCGATGGCCATCTCAGTCTAACTTAGGACAAATTAAAAGGGCTGCTCTAATTTAAGAACTCTCTGAGGAGCCAGGACTGTCACAGCTCAATATCTGTACATAATCCATAATAAAAACAGTGCCATTTACTTCTTCAAGGGTCATCTTCTCTTAGCCTCATTTCTAACTTTGACAAGAGGTGTAAGAATGCGTTAGCAAGAAGAAGCTGCTGGTACACCAATAACTTTTCCCCTTACTCTTGACTGAATTCTGACCAGCTCCTCTAATGCCTTGTCAGGATGCCCGATCTCTTTTACTTTGCCACCGAACCTTCTGACCTAATCTCTGGCTCTGAGCTTTTAAACTTTGCGTGCTTATTTTGACATATTGTTAGAATTTGTTCTTTGTTTTTGTGGTTATACCCCAAATCTTTAATTCTATAGTGGCTACTGTCATGGCCCAGCCCTTGTGACATAACAAAATTTGGCTTCCTATTTTATTTTACTTGACTCTTGCGTCTGCTTTATTATATACAGGTCAAAGATGACTAAAAAACAGTTGAAATCAGATTAGTCAAATAGAATTAGTTTTACCTTTAAGTGCCAGTTTCCACTTAGATGTAAATGTGGTTCTATCTTTGAAATCTGTGTCAAAATTTTGGCTGAAGGCCATGTACTAAGTATCCGTGGTCTTTCCTCTTTACTACTAGCATGCCGAAAGAGAGATAACTAATACAAATTTAAAAGAAAAAGGGATAAAGGAAATAACATATAGTGGATTATTTATATAGAGTTTATAGTATTGCTTCCTAGATGAGTGATCCAGTGAATAATATTAACATTCTGTTTAAAATGTTTCAGTATCTAGATATCTTTTAAATTTTTCATCAATTTCACAATTTAGTTCTGTTTAATGTCAACAAATTAAATACTACAAAATGTTTATTAAACTGTGAAATAATATATAATGCAAGCACCCATATAATCCATCCATGAAGCTAGCTGAGAATTAAAATATTACTGTCTTAGTAGCTTTGTGGGTGTCCCATTCATTAATTCTTTTCCTCTCTTTCCCCTTAAAATCACCTACCTTACACAAATCAATCTCCATATACCAGTCTCAAATTTTGTATGTTAAATTTCACCTGTTGTCTTGATAAATGTTTGTGTTCATAAAAATAGGCATCATTTATTCCTGCACATATTTGCACTTTAAATTGTATTATTGTATGTATACATATATATATATGTATAGTATATATACATATATATTGTATATATATAGTCATTACATATTGTATGTATATATAGTCACATATATATACATTGTATGTATATATATATTGTGTGTGTATATATATATATATATATATATGTATATATAGTCATTTTATTTCATTTTACCAGCACCATGAACTCTGGCTTCTGCTAGTGCTAGGGACTGGAATTGGGACTTTGGTGCCTCAGGCATGAAAATATTTCTACATAATCACTATGCTATCACCTATGCCTTGCTTTTTTGCTAAGCATTATTCTAATGAAATCTTCTATGCTGCTGAATGGAACTGTAATACATTCATACCATTGCTATATAATAGTTCTTTATTGATTCTCCTCTATTTGGTATACAGAATACATAAGGAAAAAGACAATAAAATTATTTAAACAGCTTTACTAGGTAAATGTCAAGTTGTTTTCCAGATTGATTGTACCAATTGTAATCATTATGTCATATTTTTACTAAAACTTGATAATGTCAGATTTTAGTTTTCCTGCTATTTGGTGTTTACAAATTAATAGATCATGTTATTTTTAATGTTTTTTTTCTTGAATTTGGAACATATTATCCTAATTTATTGGTATGATTTCCTGATTTCTTCTCCAATGAAATATGTTTAAATATTTTCTTTTTTAAAAAGTCTTTGAAAATTTTATTTATTATCTTTATTTATTTGATAGAGACAGCCAGAAATCAAGAAGGTAAGAGGACATGAGGAAATTGAGAGGGAGATAGAAAGAGACACTTCAGCACTGCTTCACTCCCAAAGGTTTCCTCCTGCAGGTGGGGACCAGGGCTGGAACCTGGGTCTTTGTGCACTATAACATGTGTGCACCACCACCAGGCCCTTCTGTTTAAATCTTTCCATTGTTTATTTTCATATGTATATAGAGAGACAGTCTTTTGCCAGTTAGGTATACTGTAAATTTATTTTCACGGTATCTGGTTTGTCCTTTAACTTTATGGGGTGTAATATCGGTGAATTCAGTCACTTGTAGTTAATGCTTTTTGTTTTTTCTACAATAAAATCTATCTCAGTGTCATAGTAATAATATCTGATATTTTTCTAAAACATTTTTGTTTCATCTTAATGTACTTGCTCTAACCTCTTTTATTGACTGACCTTCTTGGTTTCTTAAGGAATTTTTTTTTATCAAGTTTCCATGTACATGTAGGTGCATACAGAATATTCTGTTCTATTGATACCATCTTTACTGTGTACACCCTATATTGTCTTTAAGGATTTTAGTAGGTTTGGTTTCTGGAAAATTAAATTTTCATGTTTTTCCAGGAGTTATTTTTATTATCACAAAAGTTTTTTTTTTAATTTCACAGAGACAAATTGAGGAATATTTAACTACCCCACATAAATTAAGTAGAGTTGAGATAATTAAGATGCTAAAGCTACTTTGTCCTGTCATTGTTCAGCTCTGGCATATCACCAGGGACTGATCCTGGGATCTTTGGTACTTCAGACAAGAAAATCTTCTGCATAAGCTACTGTACTATTTTCCTGGTTAGTATCACATTCTTAATGTGTTTAATATAGATATTTCCCTTCCCTTATGTTATTTTTTTTATCTTTTTGGATCAGATACTAGACAGATACTTTCAGTTTTAGGCAAATAATTCATCAAATACTTTCTCAAAACCTTTATTGTTTGCATAGAATGTTACATTTCATCTGGGCTTTAGAAAGGACTTTGGGGAAACCAGGAAGAAAAGTAATCTTATAGTTGTTTTGGGGATATGTAGGGATGACAATTAATACTACCTCAGCTGGTGTTTAAATAGAGTCCACTAAAGCAACAACAAAAAATCAAGTGATATGACTGTTACATATTGACTTTATTAGCATATTGTGAGGATATAACTATTCAGAAGATTTTATAAATAAAATGAGAGTATAGAAATTATCATTTGAGTTCTAAACAGCATATAAAGTATTAAATGATAAAACCCAACCTGAGTAATCTTTGTTCCAGCAATAAATTTCATAGCTGCTGTTGCTTCTTCTTCAGAAATCAGGAGTCCATCTAAATGAGTAAGAGTTTTTAATCTGCCAACAACACTCAGCCTTAACGTGGCTGGCTTGAGGAAAATAAAAAAATAATAACTTTTACAAAAATACAACATATGCTACGGGGTGGGAAATGTTTTCTTATTACTTCCCATATAACTCAAATTATATATCCTTTCATTTTATACATGTAAAAATAAATATTTAACTTAAAACTTTTTAAATTAAATTGTATTTAAGACTTAATCTGCTTTTATAAGGTGAATGGTTTTACTCTTATAAATGGGGAGAATTCCTGTTAAGGGAGAATAACCTGTTAAGAAGTGACAGTGTTAAAAGTTGTTCAAAGAAAAACTGCAGTACTTCTTTATCTAGATTAACAGCTAGTCAGTTCCATGTGTGATTCAATATGAATCTCCAGCCTTTGTTATCTAGTTTGACCACAAGGGGGTAGCTGTACTATGAATAATCAAGAGGTCTGTTATTCTTACAAAAAAATAATTTTCAATTTTACTGAGCAAAGAGGGAGAACAACATAGTAATATGACTAATTTCATAGAACCAACCAAGGCATATCCCATTTTAAAATGTTGAACACAGCTTTACTTATCTACTTTGAAAAACAAGAGAAGAATCCTTGAAATTACAAACTCAGGACTTTTTCTAAATATTTGGAGATAACCTTAATTGTTGATACAAAAATTTCTTAGAATAAGTCTAGATATTTCTATAATGAGGAAAAAATAGTGGGGGCTAGGTGGTGGCATACCTGGCTGAGAGCATATGTTACCAAACCCAAGGACTCAGGTTCAAGTCCCCAGTACCTATCTGCAGGTAAATCAGTGCTACAGGATTTCTCTTTCTCTCTTCCTATCTATCTCCCCCTTCCCTCTCAGTTTCTCTTTGTTCCTATCCAAAATAAATTAAAAAAGAAAAAGCAGTGTTCAAATTTCTGTTTATAATAGAGCATGAGATTTTATAATTCAGATTTATGAGAGGAGGTAACATGTCTAAAATATAGAACAAATATATATAGATATATATTTAATTTTGTTTGTCAATGAGAAAGAGAGGGACACAGAAAGATAGAGAACCAGAGCATCACTCTGATGTATGTGGTCCTAGGGATAAAACTCAGGATCTCATGCTTAAGAGTCTAACACCTTTAATGATGACTTTTTAGTCACTACCAGGCCACCCCATCACCTGGGACCCTAGTTAGGGAGTCCTGGGATTCCCACACAGACATGATGGGCCTAGACCTCTAACAGATGCTTTTCACCACTGTCACTCGTCATCTCCATCAGGAACAAAACAATCGACCCCTCTGTGGGCCCCTATTGGACCTGGCCCTCAATGTGGATCAACAGTGGTAGGGAATGTTCCATTCTCCAAAGGGAGGTTGGACAACATACTCTACCTACTACCAGAGGAAGATAGGTCCTGAAATAAGTGCAGCCTGTAATGTTCCTAACTGTGATCACAGAATGTGAGCTCAGCTCTATAGGGATGCAGAGGTTATATAGGCTCTTGTGCTGAATATAGTCCTCAATTCAAATAGATGGGTTTACAGTTAGCAATATTTATATACTTTCCCATATTTGGGAGCTACTCTCTTCCCTTATGCAGCTTTCTAGACATTTTTCCAACATGATACCATCTCTGCAGATAATAATAACCTGGGCCCACCTGCATATTAGCTGTCAGGCTCAAGCAAAAACTAGTAAAGTCATGGGCCCTTGGAATATACCTAAAATAGAACTACTATCCTTTTCCAAAACGGAGACCCGAAATCTTCATCTGCAATATTCTTGCTTTTAGATCTATGATTAGTCAACAATTTATTTTACTTTATATCTTAATGCTTTTTCTGCCACCAGGTTCCAGATGATACCATGATGGCAACCTGGGCAGATGGCCAGTCTTCCTGGGTAGACGACCCCACCGTATATCCTAGAGCCCTGCCTCCCCAGATCCTTGCCCCATTAGGGAGAGAGACAGGCTGGGAGTATGGATCAACCTGCCAATGCCCATGTTCAACGGGGAAGCAGTTACAGAAACCAGACTTTCCACTTTCTGCACCCTATAATGACCCTGGGTCCATACTCCCAGAGGGATAAAGAATAGGGAAGCTATCAAGGGAGGGGATTGGATATGGAGTTCTGGTGGTGGGAATTGTATGGAATTGTACCCCTCCTATCCTGTAGTCTTGTTAATATTTCCATTTTATTATCAGTATTCTTTTTTTTTTTGTTTTAAGATTTTATTTATTTATTAACAAGAAAGATAGGAGGAGACAGAGAAAGAACCAGACATCACTCTGGTACATGTGCTGCCGTGGATTGAACTCAGGATCTCATGCTTGAAAGTTCAATGCTTTATTCATTGCGCCACCTCCCGGGCCACAATATTTCCATGTTATAAATAACAATAAAATAGTCTAACACCATATTCACTGTGCTACTCCTGGGTGGAAAGACCCTATAATTCAAAGTACAATTGTAGGGTATTTTTCTCTGTCATAGATTAGGATGTATATAAACCTGACCTTTAACACTATCTCTTGTCTATATACTATTATTCTTGGTTTCTAAATCTCAGTGCAGTAGCACTCTAGCACGCCAGCTGTCTAACTCTCCAGAGGTTTGTAAATGCAGTGATACCTAACACTCTAAAAGTTACAAAAACCTCAAATTATTGATTGTTACAAATGAAACCTGATATTAAATCACGGGTTTTTCTTTATTGTAGACATCTCATATATTTGATTACTACACTAAACTCAACTTATAAAAAACTGAAGATTCCTAATGAAGCAAAAACTATCATTTATTACCGTAATTCCTTGAAAATAATACTTGGCAGTAAATAGCATGAATGATACAACTTTAAATGAAACATAGATAGTTTTGCCTATGTCTAGCATTAAGAAAATGACTGGGAAATAAAAACCATTGCTTTATAAACAAACCTAGTGTATACCTTTTGCCATGGATTATGTCGAATATCAAGAGTAACAAGACTTGTGGTATGCTTGCACAACATGTTTATTTCATCACCAGATTTCTTTAGTTGATTCCAACTCAAGTCTAAGTGTTTTAGTTTCATAAGACCTCTAAATCCCTCAAGGGTTATCACATGATTATGACTTGCGTCCAGATATTCAAGGTTATACTGCAATACATACAAACAGAAGTGATGCTAAAAGAAACATGGTTTGTACTTGAATAGTTCTTTTCTCTACAGTTCTCTGTGTATTTTACATGCTTCTTGGTATTTTCTCACAGAGAACCTAAACAGTAGTTATGCTGCAGGAATATCTGTATTATCCTGAAGAGCTACAGGTATTTTATTTAGTCATGCACTTTTAATTTTCATTTCACTCTGTAGTGACATAAACTGACAATGTTGCTCTCATTAGAAAGAAAAGAAAGATAAACTGGTGAGATAATTTGTCCCCAGTTAGGAGGAACCATATTCCTTAACATCAAGGTTCCTGGTACATACCATTGGGTGCACAATTAGCTTTACAGAAAATGTTTATTCTTAGCATTAGAAATATATTGGATTTTATTTTTAAGGCATGTTCTTTAATAATTTTTAATTATCATTAAGAAATATTTTTAAATAATTTGAACAATTATAGTGAACATTAAAATAACATATAGTTATTATTAGAAAACTTAAAAATAGTATATAATAGGAAACATAATTCTATTGTTCATAAAGAACCACCAAAACCACTTTACCATACAAATACAAATCTATTTAATTATAAAAATGTATTTATTATAATAGAAAGAAATCCAGCAAGAGAGCAGGGAGAGAGGAAGAGAGAACGAGAGACACCTGTTGTACTGCTTCACTGCTCGTGAAGCTTCCCCCCTGCAGCTGGGGACTGGAGCCTCAAACCAGGGTTCTCACACATGGTAAATTGTATGCTTTGCCATTTGCACTACTGCCCAGCCTCATGTTTTTCTTATGTAACACTTTATTTATTTATTTGTTTATATTGCCACCAGGGCTATCACTGGGGTTCGGTGCCTGCAAGACAAATCCACCACTCCTGACAGTCATTTCCCCCCCCCTTTTTTTTTTTTTTAAATTCCTTCTATTTTATTTGATAGGACAGAGAGAAATTGAGAAGGGAAAGGGAGATTGAGTACAAATCTTGTACTCTGCAGGTAGGGGGTAGAGGCTCAAACCCAGGTGTACAGTCAACCAGATGTACCACTCTCAGGCACACCTAAAACATAATTTATAAAAATGTGTATCACTTTAACACATTTTAAATCATTATTATTCAAGATAATACTTTTTCTTTTTTGTCTTCATTGGGGCTTCATCTTTCCAGACTTACATTAGTTCTCCAAGAGAAAGAGGTTGAGGTAGCAGTAGAGGTAGAAGTGGAGGTAGACCTAGAGAAGCAAAGAGAAAGACACCACAGCACCAAAGCTTTCTTTCAGAGAGCTTGGCTTGAACCTGTATTCTAAATCTATAACCTAGTATCCTGAGAATCAGGATTCCTGATTTGGTAGGGGAAAAGGACATAGATTTGAGTAAAAGGAAAAGGTTGAGATAAAAGATTTTAAGTCTTCAACTAAATTGGAAATATTAATAAATGTTCACAAAATTACTTTTAGCTATATCTATACATATGTACACATATATCTGTATGTATAGTCACACAAAGACACACACACACACACACACACACATACATCCTATACAACCCCTTCCTAGTAACAAATTCTGTGGAAAGATCTACAAAAATGACCAAACCAAATTGTAGTACTGAAATATTACTTCTTTCTTTTTTTAAAAAAATTTTTATTTTTTAAATTTATTTATTCCCTTTTGTTGCCCTTGTTGTTTTATTGTTGTAGTTATTATTATTGTTGTCATTGTTGGATAGGACAGAGAGAAATGGAGAGAGGAGGGGAAGACAGAGAGGAGGAGAGAAAGATAGACACCTGCAGACCTGCTTCACCGCCTGTGAAGCGACTCCCCTGCAGGTGGGGAGCCGGGGTTCGAACCGGGATCCTTATGCCGGTCCTTGTGCTTTGCGCCACCTGCGCTTAACCCACTGCACTACAGCCCGACTCCCATATTACTTCTTTCTAAAGAAACTGGGAACCTTTAAGAAATGGCTAATGCCATATCTGCAACAAAAATATACCAAATGTGCATGGAACAAATTTTTTATTTTAGGTGGCAAAGAAGCTATGAAAAATCACAAAGATCATGGCAAAAGGAACTAACTTTAAGATGTCCCTATTGTCTAAGAATGAGATAATTTGAACTTTAATCTTGATAATTGCAATGGTTTGGAAAAACCAAACTATTGTGCTAGGGATATAACTTTGCATGATGAGACTATTAGAATAAATGAAAGAAGAGTATTACTATAGCTGTTAATACTAAGACCTAGGGCGATTAAGCAAAGTAACAGATCCCTCCAAATGATAGAAGAAGCCTTAATGCAGGCCTTTCATAAGATTGCAAGGAGGTACAGCATGAACAATATTTGAGAATAATGCTATATTCCGAAGAGGTGTATGTCAATGACCTGGGGCCCATGGAAACAGGGAATTCTGAGCTACATTTCTGGAACCACATTATCTAATTATTTTTGTTGTATGATCAGTAATTAGCAAAGCAAAGGCCAGAGAAGGTCTATGCCTATGTTCATATGTGCACTACTGTATCATATTATTATGTCATATAGCAAACATGAGTCAAATAATATCTATATATGTGACATTCAAGTAGAAAGTTCAAAGCATGGGGAATGAAAGAAGAGATAATGAACAGATGGGGAGTACTGGTAGCATTCAAGGTGAAGAGGTAAATGAGAAAATAAAGATGTAGTAAGGACACACAGGAAGAGAACTAGAATGAGAAAACAACAGCAGAGGAGAATGGAATGACATATTCTAAAGGCCATTTAAAAAACAAGTCTAAAGTATTTTAACATGTTTATTTTCAAGCAGATAGAAATTAGATATGATCACAGGTGCATATTTGATCTGCAAACTGAAAACTAAAGATCTTTATTAAAGAAGGTAAAAACATATGTATGCATAATTATTATTATATTACTATTACTATTATTACTTTTCCACTAAAATCATCACTGGGGCTCCATACCTATTCACTTCTACTACTTTTCTTTAATTTTAATTTTTTTAAAAAAATTTTCCCTTTTGTTGTTCTTATTGTTTACTGTCGCCGTTGTTGTTACCATTGGTGTTGTTATTGCTGTCATCGTTGTTGGATAGGATAGAGAAAAATCGAGAGAGGAGAGGAAGACACAGAAGGGGAAAGAAAGACAACTGCAGACCTGCTTCATGGCTTGTGAAGCAAACCCCCTGCAACTGGGGAGCCGGGAGCAGGAACCAGGATCCTTATGCCAGCCCATGGCTTTCTGCCACGTGTGCTTAACTCGCTACGCCACCGCCCACTTCTACTACTTTTAACTGACTTTTTTTTTGGGGGGGGGAGTGTTTAATCTCAAATGTGATAGAGATAAGATTATAATTACAAAATGTTTATCCATTAAACTTTATCAATGACATTCTCCAAAAACAATAATTTTATTTTACTTGAATAATTTTAAAAGGCCAGTTCTTACCAAATGGTATACCTCATCTAAACAAGTAAATTCATTAAAGCTGATAGTAAGTTTTCGAAGTCCGGTTAACTTTGAGAGATCTCTCAATTTACTCAAGCTATTTCCATGTAAATTCAGACTCTGAAATACAATAAAAATAAGGCACACTGTATTTGACATAATTATTGAAATAACACTGAGATTCAAGAAAATGAGTATAAGATATGATTTTAAAAGGTATAGTTTAGGGAGTGGGGCTGTAGCGCAGCGGGTTAAGTGCACATGGCACAAAGCAAGGACCAGCAGAAGGATCCTGGCTCGAGCCTCCTGCTCCCCACCCGAAGGGTAGTCACTTCACAGGCAGTGAAGCAGGTCTGCAGGTATCTATCTTTCTCTCCCTCTCTCTGTCTTCCCCTCCTCTCCCCATTTCTTTCTGTCCTATCCAACAACGATGACATCAATAACAACAACAATAAAAACTACAACAACAATAAAAAGACAACAAGGACAACAAAAGGGAAAATTTTAAAAAAAGGTATAGTTTATAATATTATCATGGACTCTTTTCTTGATTAACTTGATTTTCTACCTGGTTGAAGTTTATTAATAACTGGCACTAGAGGCCAGGTGGTGGCTCCCATGGGAGAGCACACATGATACAATGTGAAAAAACATGGGTTCAAGACCCGGGGGTCCAATCCAAGGGCCAAATTCTAATATAGAAATTGTTGTAGATACTGCTCTCTGGATCCTAGGCCACATAAAAATGAATGCTATTACATTATTATATCTAGGGGAGACCCTGATGTCTACATATTTTTTGTCTTTAGACAACGTTACTGTGAATGGTATCAAACGAAGATTGTATTTATGTATAATCTACAAAATAAACAGTACAAAATGTGTTACTACAACTGAGTATTCGTAAGAAAAGTGTTGTATGAGAGCTGGTGATGTGACTCAGTGATAGAGAACATGGTTTTCATGTGTGAGGCACTAGGTTGAAACCCAAGCACTGCACAAGAAGAAAAACAAAAATAAATAAGGGCTGTGTGGTGGTGCACCAGACTGAATACACATGTTACAATGTGCAAGGACCTGGGTTTTAGCCCCTAGTCCCCACCTGCAGGGGGAAAACTTCACAAGTCGTGAAGGAGTGCCATAGGTATTTATTTCTCTCCCCCATATTCCCCCTTTCCTGTTGCTTTCTCTCAGTCTCTCTCTAACCAATAAATAAATAAAAATATATTTAAAAACAGATCATAAATGAATCAACAGTGCCGCACTATCTTCTCTTTCATAACAAAAATATGTAGTATGATAAGATCAGATGTCTATCTTCCAAACCTGTTTGTTCATTCACCACTGCTATCTTGTATATTATGGCATGGATTAAACTAAATTCCTGATTGGGAATAGCAAATATATTTCTAATAGCTGTCAAAACTTAACCAAAATTGCTAGTAGGGGCCATTTTATTGCATCAGTTTATTATCTGTTTACATTTTTAGGTGGAGACAGAGAGACAGTAAGAAAGTAAAAGAGACCATAGCCACTTGTGCTTCCTTAAATTCCTTTGGGGCTGAGCTTAAACCTGCATTGCTAATTTGGCAAAGCAGAACACTAACAAAGTGAGCTATTTCGCTGGCATGGGACTAGTTTATTTTACAGGTATCATCCATATTCAGTTGAATTCATAGACTTCCTTATGGATCTGTTTGGCAGTGCTTCACAATCTAACAGATATTATTGATGACCCCCTTCCACTTTTCCATATATTTGACACTAGAAATGTTTCTCAAGCCAGTTGCTCAATTCTATTACCACTACTGATACCTATTATGTAGTCAGACTACTATGTGGTCCTTGGACTACCATGATAATATCTACTAGAGTTCCAGACCATTAGTTGGACTTTATCTAAATCCATATTCAAATTGACAAAATATTAAGGCCTCATATGATAGATTCTATTTACAAATTTAAAATTACTGTCCCCAAATTTTACTCTTAATACTCACCACGATATGACTGTAAATGCTAGTCTTGGCAAGGGAAAGTATTGTTTTATCATCCAAACTAAGAAGTTTTGGTCTGGACTTGATTCTAGGATCCATTTTTAAAATTTCATCATCAAGTTTCAAATCCTGGGACAATAATGATCCTTCTGAATTTTTTTTACTCTCTTCTATTATGATATTATTGAATGAAGAAAATAAAGAATGAGCCTTGACCTAAAAATGTTAAAAATTTGGTTGCTGTATTTATCAATAACAAGAGATGGGATATATAAAAAATCAATTAGCTTTTTTCAATTATATAGTAATATCTATGAATATCAGAATGCTTTAGAAAATCTACCTAGAAAGTAGATTAAAATTAAAAGCTGAAAGCATGTATTTCTCTCCTTCCACTAAAAGTCCTACAAAACATGCAAAAACATAATTTTAAAATATTTTGCAAAAGTGGAAAACTTAACAATAATAGGTTAATATTCATTAGACATAAATCAGAATTTAATTACTTATAAGCACATTAATGTAGCTTACAATTAAAAGCAGACATAGACAATAACCATTTTGAAGAGAAGATCCATAGAAACTTGATGTTCAGAGTGAACAAGTAAAATAGCAGAATGTTTTAGGTATTTCTCAGGCAATTAATTATGGTATGAATGAGTAGAAACAACCTAAACAAACAGAATTCATTCTAGAAAAAAATAGTTCCACAAGTTAATTTTTAAATCTAGGAGAATAAAGCATCTGCCATACATGATTAAGCTACTATGGAGAAAAAGTAATTTAAACACTACTATGTCATGATAAGAACAATTTGTAAAATCAAAATGCAGTGTGATAGGACTACTTAAATTCAGTAAATGTTCTGGGAAACTAAAAGATTATGGCAGTAAATCAAACTAAGCAACTGTGTCCTCAGTGATGTCTTTGGGAACTTGACACTGACAAGAAGATAAACAAAAGCAAAAAATAAACAAATGAAAATACATCATGCTTAGTGGGAGAAAATATTCACACATCTTATATTGGACAACTAGTTGATATCCAAGATAGATAAAGAACTTACACAACTCAACAATAAAAAGAAATCTCAGGAGACTTCTGGGAGGCGTGGCCATGGAATAACTGAGACCACATCACCTCTCCTCCCAAAACAACAAATAAATACAAGATACCCAACTGAAGTCATAATATACCGCTGAAAGTTCTGTAGATTCTCAGGTGGGTGCTCACGTGCGGTTAGAGCGAAAAGGGGCGCGGGCACAGGTTGAAGAACAGCAAAGTCAAATCAGAGCTCGGCAGTGTGGGCACTGAGCCTTGCCATTTTGGCGATTTCATTTTAAGCACAACAAGCAAGTAACATTGTTCCTACTGTCAGAAGAAAAGAGACAGGGGCTTAAAACCTCTCAGTCTTTGACTCAGGTGGGGCTTTAGTATTCTGAATTCAAGGCAATGATACAACATAAAACAGGGCATTTGTAACCACAAGACAGCCCAAAGCAAAGCCTCCTCCCTCCTTCCACACAAGCAAGAGAAACCTAGAGATCACAATAGCACCTGCCGGCCATTGATAACCAGCACAAAAAATGTGCAAGCAGAGAAACAGAACTAAACAGCTAACTATGCCATATCAGCCAGACAGAAATGAGACAGGAAATCCAAGGAATTACAGATTTAAAGAGACTCTCAGAGATAGACTATACAGAGCTCATTATAAGGGCTCTCCAAGAATTTAAGCAAAAATTAAAAGAGCATGTTACTATGGAATTAAAACGCATGAAAGATGAACTTACAACAGAGATCACTAAGTTCTTGAAAGAACTTCAGTCAGAACTCCAGGGAGTAAAAAGACACCGTAACTACAACCAATGCTCAGGTAGAAGGCTTAGCAAATATATCCACACATTCAGAAGAAACAATCTCCAGTCCAGAAGATACAGCCAGGCCCCTCTTTCAATTCAAAGATGAGGGAGAGGAATGGTTTAGAAAGACTAAAACCTCCTCTGTGAAAGTGCAGACTCCATCAGAAGGTAAGAGTGATAGGTATATGTGAAGAAGAGGACAAGGACAAAGACCCAGAGACCCTTTTCAGAGCAACTTTCGCTGGGAACTTCCCTCACATAGGAAAGCATCAGAACATTCTCATCCAAGAGGCAGAATAGCTGCATGGCTGCGTAGTATTGCATTGTGTATATATACCACAACTTTCTCAGCCACTCATCTGTTGTTGGGCATCTGGGTTACTTCCAGATTTTAGCTATTACGAATTGTGCTGCTATGAACATAGGTGTACACATTTCTTTTTGGTTGGGTATTAAAGACTCCTTGGAGAGGAGTTATCGGGTCATATGGAAGGTCCATGTCTAGCCTTGTGAGAGTTCTCCAGACTGCTCTCCACAGAGGCTGGACCAATTGACATTCCCACCAGCAGTGCAGAAGGGTTCCTTTGTCCCCACAGACTCTCCAGTATTTGTTGTTGTTGTCCTTTTTGATGTATGCCATTCTTACAGGAGTGAGGTGGTATCTTGATGGTGTCTTTATTTGCATTTCTTTGACAATCAGCTACCCGGAGCAATTTTTCATGTGTTTGTTAGCCTTTTGGATCTCTTCTTTAGTGAATGTTCTGGTCATATCCTCTGCCCATTTTTGGACGGGGTCATTTGCTTTTTTGTCGCTAAGTTTGCTAAGCTCTTTGTATATTTTGGTGATTAGTCTCTTGACTGATGTATGGCATGTGAAGATCTTCTCCCATTCTGTGAGGGGTCTCTTGTTTGTGTAATAGTTTCTTTGGCTGTGCAGAAGCTTTTCAATTTGATGTAATCCCATTGATTTGTTCCTACTTTAGTCTTCCTTGCAATTGGGTTTGTATCATCAAAGATGTCCTTTAAGTTTAGGTGGAAAAGTGTTCCACCAATGTTTTCCTCTAAGTATTTGATAGTTTCTGGTCTAGCATCCAGGTCCTTGATCCATTTGGAGTTGACTTTTGTTTCTGGTGAGATAAAGTGGTTCAGTGTTGGGTAGTTGCCATCTCCCCCTGGCTTCTTCTTATCCATATGGCTATATAGGGATTTACTGATCCAAAGGTTTGGTCTATTTACATAAATCACTTTTACATAAAGCACTCCAGGGCATTGGTGGTTCAGTTATAGGATTCTCGCCTGTTCCGCCCCCTCCTTGTCACACTCTGATTTTCACCAGTCACTTTTCTCTCCACCCTCTCTATATCACATCCTGTTTCCACCCTACTTGGAGAGTATAAAAACAGCTGCTCTTCTGATTAAAGACACTTGGAAATTGCTTTCCGGCTCCGAGAGTTCCAGAGTGTATCTCCTGCGGAAGTTGGTGCAGCACGCGTTCCTGATCCCTCTCCCACACAGCAGCCTAGATCAGCTCCAGTTGAGTTCTCTCCAACCCAGAGAGCACTAGCTCGGGAAGAAGTACCCTCAGGCTATCCCGGCAGTTCAGTTTCATTCTCCTGCATGTTTCAACCCAGTTTTCCCAGCACCATTTATTGAAGAGAGCTTCCTTCCTCCATTTAATACATTGGCCCCCTTATCAAAGATTAGACGTCCATAGGTGTGGGGGTTTAGTTCTGGGCCTTCAATTCTGTTCCATTGGTCTGTGTGCCTATTTTTGTTCCAGTACTAGGCTGTTTTGATTATGATGGCCTTATAATATAGTTTGATCTGGGAGTGTGATGCCTCCATATCTGTTTCTTTTCCTCAAGATTGTTTTGGCAATTCTGGGTGTTTTCTGGTTCCAGATAAATGATTGCAGTTTATGTTCTATTCTCTTAAAGAAGCTTGGTGGAACTTTGATGGATATTGCATTAAATTTGTATATGGCTCTGGGGAGAATATTCATTTTGATGATATTAATTCTTCCAATCCATGAGCATGGGATGTCTTTCCATTTCTTGGTATCATTTTCTATTTCCTTGAATAGTGACTCATAGTTTTCAGTATACAAGTCTTTCACTTCTTTGGTCAGCATTATTCCTAGGTATTTTATTGATTTTGCTGCAACAGTGAATGGGAGTGATTTCTGGATGTCTTCTTCAGATTTAGTGTTTGCATAAAGAAATGCCACTGATTTTTGTACATTGATTTTGTAGCCTGACACCTTGCTATATTGCCTAATAACTTCCAGTAGTTTTCTGCTGGATTCTTTAGGTTTTTCTATGTATACTATCATATCATCTGCAAATAGTGAGAGCTTGACTTCTTCCATTCCAATGTGTAGTCCTTTGATTCCTTTCTCTTGCCTGATTGCTATGGCAAGAACTTCCAATACTATGTTGAAGCGTAATGGTGATAGTGGACAGCCCTGTCTAGTCCCCAATCTGAGGGGGAATGCTTTCAGTTTCTGTCCATTGAGTAAGATGCTGGCTGTAGGTTTGCTATATATGGACTACACTATCTTGAGGAATTTCCCATCTATTCCCATTTTTTGTAGAGTTTTGAGCATGAATAGGTGTTGGATTTTTTCAAAGGCTTTCTCTGCATCTATTGAGATAATCATGTGGTTTTGGGCTTTGCTTTTATTGATGTGGTGAATGACATTGATTGACTTACGTATGTTGAACCAGTCTTGCATTCCTGGGACAAATTCCACTTGGTTGTGATGAACAATCTTCTTGATATACTGCTGTATCCTCTTGGCCAGGATCTTGTTTAATATTTTGGCATCTATGTTCATCAGAGATATTGGTCTATAGTTTTTCTTTTTTGTTCTGTCCTTATCTGCTTTTGGCTCAAGGGTAATGTTGGCTTCATAGAAGGTGGAAGGGAGTGTTCCTGTTTCTTCGATCCTGTGGGAAAGCTTTAGAAGTATGGATAATAACTATTTCCCGAAGGTTTTGTATAATTCGTTTGTGAAGCTATCTGGTCCAGGACTTTTGTTGTTGGGAAGATGTTGTTTTGATTTTGTCTGTGATTGGTGCATTTAGGTTTTGTAGTTTTCTTGGTTCAGTTTTGGAAGGGCATATGTTTCTAGGATTTCTTCCAGATTCTCTAGCTTGGTGGCCTATAGTTCTTTGTAGAAGTTTTGCATGATTTCCTGGATTTCTGTGGTGTCAGTTGTGATATCTCCTCTCATTTACAATTCTATTTATTTGAGTCTTTTCCTTTTTTTTTTTTTTAGTGAGTCTGGCTAGTGGTTTTCAATCTTGTTTAATTTTTCAAAGAACCAACATTTGGCTTCATTGATCATTTGTATGGTTCTATTATTTTCTATGTTGTTTATTTCTGCTCTAATTTTATTGATTTCCATCCTTCTGGTTGCTTTAGGGTTCCTTTGTTCCTCTTCCTCTAAGTCCTTAAGGCATGCAGTAAGGTCATTTATTTGAGCTTTTTCTTGTTCTCTAATATGTGATTGTATGGCTATGAGTTTCTCTTTTAGTACTGCTTTAGCTGTGTCCCAAATATTTTGATAGCTTGTGTCTTCATTTTCATGTTTCTAGGAACATTTGAATTTTTTGCTTGTCTCTCTGACCCAGCAGTTCTTAAGCAGTATGTTGTTGAGTTTCCAAAAATCTTTGACTTTTAGTAATTTTCTGTTTGTTGTTAAATGTTAGCTTTACTCCACTATGGTCTGAGAAGATACTTGGGATGATTTGAATGCTCTTGAATTTGTTGATACTGTCTTTGTGACCTAGCATGTGGTCTCTCCTTGAGGATGTGATGTGTGGATTTGAATAGAATGTGTACTCCAGTTTTTTGGGGTGAAAAACTGAAAATGTCCAGGAGGTCTAGTCTGTCCATCTCTTCATTTAATTCTCATTTGTTGATTCTTTGCTTTGTAGATCTGTCTAAGTGTGAGAGTGGGGTGTTAAAATCTCCCACCATTCTTGTATTACTATTGATGTATTTTTGTAGTTCTTTCAGTAGGTGTTTGATGTATTTAGATGGTCCTTCATTGGGTGCATAGATATTAATAATCATTAAATCTTCTTGGTTGATTGATCCTCTAATCATTATGTAATGGCCTTGCCTATCTTTTATTACTTTATTTAATTTAAAGTCTATTGTGTCAGAGATGAGAATGGCTATTCCTGCCTTTTTTGTGGTTCATTAGACTGTATGATAGTCTTCCATCCTTTCACTTTAAGTCTCTTTTGTCTTGTTGGGTCAGATGGGATTCTCAGATTTATAAATACAAAAAAGACCAATGCCAAAGCAAATTATTGTGAAACTATCAAAAGTCAACAACAAGGAAAATTTTTTGCTGGCTGCTAGGGAAAGGAAAGAACTTACATACAAAGACAGAGCTATAAGACATTCATCAGATTTCTCTTTACAAACTCTAGAGGCAAGGAGAGAATGGAATGACATATTCAAAGTTCTAAGGGAGAGGGAGTTCCAGCCACGAATATTGTATCCTGCAAAGTTATCCTTCAAATATGAGGGAGAAATAAAGGTTTTCTCAAATATTCAAGAACTAAAGGAATTTGCCACAATCAACCCTACCTTACAAGAACTACTGAACTGAGTGCCACAAGAAAGGAGGAAGCAAAGGAATACACATTCCAAACATCAAGTAGCAGATTCTACCATGATGTTAACCTGACTTACCCAGACAGATGACCTCACCATTGTACCCTGAAACCCCATCTCTCCAGAGCCCTGCCCCAGTAGGGAAAGATAGGAGTAAGTTAGGAGTATGGATCAACCTGTCAGTACCCATGTCCATCAGAGAAGTAATCATAGAAACCAGACCTCCCACCTTCTGCACCCCATAGTGACCCTGGGTCCATGCTCCCAGAGAAATAAAGAATAGGAAAGCTTCCAATGAGGGAATGGGATATGGAACTCTGGTGATAGGAAATGTGTGGAATTTCACCCCACTTACTGTATGGTTTTGTAGATATTTTCTATTTTAAAAATAAAAGAAGAAAAAAAAAATCTCCTAATCAGAAAGTGGACAGAATTGCTGACAGAAAAAAAATAGGGATAACATTTTAAATGATATCTGTTTAAGTGCTAATATTTGAACATTGGAAAAGTTTGAACCTCTGTTCTAAAACATAGTCAGGATTGCAAACCAATGTTACCTCAATATAGAAAAAATAGCAGTGTGGAAGCTGTTATTGGGGAAATCTCTTAGAACATGACATTTTATTTACCTAATTTTTTTAGGCTGACAGAAATTGAGAGAGAAGGGAAGACAGAACAAGGTAGATGGAAAGACACCTGCAGTACTGCTTCACTGCTCATGAAGCTTCTCCCTTGCTGGTGGGACCTGGGGACTTGATCCTGGGTCCTTGCATATGGTGATGTGTGTTATGCTCAATCAGGTGCACCACCACCCAGCCCCAGAATGTGAAATTTTAGAGTAAAGCTGTACTCCCAAAATTTTCTTGTAAATTGTATTATAAACTGTTGGGAACATGTGTAAGCCTGATAGAGCTTAGGGAGAACCACCCCTGTCTTTGGATGGAGGTCTGAGAAGATAACCTCTTGGTAAGTCTCTCTCAACCGAGGTGAGCATAAGGGGGGAAACTCAGACTTGTTTATTTCCTTCTTGACTCTCAGGCCCACAGAAACCTCAGTACTTCCCTCCATTAACTGCAGGCCACATGGCCACAGATTCACTTATTCAAAGTCACCTTCTGATCACAGAAGAACACACCTTATCACACACTTCATCACACACCTCAGACCCCAGACAAGAGAAATTTCAAACTATATGGCATTTTGATATCCATCTTCTTTCTGTCTCACCCTACAGGTTTAACCCCTATGCTTCTCTCAAATACCTTTGGATAATTAAGTTGCTTGTGTCATGGAGAATAACTGTCTTGTATCTCATCAATTCCTGTCATACCAGCCCCCTACCTTAGGGGCATGCTGACTGTTAAGAGACCTGTAATTTCTGTCATATTTCAACAATAATTAACTTCATTGCTTTTCTATTTAACTCATGTCCACTTTGCTAATAAACGGACTCTAGGATTCTGGGATTCTAGGACTCAGATTCTAGGCACGCTAAGAGTCCCCTGGTGTCTTTTACTTTGTGTCACCCCTGTCGTGAACAAGAAAGAACCAGCTCGTTACCTTTCGCCTGGAGGACACCCCGCCGGAGAGAGAGAGATACCCCGAAAATAAACCTCTAAAATCAGTAACATTCATTTAAAGATAAAAGGGGCTGGGCAATGTTGTACCCAGTTGAGTACACGTTACTGTGTGCAAGCAGCCAAGTTCCCACCTGCGAGGGTGGAGAAAGCTTTATAAGAAGTGAAGAAATACTTCAGGTGTCTCTCTGTTTCTCTTGCAATTCCTCCTTTCTCTCTCTCAATTTATCGCTGTCCTATCAAATAAATATTTTTTAAAAAGAGATAATATATAGGGGGAAAGAAAAGAAAAATACAGAAAACTATTTCAAAATGTTAAATGTTTAACAAGTAGAAGCTTCAGAGGGCTTAACAGAGAATGGAAGAAAGGAAGTAATCAAAAGTAGTCCTATTTATTTAACCTTGTTTGTGTTTCACCTCCCCAAGCAGTTGAATCTCCAAATACATCTTTGGTGTAGCTGGTCTAATCTAATATCCAGGCCTTTGATCAATTTTCATCTGATTTTGGTGCATGGTGTTAGGTGGTGCTCTAGTTTCACTTTTCTACATATGGCTGTCCGTTTTGCCAGCATCGTTTGTTGAAGAGACCTTTTTTTCTCTAATAAATGGTTTTGGCCCCTTTGTCAATGGGTTTGGCCCCTTTAGATGTATATGTGTGAGCTTATTTCTGGACTCTCAATTCTGTTCCACTGATCCAGTGATTCATTTATTCCAGCACCATACTGTTTTAGCTGAAGTTGTGGAATGTGATTTCTCCTATTTTTTTTGGTTTGTTTTTTCTGAGGATTGCCAGGGTGAATGGGTCCAATAGGCTTTGGTGAATATATGTTGGTTTAATAATTGAATGTGGTATGAAAACATATTTTAAAGAGTTGTGAGACTATTTTTAAGACATTCATAGTCTTGTAAATTAATGTTATCTCAAAACAACCAGATGCATGGAAGGAAATAAATAAATAAATAATACATTCATACCAGTGTAATATACTCAAACTCAACGATGTACTCTGGTAAAACAAGGTCATGATCAAAGACAAACCACTTGCACTGTCGCATGCTGCAATCACAGCTCCTTTGTCCTATTATAGAATCTAGAGTAAAATCCAAAATAAGAGAAGAAAAAAAATTAAATACACTTCAGAACTGAAGTACTTCTTTCACTCACATGACTTAGTAAACAGTAAATTCAATTAAGTTCTATTTTGGTGAGGGTTTTATTTCTTCTATATCTTCATGCCCCCACTCCATTTCTTAACTCTATAAATATTATAGTATGGACCGACCAGTCAACGCCCATGTTCAGCGGGGAAGCAATTACAGAAGCCAGACCTTCTACCTTCTGCAACCCTCAATGACCCTGGGTCCATGATCCCATACGGATAGAGAATGGGAAAGCTATCAGGGGAGGAGGTGGGATATGGAGAATGGGTGGTGGGAATTGTGTGGAATTGTACCCCTCCTACCCTATGGTTTTGTTAATTAATACTTTCTTAAATAAATAAAAAAAAAGAAAAATAACAATACAGTTAAACATGTTTGGATATACCAAAAACTTTATGTAATCCATTACTTTTTGTCTAAGGGGATAAATTAAATTGTCTAAGACAAAAAAAAAGAAATATAAATATTAATCATCCTTATAACTACATATGATTATTTGGGTTTAATTTTATTGATATTTATATTATTCTTCTCACACTTCTTCTATTTTGTATAATATGTGATCATATAATATTGTCCTGACAAATGCATTACTTTAAAATCTGTCCTATTTAAAGCTATATGAACAAAAAAAGCTGGGTGTTTACTGTTTGCAAATAAGTAACACATACACTATATATAAACAGAAACATATTACATATGTAAAGTATATGATATGTGAATGTCAAATGTAATATTTTATATGAAAATCTATTTCATAGAGTATGCATGCATAAAAGTCATTGAAATAGGGAGTTGATAAATGGAAGCTAGCAGTTACAAGCAAGTTTTTATAGAAAAGGTTATAAACTTTGCTAGTTGGAAATTTGTATTAAATTTAAACATTTTGTATTCAAAGAGATAAAAACTCTTTTTTGGTTGACATACTTAGTAAATATTTTCGAGGAATAAATACTGAATTAACCGTTGGATAGTTGGCTTGACTGATCGAGTCCTGTTCTTGAACCTCAACACTCTGGCCGAGGAAGACCTTTGCAATGAGAAGGATGCCTAAATGTGAAAAAGCAGAAACATTTCATAATTCAGTTTGATAATTTTTCAGTGTATCACCTTCCTTGGTGATACAGACTTGGCTGTATACTGTATGTGGCGGAAATCCTGGCTACCTAAATTGTCACTGTATGGTACATAGCATCTTCCTCAATCTAAAATACGAGTTCAATACTTGCTGAAAACAAATGGACAAAAAGAAGATTTTTCTAATAATATCAAGTGAAGGTTTATAGATAAAGATTAATCTGTTTTTTAATTTAATAATTTAAAACAAGAAATTTGTTATTATTAACTTGGTGAAAATTCATCTGTCATCAGCATCTAGCATTCAGTTGGGATAGGTAGCACTCAGTACCTAACTATGGAAGGGATGGGCTTTTTTTTTTTTTTTTTTAATTTCATGACAGTTGATATTGGGCCTTGATAACTGCATGACCACTTCACTGCTCCTGGAAGCCACTTTTTAAATTTAATTTTTTTCTCTTTTTCTTTTTTCATAGAAGATGAGGTAGAGCAGAGAGAGAGAGAGAGAGAGAGAAGGCGCTATACCTGCAGCATTGTTCCACTAGTGAAGCTTCCTCTCTGCAGGTGGAACCAAGGACTTTAACTCGGGTCCTTGTATGTGGTAATATGTGTGGTCCTCCAGGTAAGAAACTACTCAGCTATTAAAGAATATTTTTATTCCCATTGGAGTTCTTAGAAACTTTGAGATTTACTAAATCCCAAGGATTTCTAGGAGTCACTGACTCTCACAAATAATTTTCTAATTACATGCAATGAGACATGCTTTTATTTACTTTGTTTAAGATATAAAGTGTGAATCGGGAGGAACCTAGCTGTTTTCGGAAAGCATACACAAGAAGGATTTACAAAAATATTGTGACGGGACTAGAAGATAGTTCACCCAGTTGAGGTTGTGCCTTACCATGCATGAAGTCCTAGGTTCAAACCCTGGTACCACAGGGGAGCACCATGGCATCAGGGTAACTCCACAGATGGTGGAGCAGTGCGGTGATATCTTTCCCTCTCTTCCTTTCTCTCTATCTGAAGTAGAGTGAATTTGGTGAAATTGTACATGTGCAAGAACCCTGGCACCTCAAAAAAATTAGAAAAACATTGTGAGTATTTTTTTTTTTAGGACGGGAACGAAGAAGATGAGAAAAAAGAAACAAGTTGCTTCTTTTTTTTTAACAATAAGAATTCTTTCTAGATTCATTAATCTGATCATTGTTGACTGAATCAAAGTCAATAGTTTAGCGTAAATTATTTTACCGGAGACATAGTCTGGAATCTAGAACATCATTCTTATAACAATTCTTATCAATGAACCGAATTTTTGACTACTCAATCTTTAGCAGAATGGATAGGGATGTTGATTTCCCAGGCCCTGGTGGTGGCCCAGCTAGCTGAGTGCATGTTACTGCACACAAGGACCCAGGTGCAAGCCTCTGCTGGCTGGGGTGACACTTCACTAATGATGAAGAAGGTCTGCAGATGTCTTTCACCTTTCTCTATCACCCATTCCCCTCTCAATTTACCTCTGCCCTATCAAATAAAATAGAAAAGAAAAATGGCCACCAGGAGCAGTGGATTCATAGTGCTAGCATCGAACCCTAGCAATAATTCTAGCAGGGAAAAAGTTGTTTTCCCTTAATATCTCATTTGATTAATTCTCTTAATTTATATTCTTTAGTAGAACATATTAGAACTTCATCTTTTGGGTACTGGGCAGGAACCCAGTAGAGCACACACACATTTCCTTGTGTAAGGACCTGAGTTCAAGCACCTGGCCACCACCTGCGGGGGTGGGGGGTGGAATCTTTATGAGCAGTGAAGCAATGTTGTAGGTGTCTTTCTTTCTGTCTCTCACTTTCTCTCTTAATTTCTCTGTCTTTATAAGAAAGGAAAAAGAAAAGAAAAAAAGACTACCAGGAACAGCAAAGTCACATGTAGGCGTCCAGCCCCAGCAGTAACTCTGGTAGTAGGAAGGAGGAGGAGGAGGAGGAAAAATATCATTTTTGTAGCTCTTATAATAGTTATACTTTTACATTTATTTGCATGATCATTCATGTTTGTAAGCACCATAAAGGAGAAGTTTGTCTAGTTTGCATAGACCATATTCCTAATATCCACTAGCTGTCTAATCTTTAATAAATACTAGTGTAATTGAAGAATGAATAGTAGAAGATGAGGCAAAAGAGAACATGATAATACGGTCTATTTCTCCAATCTGTAGGTTCCAGAGAAGCTCTCCCAGAAGTGCCACACAAATAGGACCATGTACTTCTATTTCTATCTATTCTAGATGCATATAAATTACTCAAAACTGTGAATAAATTAAACAGCAAATGCTGATCTTTTTCTAGCAGCTTATATATTCATATACTTCATGATTTGTTTTCAGTAATTTTAGATTTATAACTAGGTTTTCTTATTTTATAATATTTAATGATAAATAAGGTCTACCTCCTGGATACTTTCTATAATTACTACACAAGCAAAGCAAGTTTCTTTTTCTTTCCTTTCAAGTATCTGGTGTGTATATGTGTACTATACACTCACACACATTATACATATATATATTTATTTATTTTAGAGACACAATTTAATGAGCAAAAGCAGACTATGGAAAGTGTATTCTATAAATTTGATTTTATGTCAATAACAGCTGAGTTTCATCTTATAAATGCTGATGCAGCAGACAGTACATATTAGTTAACAATATGACTAATGTTAAGAAGTCATGTATCACTACAGCAGTAACTACTAAATAGAAGAGTTTCAAAAGTCTTCCAGGTTGATAAGGAAAGTTTTATGGGGTCTGGGTGGTGGTGCACCTGGTTGAGTGAACATGTTCCAGTGCACAAGGACCTTGTTCGAGCCCCTGCAAGGGGAAAGCTTTGTGAGTGGTGAAGCAAAGCTATAGGTGTCTCTCTGTCTCTCTCCCTTCCTATCACCCCCTTCCCTCTCAATTTCTGGCTATCTCTATTCAATAAATAAATAAAGATAAAAAGGAAAAGTTATGAAAAAAATAATGATTTTGACTCAGAAACATTCAGAAATACAGCATATTTGTATTACCATGTCTGAAGAATTCATACTCAACAGAGTTTTTCTTTTCATCTTTGTGCTTTTGCTGTAGAAATTCAATTCTGGGACATTCACATATACTTAGGCTATTAGATAAAATAGCAGCTTCTTTTCTGAGAGGGAGCTAGAAAGAAAAAAATAAAAGTTTGAATTTTTTTATATCTTACAAAATTGTCACTACTTCAACTTTAATACAGTGGTTATTATTTTATGTTTATAGGTTTGTGCAAAGAAAAATTACAGGTCAGATTCAGTGAAAAGATGTAGTAGCTAATATTCAGGTACAACTTCCTTCTGTAAAGCTAACTATATATTTAAAATTTATGGGAGTCAGGCGGTAGCGCAATGGGTTAAGTGCACATGGCACAAAGCACAAGGACTGGCATAAGGATCCTGCTTGGAGCCCCGGCCCCCACCTGCAGGGGAGTCACTTCATAAGTGGTGAAGCAGGTCAGCAGGTGTCTGTCTTTCTCTCTCCCTGTCTTCCCCTCCTCTCTCCATTTCTCTCTGTCCTATCCAGCAATGAACAACATCAACAATGGTAATAATAACCACAACAAGGCTACAACAACAAAGGCAAAAAAAAAAAAAATACCCATATGAGGGTTGGGCAGTAGTGCACCAGGTTAAGCGCACATAGTATGAAGCACAAGGATCTTGGTTTGAGCCCCTGGCTCCCACCTTTGGGGAGTTGCTTCACAAGGAGTGAAACAGGTCTGCAGGTGTCTATCTTCCTCTCTGTCTTCCCCTCCTCTCTCATTTTCTCTCTGTCCTATCCAACAATAACAACAACAGGGGAAAGTGGCTGTCAGGAGCAGTGGAGTCATAGTGTAGGCACAGAGCCCCTGCAATAATCCTAGAAGCAAAAAAAAAAAAAAAAAAAAAAAGAAAGAAAGAAAGAAAGAAATACTCATATTATTTGCAGTAACAGAAGATCCAAAAACAAGCCAAAAACTGTCCTTTTTTTCAGTACAAAAGAACTATGAGAGATTATATATAATCTTCCAAGGACAGAAGTAAGTTTGTACAGTCATCACGAAACCAAGGTATAGAGTGACAAGGTATAGTACTAACTCAGAAGTTTGAAATTACTAATTTAAAATTAGTAGCCAAAATTATATATAAATATATTTTCCATAAATACTGAATTGCCTATGACTCATACGCCCTGTGGTGAGGGGTAGACATGCAGCTTCCTGGGCCAGTGGGGGTGGGAGTGGGTGGGAGGGATGGGTCACAGTCTTTTGGTGGTGGGAATGGTGTTTATGTACACTCCTAGTAAAATGCAGTCATATAAATCACTAGTTAATTAATATGAGAGGGGGAAATTAATTGTATGTCTCGAAGTTTTTTAAGGTACAGACTGAATCTTTTTAATATATAGGCTGTGTATTTGATATGCGGACTCCCTCAAAAGCCTAGACCAAGTAGATCAGAATCAACCAATAGCACAGCTGTATACAAGATACTGGGTACTGTACAGCAAACCCTAACAAAAGAACTTTTCAGAGTTAACCCAATTACCAAATAATGTGATGATAACATTAACTATCGATTGTCTTTTTGAACCCTAAGACAGCAGGAACCTCACATCTCCACTATAGAGCCCCTACTTCCCCCAGTCCTGGAACCCTTGGATAGGGCCCACTTTCCCGTATGCCTCTCCCAATCCATATCAAATAATATTGCATCTGCTGATCACAACCTAATCAACGCAACGATTGCTACCTCAACATGCTTCACTTCAGACTGTGTCCAGAGACTTCACATGTGGAATGACAACCCTTCAGCTTCATTACTCAGGTGAGACCTTTCCTTTGATAGTACTCTAATTCCATCTCAGGGGGTTCACTTTCTAACAAAGTCCCAAAACCTAGATATACACCAGTTTCTGTGAGAGAGAGCATATGTTCATACGTATCCTTAAACTACTGCAAAATATATACCTGAAAGCAGAAGTACACTACAGTTTGCAGTGAGTATCCTCCTAACACTTCCTCTCCACTATTCCAAGCTTTGGGTCCATGATTACTCAACAATTTGTTTGGCTTTGTATGTTAACTCTCTTTTCAGTCACCAGGTTCCAGATGTCATCAGGATGCCGGCCAGGCTTCCCTGGACTGAAGACTCCACCAGTGTGTCCTGGAGCTCCTCTTCCCCAGAGACCCACCATACTAGGGAAAGAGAGAGGCAGACTGGGAGTATGGACCGACCAGTCAACACCCATGTTCAGTGGGGAAGCAATTACAGAAGCCAGACCTTCGACCTTCTACAACCCACAATGACCCTGGGTCCATGCTCCCAGAGGGATAGAGTGTGGGAAAGCTATCAGGGGAGGGGGTGGGATATGGAGATTGGGTGGTGGGAATTGTGTGGAGTTGTACCCTTCCTACCCTATGGTTTTGTTAATTTATCCTTTCTTAAATAAAAAAAAAAAGATGTGTCAAACAAAAGGCTCTTTTTACCAATTTTTTAAACTGAAGTGATTAAGGGAGATGTATTAAGGTGATATTATTAATAGGGAGTTAAGTTAAATCTTGATTTAAGCAGTCTTAAATGCTGGGTAGAGAGATTTGGACTTCATTATCCTAAGTAATAAGAAGCCATTTTCATCATAAGCATAGCCTTTTGTATGCTATAATGAGAACTTAAGAGAGATTAATGTGTCATACTGTCAAATGTGGAATGAATGGAGAGCAAGATCAAGGGCAAAGTTGTCTATTAGGAAGCTACTAGTATAAATTAGAAGGAATATTCTAGGTGGTGGCACACAATAAAAAAGAAGGATGCAAGTGACATGGTAAAGGAAGAATCACTAGAAATGGTTACTATTAGGTGTGAGAATAATGGAAAAGAGAATGGTCAAAGATAAGACTTTGAACCTAGTCAGAAATGAAATAACAGCACTATTAGAAATAAGGAAAGAAGGGGGTCGGGCGGTGGCGCAGTGGGTTAAGCGCATGTGGCGCAAAGCGCAGGGACCGGCGTAAGGATCCCGGTTCGAGCCCCCGGCTCCCCACCTGCAGGGGAGTCGCTTCACAGGCGGTGAAGCAGGTCTGCAGGTGTCTATCTTTCTCTCCCCTTCTCTGTCTTCCCCTCCTCTCTCCATTTCTCTCTTTCCTATCCAACAACGAATTGCGTCAACAAGGGCAATAATAATAACCACAACGAAGCTACAACAAGGGCAACAAAAGGGGGGGAAAATGGCCTCTAGGAGCGGTGGATTCATGGTGCAGGCACTGAGCCCAGCAATAACCCTGGAGGAGGAAAAAAATTTAAAAAAAATAAAAAAATAAAAAGAAATAAGGAAAGAAGTCTCAAAGTTGCTTATGAGCAAAAGACTGATGACTAGTTTTTAAGTATATTTGTATAAAATAATAAAGCAGACAAACCATAAAGGAATTACAGTACTAGGATGCCAGGGCAGAGATCAAGAGATAAATTTGCTGAACATGTACATTTTGGAGAAAGTCAAAGTGGAAAAATGATATTCCCTATGATTTGTGACCAAGTCCTTATATATCAAAGAAAATATTTGGTGTTCCTCATGCCAGACAGCCCTCTGCTTTACAAAGACACTACCAGTCTAAGCTAAGTCCTTCTAAACTGATTATATAGCTGTCTTTTAAACTGAATTCCACCTATCAAATAATGCAGAGCATAACTATTTATCTTACTCAGCATGTACACATCATGACAGAAGTCTAGTTTATTTTAACTTCCACATTCTGTATGATGATTTTTCTGAGCAATTAATTTACCTCATTTTTAGACTCTTAACAATGAGTCACTGATGCTGTATGTAGGAAAACGGGTAGATTGGTAACCTTTAACTTTGTGGCAGTCTTATCCTTAGAGGTCAAGTTAAGAAACAGAGTCCAGGTTCCAGATGTCATCAGGATGCTGGCCAGGCTTCCCTAGACTGAAGACCCCAGCAATGTGTCCTGGAGCTCCGCTTACCCAGAGACACACCCTACTAGGGAAAGAGAGAGGCAGACTGGGAGTATGGACCGACCAGTCAACGCCCATGTTCAGCGGGGAAGCAATTACAGAAGCCAGACCTTCCACCTTTTACAACCCACAGTGACCCTGGGTCCATGCTCCCAGAGGGATAGAGAATGGGAAAGCTATCAGGGGAGGGGATGGGAAATGGAGATTCGGTGGTGGGAATTGTATGGAATTGTACCCCTCCTACCCTATTATTTTGTTAATTAATCCTTTCTTAAATTAAAAAAAAATAATAATAAAAAATTTAAAAAAATAAACAGTCAAAGATGAAGTAGTCAGAAACATGGGGGAATAAAAACAGTGCAATGCCACAGATCCAAGAAATTATAATCTTTGGTCTATATTAAAGTCCTCAAAAACCTGATGTTTATCTAAAAGTTTTAGCCTATTTCAATTCTAACTATCCACGTTTCAAAATGCTCAACAGTCACACTTGTTTAGGATAGAAGAGTGTAGAGGGCTGGTGTAGATTTAGTTATACTGCATCTCCTTTAGGAGAGGACATAGTTTCACAGAGTGTAACTGGCAGAAAATACAGAAATATTAGCCCCATTTTCCCCTTACCCTTAGTGCCCTTGACAGTTCTTCATTCTGAGGAATGATTCTAAGCACTTCATTCTACTTTGCAAATCCTAAAACCCTCACCTTTTTAACCTCTCTTGCAGAAAGTTCACTGAGGGCACTCTACCATGCTTTGCTGCAGCTGTCATCCCTGGTGTTAGCTATTGCTGTTACTCCTTGGTAAAAGTGCCCTTAGCCTCTGCTCCTATTGCCTCTAATCCAGTTGTAATCAAATGTCTAGAATGATTTTTGGTGATTTTTTATTATGTTTAAAAATACATAAGTTAAAACTACTATTTTCAGTGTATGCAGTTTACTGCTATTAAGTATATTTATGTTGTATAACTATCACTACTACTCACTTCTAAAACCTTTCACCATCTCAAATATTGGGTTGTCAGAAAAGTCAGTATGCATTTTTAAAAATATTTTATTTATTAATGAGAAACATAGGAGGAGAAAGAAAGAGCCAGATATCACTCTGGTACATGTGCTGCTGGGGACTGAACTCAGGACCTCATGCTTGAGAGTCCAATGCTTTATCCACTGTGCCACCTCCCGGACCACAGTATACATTTTTTTGCATAGAAAAATGTCATTACTTTTTGACAACCCAGTAGAAACTCTATTCATCTACAATAACTCCCAGTTTTTTTGTTTTTCCAAGCTGCTGACAAGCCTCAATTCTACTTTCTGCCTCTATGTATCTACCTAATCAACTTGTAACTATACAAGTGAAATCATATGTTTTCATTTGTGTCTGGCTTCTACCATTTACCATTTGAAAGTTAATACATGTATACTATGTATCAGAATTTAATTCCATTTTATGAATGAATAATAATCTATTATATGTATATGCCACATAAAACCATATACATTTACCTGTTACTGAATATGTGGGTTGTTTTTACTCTGGTTATTGTAATGATGTGAAAAATCGATGTAAAAGTATCAGAGAACTTTTTATGCATATTCACTAAATCCCAATAACTTTGTGAAATAGATACAATTAACTAATTTTTTTATATACAGAAAAAAAACAGGTAGAGAGAAGTGAGGTTACATGACTGTTGAGTAGAAATGCAAAGATCCAATTGTAGCAATAATTTTCTTTGTCATATTCTGAAAAATATTAGAAAGCATTGCTCCACAGTGTGTTATAACTGCCTTACCAAGAGATAGAAAACTGATTTAAGGCTGATTGGATATTTTGGAGCTCAGGAGTAAGTAGGGACAAATCAATATTAGTAGCAAAGTGGGGCAATGAAGTAGAGAATAAGAAATGGTAGTAGAGGGAGTCGGGCTGTAGTGCAGCGGGCTAAGCGCAGGTGGCGCAAAGCACAAGGACCGGCATAAGGATCCCGGTTCGAAACCCGGCTCCCCACCTGCAGGGGAGTCGCTTCACAGGCGGTGAAGCAGGTCTGCAGGTGTCTATCTTTCTCTCCTCCTCTCTGTCTTCCCCTCCTCTCTCCATTTCTCTCTGTCCTATCCAACAACGACAACAACAATAATAACTACAACAATAAAACAACAAGGGCAACAAAAGGGAATAAATATAAAAAAAATTTAAAAAAAAATTAAAAAAAAAAAAGAAATGGTAGTAGCAAGTTGCAGACGCTAGCATGATTCCACCCTGACTTCCCTATGCAGACAACCTTACCAATGTGTCCTGGAACCTAATCTCTCTAGAGCCCTGCCCCACCAGGGAAAGATAGAAACCAGCTGGGGTATGAAGTGACCATATCCAAATCCAGCAGAGAAGCAATTACAGAAGCCAGACTCCTACCTTCTGCACTCCCAAAACAACTTTGATCCATACTCCCAGTGACAGGAGGAAGAGGAAAGTGGGCTCTAAACTCCAGCTCTGTCAGGTTCCAGAGAGAGAGAGAGGATGAAAAGGAGATAGATACTTGGATGTAGTAATAGGGTTATGTGTGGTTTGGAGAGGAAGAGAGGATTGGACCTAGTAGAAAAAGGGGGAAATCATGTACAAACGTAGACAGAGAGTTGTGGAGATGACAGTTAACCCGTATCTACAGCCTTGGGAGAACCACAGTGGTTTGTAATGGAGGGACTTGAGATTCAGAACTCTGGTGTTGGGAACGGTGTGGAATTATACCCCTGTTGACATGTAATTTTGTAAATCAATATTGAATCACTAATAAAAATTTTTTTAAATAGTAGCAAAAGGGAAAAAAAACATGATAGCTAGAAAGTACAACAGTTTTAAATGAATGCTATTTTTTCCAGGTGGAGACAACCTGAGAGAGTTTAAAACATTAAAGAAGTGAATTTCATAAAGGTCACAACAGAAAAATAAAATGCCTAGAAAGACTAAATAGTTATGCAGATAATGCAATCAACTCTACAGCTATACCATCCTGAACACTCCTGATCTTGTCTGATCTCAGAAGCTAAGCAGGGTTGGGCCTGGCTAGTACTTGGATAGGAGATAATGCAATCAGTAGAGTTTTCCTGATACTATCCGAAGAAGGAAGATGTCGTATTTTCTGTGACAACATTAAGCTATGTGCAACATCAGTTGTTTGATGTAAGTATGGATAACTGGGAATCAACCATGTTTAACCATGGCAGGGCTCTATTCACTAGGAAGAAAGCATTATTTTGAATGATATTGTATGCTACCTTGCTTGTTTCACCATCTTTGAATCCTTTTTCAAGTATTTGTAGTAGGTGTTTTTTCTTCACTGTAATTTCAGGATCAAAAACATAAAAAAGGCATTCTAGCATCTTTCGAGAGTTCCTTAGTAATTGAAACAAAAAAGTTTAAGAATTAGTTTCAAAAAAGCATAGCCATAGAGAAGATGACCATGTGTCCTGTCCAAAAGATTTCTCATTTACAATTGATGTTCCAGTATTATTACTTTAAAAATAAATGTGTTGAAGTAACATTGCATTATATCACTATGTAACTTTCATGTATGCACCACCAAAAATAAATGTGTGTACATATCACATTAAGCTTATCACTAAAAGTATAATTCTATTCAGCTTCCTAATTAAACTGCTACTCTCACACATTTTCAAAAAGAGGTCCAATGTATATAAACTATAAGATCATCTTAGCCAAGGGAGTTGCATAAAAGGAAAGATTTTCTGCCAAAGCCTACTTTCACTTTTGCAAACCTATGTAACATATTTTATAAAAGTCAAGATTTTGTAAAAAAAAAAAAAAAATGTTCCTTATAGACCTTAGCTTCTTACTCTGAATCATGCATATCTTCCGAGTCCAAAAACTTTTGGAATTTCTCTTCAAATTTCAATCTCAGAATACGGTTGTTAACTTTAAGGACACGTTTTACTTTCACTCCCATAATGCCATATGGTCTGAACTCCCATGTACAAAAGCGTGACAGAATTAATTCATAGCAGGAATTAAACCTATATAGGAATACAGGATATATACACATAAAATATTGAAGAGTTCAAAGTTATACATCAATAAAGGTTGCAGCCCATATTTTTATGCTTTTTGCTATACAGTTGCTTTGCATTCACAAAAAAGCACACATTTAATCAGAGAAACTAGACTTTGAAGCATAACAATGATATATTCTGATATATACTGGTCAGGCAATGTCCATTACTGAAATGATTTTTTTGTGAATATTTTGTGAAAGCCTCTATGAAACAAAATGAATCTCACTTTCTAATTATTGGTTGACTATTCCTTCATCCCCCACACCCATCCCAGTACTGCTCAGCTATGTTTACGGTGGTGTTGGGGATTGAACCTGTGACCTTGCAGCCTCAAGTGTGGAGTCTGTTTGCATAACCATTATGCTACCTACCCTGCCTACTACTACTATACTACAACTTTTTTTTTTTTTTTCCATCAGGGTTATAGCTGGGGCTCAGCAACTGCACTAGGAATACACTGTTTCCAGTGGTCATTACTGGCCCCTTTTTTTCTTTCTATTTTATTTGATAGGAAAGAAAGAAATTGAGGGGGTGGAGATATAAGAGAGGAAGAGAGAAAGATATCTGAAGACCTGCTTCACTCTGGGACTCAAATCTTGCACCCCTATGCCGCCTTCTTCTTCTTCTTCTTCTTCTTCCTCTTCTTCTTTCTTCTCCTTCTCCTCTTCCTCCTCTCCCTCCTCCTCCTCTCCCTCCTCCTCCTCTTCCTTCTCCTCCTCTTTTCCCTCCTCCTCCTCCTCCTCTTCCTCCTCCTCCTCTTCCTCCTCCTCCTCTTCCTCCATCTCCTCCTCCTTCTCCTTCTTCTTTTTCTTCTTTTTTAATCTGCTGCTTCTTTTTCCTCTGACAGACTTTTCCATTAGGTTTATTATTGGGACTCAGTGCATCACACTCCATCACTATATTCCTTGCAGCCTTTAAAATTATTGATTTGTGATTAATAGTAGGTTACAGATTGTAAGATTACAGTGTATGGTCCACATCACGTGCACCACCAAAGTTCTGTATCCCCACCCTCCCACCTCCCAAAAATAATCACTATAGGTCTCACAAGTCTTAGAAACAGTTTGCTTGGTTCTGTTTTTCTTTCTTTTTTTTTTTTTAAATCAAGTTCATATGTACCAGTTCTCTAGATTCCACATAAGAGTGAACTCATCTGGTAATTGTCTTTCATCTCTTATTTCGATAAGCATAGTCAACTTTAGTTCCATTCATTTTATCACAAAGGACAAAATATCATCTTTTTTTGATTGCAGAGTAGTAATCCATGGAATATATATCCCATAACTTCTTTAGAGTCATGTGTTGATGAGCATATAGATTGCTTCTACTTTTTGGTTATTGTGCATAATGCAGCTATGAATATAGGGGTGCATATGTCCCTTCAAATTAGTGTTTCATGTCCACTAAATGCCTAAGAGTGGTAATGCTGGATAATAAGGTCATTCCATTTTAACTTGTTTAAGGAACCTTTTATAAAATTATCTTTATTTATTATTGGATAGAGTCAGAGAAAAATCAAGAGGGAAGGGGAAGATAGAGAGGGAGAGAGAAAGACACCTGCAGCCCTGCTTTACCATTTGTGAAGCTTCCCCCCTGCAGGTGGGGACCAGGAGCTTGAACCTGGGTCCTTGCACATGTTAACATGAGCTCAACCAGGTGCACTACTGCCCAGCCCCTTGTGTAAGGACTCTTCATATAGTATTCCAAAGGGGCTGCACCAGTTTATATTACTACCAGAAATGTAGCAGTTTCTTTTTCTCCACAACCTCTCCAACACCTCTGACATACTTCTAAAGTTGGATTTCCCCAGGAATTAGTCATTGCTCACCTCTTATTTCCATGAACATTATCTCTAGGGGATTCATCTGTTTGTGTGTGTGTGTGTGAATTACTTACACATACATCTACTATGTGATATATATATGCATATTACATTTTAAACTGAGTTGTAAATTGTATAAATACATATATACAATATGTCTATTTATGTGTGTACACACACTAATATATTTCAACTTTTTATTTCTTGATGTGACTACCACAATATATTTCAACTTTTTATTTCTTGATGTGACTACCACCTAACATTGCTGAATATGTCCAAACTTGAATACCCAGCCACCAGCTTGATAATGTTTCCTTTTATTGCTTATGTACTAGGTCTCTCAAACATAACTCATTTGATAACTGCCCATAAACCTGCTCTTTCTGAGTTTTCCTTCTCAGTGTTTTGTACCGCCATCTAACAGGTAACTGAGGTCAAAAGGAATAAACTGCCTTATTTCTCCTCACCAATATCCCCTCATTTACCAAGTCTATTTGGCCCTACATCTAAAATACATTGCGAATAGGACTGTATTTCATTATCACCTTTGCTCTTACTATAGTCTAAATCAGCATCATATCTGATTTTTTGAATAAACTCTTTGAAATATGGGCAGGAGAAATAGTTCACTAGGTAGGGCACATCCCTTGTCATGTTGTGACCTAAATTTAAATCTCAGAACCACTTGGGAGGTGCTATGGCACCAAAGAAAGCTCCAGTGATGCCCCTCTCCTCACTCCTTTTGCCTCTCTATCTAGATGAAAAAAGCATCATGGCCAACCTAAATTCCCTGGGCAGATGACTCCACCATGTGTCCTGGAGCCCTGCCTCCCCATAGCCCTGCCCCACTAGGGAAAGAGACAGGCTCAGAGTATGGATCAACCTGCCAACACCCATGTCCAATGGAGAAGCAATTACAGAAGCCAGACCTTCCACCTCCTGCACCCCATAATGACCCTGGGTCCATACTCCCAGAGAGATAAAGAATAGGGTGGCTATCAAGGGAGGGATTTGGATATGGAGTTCTGGGGGTGGGAATTATGTGGAATGGTACCCCTCCTATCTTATAGTCTTGTCGATATTTCCACTTTATAAATAAAAATTAGAAAAAGAAAAAAGCATCATGGAGTGATGAAATCAAATATTCTTGAGGCCTATGTTCTGAAATAAATATTTTTGAGCTAAAGACTTATCTCTAGAAAATATCCTATTCATTCATTCTCTGCTGCCATCACCTAGCTATGCTCATAATAATTTTGGTCTTGTCTTTATGTAGCCCAGATTTTAGATCAGGATGAGATTTAAGCAGTGACTGGGCGTTGGGGGGGGGGGGGGGAGGAAGATCTTCACAAGTAGTAAAGCAGTGCTCTCACTTTCTCTCTTTCTCTCTGTTCTATCAAATAAGTAAAGTTTAGAAAAGTATATGTGCACTTAACTGGGTATACCCACCCCCCTAAAGCTAGTTCTTTGTGTTGTAAATGCCCGCTGTTTATATAACCAGATCGAAAGCTTTCAATGTACAAAAGCATCATTTTTAAGCCTTTGGCCCCCCTTCCTTGATAAATGTCTCTTACATAACCATTATGCTATCTTCCCTTCCCAATAGGGGCATTTTAAAACTGAAAAGTACAGTCCTTTGATTTCCTTAATTAAATTAAGCTGAGAAATACTAAATGGCACAAAATTAGAAATCTGCAATGCCCTTGTACTAACAGAATAAAAGACTATTTTGTTATTTCTAGATCTGTCCTAGTACTTTTTATTTAAATGTTAAATCACTGCTTTTTAAATTAATAAAAGTCAATGATGAAATTAATAAGTGGCGCACATAGCAATTTAAAGAACTTTGTAAGTTATCTCTTAACATACATAAATAAAAGATCAAGCTGAGGTAATAATATATGATGGTTTTGTAAATGACTTTAATGTTTGAGGCTCTGGGCTCCCACATTCAACACCCTGCATCACCATAAGCCAGAGTTGAGCAGTGCTCTGGTAAAAAGACAATACAAAAACAGAGCAGGTTTGGTAATAGTTGATTCCTTTAACTGTAGCTTGTCTGAGAAGGTTTTTGTTTGTTTGTTTGTTTGTTTTTACCATTCTGTCTAGTCTGAATGAAAGTCTAGCAGGATATATATTATTCTTTTTTAATTTATTTTTTTATGGATGAAAAGTAAACATTGACAAAACCATAGGATAAGAGGGGTACAACTCCACACAATTCACACCACCAGATCCCATCCCTTCCCCTTATAGCTTTCCTATTCTTTAACCCTCTGGGAGTATGGACCCAAGGTCATTGTGGGATGCAGAAGGTGGAAGGTCTGGTTTCTGTAATTGCTTCCCCGCTGAACATGGGCATTGACTGGTCGATCCATACTCCAAGTCTGTCTCTCTCTTTCCCTAGTAGGGTGGGGCTCTGGGGAAGTGGAGCTCCAGGACACACTGATGGGGTTGTCTATCCAGGGAAGTCTGGTTGGGATCATGCTATCTCTGGAACCTGGTAGCTGAAAAGAGAGTCAACATACAAAGCCAAACAAATTGTTGAACAATCATGGACCTAAAGGCTGGAATAGTGCAGATGAAGCTTTGCCTGATTGCTTCAATGGGCAGATTTACCAGCCCAACAAATTGCTTGGGACTGTGTAGTCAGATCCAAATTGAAGTGGGGAATAGATGCCAGAAACAGCTAAGAAAAAAAAAAAAAAGGAGAAGGAGAAGGAGAAGAAAGAAAGAAAGAAAGGTAGAAAAGGAAAAGAAATAAAGAAATGTAGAAAAGGAAAAGAAAAAAGAAAGAGAGAGAGAGAGAGAAGAGAAAACAAAACAAATCCAACCAAACAAACGAAAAGCCTGCAAACCAAACCAAACAAAAAACTCCCCCAACTGCAGCCAATAGAGGGACTATACAGGGAGAATCAGGGAAGGAATCAACAGATTAACAGAACATATATATGCTCAGAGTTAGGGAGGGTGCTGGTTTGATAAAAGTTATACAAGATTGTTTCAGGTGCAGATCTATCAGCCTGTCAGCTTGCTCGGGACTATATGTAGCTCAGATCTAGTCAGGCAAGGTCACATGGATCCCCCTGCATTCTGACAAAAGGTTCAGCCTTGAAATCTTATTTGAGGAGTTTGTTTTCTCAGGCTGCTGCTATTTCCCAAATAAGACACCTTTGGTCTGGGGGATGGGTTTGGGTGGTACAATGGGGGACTCACTGCTCTGCTCTCCTTTGTTCTTTTTAGTACCCTTTTGCCAATTCATAAATGGGTTATAATTTTCCACTGTGGTTTCTCTTTGTCCCTCCTCTATAGTTTCTCTCTTACTGGTTTGGAAATCCTGTTTCCATTTAAATTGCCAGAATTCGAAGTGATTTTTTGAGAACAGTCAGCCTAGGCACTAACTTCATACAGCTTGTAATACTAAGAGTAAATACAAGTCCTTGAAATACTGCAAACACATATTTGATCTTCACTTTAAAATGGAGTAAGGTTATTATTAAAACCAAGTAAACAGGGCTGGCAAGATAGCTTAACTAGATAGTGTTTTGCTTTGTCATGTGGACAACCCAAGTTTGAGCCTGATCACCACCACATAGAAGGAGAAGGGAACTGCAGTGTTGTGTCCTTAGGTCTCTCTAACTCTGTTCTTGCCTTTTTTTTTTTTTTTTTTAATTTACTTGTTTGGTAATGAGGTTATAAGTAAAACCATACACTAGTGTGATATGCCTAGCCCACTTTATAGTTTTACAGGATTTCTAGTTTCTCTCAAGCTCATAGTATGTTTGGCTCATTAAATAGCTTCTCAGTTTTGAGAAAATGATTGCAAAAATGTGAAATATAATTAGAGTTTATTTCTAATTTTCTTTCTTTTCTTTTTTCTTTATTTAAAAAAAAATTTTTTTTTTTGGTTGCTACTTTTAGTTAAGGCAACACAACCACTTCCTATTTTTTTTACCAGTAGATTTTTCACTGTCAAATGTGGATGCCTACTTTCTGCTTTTGTTTCTGTGGTTCTCTTCATTTCTGTCCAAATGTAATTTTCATCCAGATTTCTGGGGTTTGAGTATATACTTTATTTTAACTCACAAAGTTCATGTGCAGCCTGGCTTTAGATTGCTTTACATAAGTGGTTTGAATTGGACTGTGGTCCCCTGGGAAATCTACTAAGCAGCCTTCTCCAGTACTTGCAGCTTGCCTTTGCCAATCCTGCTTTGTCATTCCTTCTATGTTTCAGCTTTTCACACAATAGTCAGCACCCAGAGCTACATTTAGTCCATAAATGAACTGTATAAAATAGACATGGATAACATAAATAAATGACCACAAATTTTTCTAAATCATATTTTGCTTTTGGGCTAAAGGAAATTAGCTAGGAAATAAGAGTTTATGGCAATGGCAAAAACAAGGAAATTCATAAAAGTGGTAAAGTAAGGACTGGGGAGGTAGCTCACCAAGTAGGGTGAGTGCTCTGCCATATGTGTGGCACAGGCTCAAACCCTGGTACCACGTGGGAGGCACTCTGACAATGGAGGAAGTTCTATTGCTATGGTCTCTCTATCTAACTGAGTGAAAAAGTGGAGAGTTGAAGTCAAATATGAACAGTCTTCAGGTCTACAAAAATAAAGTCAGTTTTTAAAAGGTAGTAACAGTCAATTTCTAGTGGATAAAAACTCATTACGGCAAATATTGTGAAAATGTGATACTTAAAAGATTTTATAAATTGAGGGTCAAGAGACAATTCACCCAGTAGAGCACATGCTTTATCATGAGCAATAACCAGGCCCGGGTCACTGGCCTCCACAAACAAGCACCATGCTACGGAGAAGCTTTATGAGTAATGGAGCAGTGCTGTGGTGTCTCTCATCTCTCTCTCTCTCACTCTGTTACTCATTCTATAAAGTTAAAAAATAAAAATAAAAAGAGTCCACCCAGAGTGGTGGAATCATGCAGGTGTGAAGCTCCAGGAAAAATCCCTAGCAGGGGGAAAAAAAAAAAAAAGAATTGATACTTCAGTTGACGATCCTAACATGTGAAGAAATATGTTGTTCTTGTTTTTTTTAATTTTTATTAGTGATTTAAGAGTGATTTACAAAATTATATGTCAATAGGAGTATAAATCTACTCCAGTCCCACCACCAGGGTTCTGAATCTTCAGTGGCCCCACTGCAAGCCACCACATGGGCCAGCCATCATCTCTACAACCGTCTGTTTACATTTAGACATAACTGCCCCATTTTTCTTCCTGATCCAGTCCTCTCATCCTCTCCAAGCCACTCATGACAACATTACTATCTCCATATATCCCTCTCCTTTCCCTCCTCTTTCTCTGGGTGCTGATGAAGCTGGAGTTCAGAGCCCTCTTATTTTCTTCCTCCTATCAGTTCTCCCCCTGTTGTTCTTGTTCTAATTGTTGTCATGAGATTCCCCACTCCAGATCAACTTTTCCATCCAGAGAGCCAGAGATAGAGAGGAAGATACCACAGCACCAAAGCTTCCTTCAGGGTAGTGGGGACTAGACTTGAACCGGGGACATGCCCATGATAAAGCATGGACACTACCCAAGTGAACCATCCTGAGAGCCCAGGTCTTAATGTTTTAACACTACACGAAATGTCAAATAGATTTACCAGTCATCAGAACAAGTGCCTTCTTCGAAGTGGATATTCCCTACAGTCTCCAACTCAATCAACAAAAATGGAATCAATAAGCCATGACTTTTCTTCTTTTGCTTTACTTCAGTGTGATAAATTGTTTCAATTCTACACAAGAAAAATATACAAAGCTATTAGAATGGTAAAAATATTGTAAGGTTAAAATACATGATATATTTTTTAAAAATACTAAAATCTACAGCTTTTGTAATTGTATAAAGAAAACTTGTTAACTGTTAAATGAAATGAAATACATCCAGCTTTTGGTAATCAAAAATATTGCAAAATTTGTTAACCTAAGAATATGTGAATTTTAGATTTAGACTGAACCACTTAATGGTTTCCAGACCTTAGACAAGTCAAACTTTATTTATTTTTGCCACCAGTCTTATCACTGAGCTCAGTGCCAGCACAAAAACTCCACCTTTCCCAGTGGCCTTTTTTCCCCTTTTTTAAAAGATCTTTTCCCTTTCTTTTCCCTTTCCCTCCCTCCCTCCCTTCCTCCCTCCCTCCCTTCCTTCCTTCCTTCCTTCCTTCCTTTTCTGATACAGGCAGAGAGAAATAGAATTGTTTCATGTTCTAGGTCCACATCTCTATGGATGAATGTTGGGCAGTGCTACAGATGTCTTTATTTCTCACTTTCTCTCCCTGTCTCTATAAGAAAAAGAAAAGAAAGGAAAAAAGAAAAGAAAGGAAAAGACTACACATTTTAACAACTAGACAATTCATTAGACATACTCATCTAGTTTTTTGTTCCAGAATGTTCCCCTTTCATTCAAGGCATTTAGTTTGATCAATATCTTCTCTTGAAGACTTGCTTCTTCAGTGACAGGTTCAATATTCTTTGATCTGTCAAGTTCAGTTACTTTTTTATTACTGGATCTATCATGATTCCCTTTTCTAGATTCCTTGAGTTCAGCCAGCTCTCGTTCCAACTATGAAAAATCAGTATAGCAGACAGCAAAAGGTTTTAGTGAATTTTATAGTGGATTCTATAAAGTATATGTTAATTTAAGACATTTTTCTCTAATCATTTTCTTTAATCTTTTCATTATTGCTGGGGCTCTATACTGGTAATACAAATCCACTGCTCCCGGTGGCCATTTTTTCCCTTTAAAAAAAATTATCGGAGGCTTAATGGTTTGTAGTAAATACAGTTGTAGGTACAGGTGTAAAATTTCTGTTTTCTACAAAACACTCTCACTTCCAGCTTAGGTTCTTCTCCACCATCATGCACCAGAATTTGAAAGTCACCCTCCCCCAGAGTCCTTTACTTTGGTGCAATACACCAAACTCAGTCCAAGATCTGCTTTCTGTTTCCCCTCCTCTTCTTATTTCTCAGCTTTTGTCCATGAGTGAGATTATCCCATATTCATCCTTTGTTTCTGGCTGATCTCATTTCAGAGAATTCCCAGATAAGACAGAAATTAATAGGGAATGAGGAGTCAAAGAGGGAGAGAGAAAGGTAGACACTTGCAGATCTGTTTTACCGCTTCTGAAGCATCTACAGGCGGAGAGCAGGGGCTCAAACCCAGTTCTTGTGCAGGTCCTTGTGCTTAGTACTATGTGCACTTAACTGAGTGTGCCACCACCTGGTGCCTGCCTGGGGATTTTCCTAATGCCATTTGTTGAGTAATTATGTTTTCATAATTTTTTATAAATAAATTCATGAATATATAAAGCTCTGCTTTGACATTAATAATCCTCAATTTCTCAAGACCCACTTTTATTTAGTAAAGGAAATCTAATTTATTCTGAATCAAAAGAATAAACACATAATATAAAATACAGCTTGATTTAAAAGTTTCCACCTTGTTTAAATTTTATATCATTTGTAAAGGGACATTTTAATACTCTAGACAAGAAAATAACTTTTGAGCACAACCTGCTGATGTCTAATGAATATACAGCTCACAAGATGGTCATAACTATTAGAATTGCATTGAATTTTACAGCTTAAGAAATTTCAGAAATTAGTAAGTCTACATTTTCTTCAAAATGAAGATTAGTTAAGCACCTGGAACCAAATATTGGGGGGGGGGGGTAAACCTGAAATAGTATTTGTCAAAAAAATATGTATTTGAGCTAGGAAAAAAGCTCACTTGGATGCATATCCTTTGCCATATATGGTGCCCAGGTTTTAGTCTGGGCTTGCCATAGCGAAGGAAGCTACAGTATTGTGGTTTCTTCCCACCCTACTTTTCTCTGCCTCCATTTGAACAAACAAACAAAAAATATATAAATAAATTGTGAATGTATATATATGTACATACAGTTTAAGAGAACGTAATCTTATCTGTATTTTATTCTGGTAAGGTCGTTGAAATTTTACAATATTAAATCTTACATTTTTTTTCATGAAGCTGAATAATTTTATTCGTTCTTCTGGCAACTTCTGTAATTTACATTTTCGGTCATTCAGTTTTACAAGGTCTTCATTAAGATGCCGCTGAGCAGTTTTTATACGCATATTATAATACATCATTTTTTTTATTGCTGTGCTCTAAAAGTGAAATAAGTGTATGTTAACGGGCACAAAACATTATAGGTAATTATTAGCGATATACTAGTGTGATATGCTCTATATGAGATTTGAATGCTTTGCATACTCAAATCACTACTAATAATGATTGTTGAAATGATACTGTCTACACAGAATTCTATGGTTAAATTTTATAAGTAAACTATAAAATTCCAGAGATTTTCTTTGTGGATACTATTTTAAGTATAAGGCGTATTCATTTTTTATTTTAATTTTTTTTTATTGGAGAGGTTAATGGCTTACAGTACAGCTGTTGACAAATGGGTAAAATTTCTCACCTCACCATGATAGGTTTCTGCAAAACACTTTCATCATCATACTAGGTCCTTTTACATCATTATGTGCAAGGACTTCAAACCCCCTCCCAAATACCCTCCCTCAAGTCCCCCCCCCGAGTTATTTCCTTTGGTGCAAAAGACACAAAGACTATGCTTTATTTTTTGTTTCTCCTTCTAGTTATTGCTTCTTAAGTTCTACCCATGAGTGAGATCATCCCATATTCATCCTTCTCTTTCTGGATTGTCACACTTAACGTGACTACTTTCAGCTCCATCCAAGATAAGGTGAAGAAAGTGACTAATCATTTTTAAAAATTTTTAATTATATTTATTTATTTTCCCTTTTGTTGCCCGTTATATTTTTTATTGTTGCTGTTGTTATTGATGTCTTGGTTGTTGGATAGGACAGAGAGAAATGGAGAGAGGAGGGGAAAACAGAAAGGGGGAGAGAAAGGTAGACACCTGCAGAACTGCTTCACCTGTGAAGCGACTCCCCTGCAGGTGGGGAGCCAGGGGCTCAAACTGGGATCCTTACGCTAGTCCTTGAGCTTTGTACCACATGCGCTTAACCACTGTGCTACCACCCAACTCCTGAGAATCATTTTTAATTCCACAATGATAACATAAAAGTGACTGAAGATAGAATTCAATTTAGGAGTATTATTTAACCAATGAAGCAGTACTGGTAAAAAAAAAAAAAGAGAGAGAGAGAGAGACTATACTCATTCTGTTAACTAATAATTTAAAGGAAATTAAAGAATTTAAAAAGAATTAAAGACTAATGCAATATTCATTTTTAAAGCATGGCTAAGAAACAGAATTAATTGTTAGTCTACAAAAAGATGCCCTAAATGAATTTTAGATTAAGGAATTACTAAATTGTCAATTAAATTCAATTATCTTGAATTTCTTACTACCATGAGACCATTCAGTTATTAATAACTTGATCACATAGGATCAGAGAGATAACTCCCTGGGTAAGTCATTTGTGTGACCTATGCACCATATGGAAGTGGTCTCCCTCTGTCTGTATCTCTGCCTCTCTCTCAATTTAAAAAGCAACCCATCAGAGATACTGGTCTGTAGATTTCTTTTTTTGTTGTATTCCTGTCTGAATTTGGTATCAGAGTGATGCTGACTTCATAATTGCTGGAAGGGAGTATTCTTTTTTTTTTTTCCCCTCCAGGGTTATTGCTGGGCTTGGTGCCTGCACCATGAATCCACCGCTCCTGGAGGCCATTTTCCCCCCTTTTTGTTGCCCTAGTTGTTGCAGCCTCGTTGCGGTTATTATTGCCATTGTTGACGTTGCTTTGCTGTTGGATAGGACAGAGAGAAATGGAGAGAGGAGGGGAAGACAGAGAGAGAGGGGAGAGAAAGATAGACACCTGCAGACCTGCTTCACCGCCGTGAAGCGACTCCCCTGCAGGTGGGGAGCCGGGGTCTCGAACCGGGATCCTTACGCTGGTCCCTGCGCTTTGCGCCATGTGCGCTTAACCCACTGCGCCACCACCGGACTCCCTGAAGGGAGTATTCTTGTGTCTTCAGTCTTTTGGAAGAGTTGTAAAAGGTTTTGTAGAATTCATTTATAGAAATCATCTGGCCCAGGACTTTTATTCTCGGGAAGATTTTGGAATACTGTTTCAATTCCTTTGACTGTGATTGGCCGGTTCATATTTTCTAGTTCCTCTTTGTTTAACTTAAAAGTCTATAGGTATCTAGGAACTTGTCCATTTCTTCCATGTTCTCTAGCTTGGTGGCATATAGTTATTCATAGAAGCCTCACATGATACGTTGGATTTCTGTGGTGTCTATTGTGTTATCTCCTCATTCACTTAAAATCCTATTTATTTGGGTCTTCTCCCTTTTTTGTTTTGTGAGTTTGGCTAAGGGTTTGTCGACTTTGTTTACTCTTTCAAAGAACCAACATTTAGCTTCACTGATCTTTTGTATGGCTCTCTTATTTTCAATGTCATTTATTTATGCCCTAATTGTAGTTATTTCAGTTCTTCTTCTTTTTTTTTTTTTCCCTCCTCTAGGGTTATTGCTGGGCTCGGTGCCTGCACCATGAATCCACCGCTCCTGGAGGCCATCCCCCCCCCCCTTTTGTTGCCCTTGTTGTAGCTTCTTTGTGGTTATTATTATTGCCCTTGTTGACGCAATTCGTTGTTGGATAGGACAGAGAGAAATGGAGAGAGGAGGGGAAGACAGAGAGAGAGGGGAGAGAAAGATAGACACCTGCAGACCTGCTTCACCGCCCGTGAAGCGACTCCCCTGCAGGTGGGGAGCCGGGGGCTCGAACCGGGATCCTTACGCCGGTCCCTGCGCTTTGCGCCACATGCGCCACCGCCCGACCCCCATTTCAGTTCTTTAGGGATCCTTTGTTCCTCTTCTTCCAAGTCTTTAAGGTGTGCAGTCAAGTTGTTTATCTGCACTTTTTTTTTTGTCTCCTAATGCATGCTTATATGGCTATGAACTTCCCTCTTAGTACTGCCTTAGTTGTCTCCCAAATATTTTGATAGCTTGTGTCTTCATTTTCATTGAATTCTCGAAAGATTTGCTTTCTTCCTTAATTTCCTCTTTGACCCAGTAATTGTCCATATATAGTTCTTAAGTAGTGTATTGTTGGGCTTCCATATTTTGGGACTTATACTAATTTTTTTGCTTGTTGTTATATGTTAATTTACTTCCACTGTGGTCTGAGAAGATACTTGGAATGATTTCAATGCTCTTGAATTTGTTGACACTATCTTTGTGGCCTAACATATGTTCTGTCCTTGAGAATGACACCTGTGAACTTGAATAGAATATGTATTCTAAAATTTTCATCATGACCAAATGGAGTTTATCCCAGGATGCAAGGATATTGGCTTGATATACATATATCAGTCAATGTGTTTCACTACATCAGTAAAAGCAAAACAAAAAAACCACATGATTATATCAAGAAATGCAGAGAAAGCCTTTGACAAAATTCAACATCCCTTCATGATCAAAACACTACAAAAATTGGGAATAAATGGAATATTCCTTAAGATAGTGGAGTCCATATATATCAAACCTATAGCCAACATGATACTGAATGGTGAAAAACTGGAAGCATTCCCCCTCAGAACAGGTACTAGACAGGGCTGCCCACTTTCATCATTACTATTCAACATACTATTGGAAGTTCTTGCCATAGCAATCAGGCAGGAGCAAGGAATTGAAGGGATACAAATTGGAATAGAAGAAGTCAAACTCTCTCTATTTGCAGATAGTATATATTGACAAACCTAAGGAATCCAGTAGGAAGCTCTTGGAAATTATCAGGCAATATAGTAGGGTGTCAGGCTACAAAATTAACATACAAAAGTCAGTGGCATTCCTCTATGCAAACACTAAGGTAACAGAAGAAGAAATCCAGAAATCAATTCCTTTTACTATAGCAACAAAAACAATAAAATATCTAGGAATAAACCTAACCAAAGAAGTGAAAGACTTGTATACTGAAAATTATGAGTCATTATTCGAGGAAATAGAAAAAGACACAAAAAGTGGAAAGATATGTGGAGCCAGGTGGTGGTGCACCTGGTTGAGCACACGTTACAATGCACTGGTTCAAACCCCTGTTCACTCCCTGCAGGGGGTAAGCAGTGCTGCAGGTCTGTTTATCTATCTATCTATCTATCTATCTATCTCTTCCCCTTCCTTTCAATTTCTAGCTATCTCTATCCAATAAATGAATATTTAAAAATTTAAAAAAAGAAGTAGAAAGATATTCCATGTTCACAGGTTGGAATAATTAACATCACCAAAATGAATATACTATCTAGAGACATATACAAATTTAATGCAACCCCCATCAAGATCCCACCCATTTTTTTAAGGAGACTAGAACAAAAGCTACAAATGTTTATCTAGAACCAGAAAACACCTAGAAGTGCCAAAACAATCTTGAGACAAAAGAACAGAACTGGAGGCATCACACTATCAGATATTAAATCTTATTATAGGACCATTAAATAAAAATTTCTTGGTCCTAGAACATAAACTAGACACATTGACCAGTGGAATAGAATTGAAAGCCCAGACATAAGCCCCCACATCTAGTCTTTGACAAGGGTGCCCAGATTATTAAATTAGGAAAAGAGAGTCTCTTCAATAATGGTGTTGGAAAATTTATAATGAAAATGAACCACTGTATTTCACCAAACACAAGGTTGCTGTTACAAGCGTACATTTCATATCTCCTCATGATAGATGCCAACACAATACATCTGCCACTAGCTTTTCCCCATCTTCCTTTCCAACCCTTCATACCCCCTTAGAGTTCCTAGATCTGATACAGTAGATTACAAGTAATTATTTTCCCTTTCTTTTTTTTAAGCTCCACCAAAAAAGAGATCATCCAGCATTTGTCAGTCTTTTTCTAGCTTATTAAAAGGTGACTAATTTTAACTATTTACCTAAGATAGTAAAGGCATTTTTCTCCATCAGGAAATCTATACTATAAATAAATTGGAAGACTTAAATACACTGTTCAGGATAAAGAACAAATTAAATTGTTAAATTAAATTCGATTGTTTAAATTGTTTCTAAGTTCCTATTTATGATGGATAAACTGTTATGAAGGGCAAGCTATAAGGATGGAAGGGTCATCTATGTGCTTAGCACATTCTAGACACTCCAAAATGATTTACTGGATGTTTAACTAAATGATCAAATGGGATAAGACTTTTAGAAGTTGAATATTTTCTATTATTTCACTTTTCAGTACAGTTATCATTATTCAGATTTTAGCACTAGCATTACTAAATAATACTACCTTCCATATGGACACAGTCAGAAAGATGCAGTGAAGTAATCAAATATTAGTTATAGACACTTGATTAGGAATGTACTTACATCTGCCAGTTCTTTGATTTGCTTTGATGACACATCAAACGTGTCAAGTCTTTGGAGGCCAGGCAGGTGATATAACACATGTGTAGAATAATTACACAGCAGACAAACTGGATTGGTTTTATACTGAGGATCATTCAGACATAAATCCTTTAAATGACATAGCCTCGTTAAGTTAGTGAGGTCCTAAAATGACAGCAATGATAATGTTTAGTCCATTAGTTGCAAATACCTATTTCTTTTTTTACTTTATTTTTTTATACTTCTTTCTTTCCTTCCTTCCTTCCTTCCTTCCTTCCTTCCTTCCTTCCTTCCTTCCTTCCTTCCTTCCTTCCTTCCTTTCCTCCAGGGCTATTGCTGTGGCTGTCTGTGCCTGCACCACGAATCCATTGCTCCTGGAGGCTTTTTCCCCTTATTTTTTATTGTTGTTGTGGTTATTATTGACGCAGTTGTTGTTGGATACGACAGAGAGAAATGGAGAGAAGAGGGAAAGACAGAGAAAGGGAGAGAAAGATAGACACCTGCAGACCTGCTTCACTGCTTGTGAAGCAACCCCTCTACCCCGCTACAGGTGGGGAGCCGGAGGCTCGAATTGGGATCCTTAAGCTGGTCCTTGTGCTTCGTGCCATGTGCACTTAACCCACTGTGCTAACACCCGACTCCCCAGAAAATACCTATTTATAAAGAAGGCATTTGATCATCTTCTCTGGAACTTTGTTTTATTCCTTTGTTTATAGAATTGAGGTGGCTGCTCCTCCGACAAGCTCTTAGCTACTGGTCTGACCTTTCTTAAACAACTGCTTGTACATCCACAAGTTGATAAAGAGTTTATGATGGGTGTGTGTGTGTGTGTGTGTGTGTGTGTGTGTGTGTGAAGCTGAGGCCTTATGATGCACTCTTCACTGCTCTCAGGTTAAACTTTTCATTTAGAGAGAGAGAAAGAGAGAGAAATAAATGGAGAGACACCACAGCACTGGAACTTCCCGAAGGTGCTATGTATTGTTGAGGCTTAAACTATGACTGTGTTCCTGGAAAGTCAAGTATCCGATCTGGTAAGCTATCTCAGTTCCTACATAGACTCTGAAACCATCTACAAGCTAAAAATTATTTAATTTTTTAATAATGTCAAAAATATAGGGGATAGATGGTGGTGCACCTGGTAGAGCACAAATGTTTCAATGCACAAAGACCCAGTATGGTGTTTCATGAGTGGGGAAGCAGAGCGGCAGTTCTCTTTCTCTCTCCTTCTCTATTCCCCCCACTCCCCCTTTCAATTTTGTCTCTATCGAATACATAAATATAATATTAAAAATTAAGAATATGGGATAGAAGCCATATTGGCCTATAATGCCTAAACTATTTTCTATCTGGCCTCTTATACAAAAGTGTATCAATTCCTGAGATAAATTCTTTTTCCTTTTTTTTTCTTTTTTGCCTCTAGGGTTATCGCTGGGACTCGGCGTCTGCACTATGAATCCACTGCTTCTGGAGGCTATTTCTTCCCTTTTGTTGACCTTGCTGTTTATCATTATTGTTGTTATTATTGTTGTTGTTATTGCTGTCGTCGTTGTTGGATAGGACAGAGAGAAATCGAGAGAGGAGGGGAAGACAGATAGACACCTGCTGACCTGCTTCACCACCTGTGAAGCGATTCACCCCGAAGGTAGGGAGCTGGGGCTCAAACCTGGATCCTTATCCTGGTCTTTGTGCTTTGCGCCATGTGCACTTAACCACTGCACCACTACCCAGCCCCCCTGAGATAAATTCTTTGAGAACAGAGTTCTCAAAGAATTTTTAACAGTGTGACCCAGCATTTAAAATATTATAAGCATCAAGTAAATGTATGATTTGAAGTGAATTATCACTGTTTTCTTTTTTATATTTAATATATATGACTTCTAATTGAGAGAATAATGATTTACAGTTAACAGTAAATACAGTTGTTGGTACATGTGTAAAATTTTCAGATTTCTGCAAAATACTTTAAACCCCCCCCCCCACCTAGGTCCTCCTCCACCACTGTATACCTGAACCCCCTCCTCCCAGAGTCCTTTACTCTGGTGAAATAAGAGCATATTTTAAAATATTTTATCTACTTATTTATTTACTGGATAGAGGTAGAGAGAAATTGAGAGGGGAGGGAGAGATAGAGAGGAAGAGAGAGATAACTGAAGCACTACTTCAACACTTGAGAAGCTTTCTCCCTAAAGGCAGAAACCTCGGGATTGAACCCAGGTGATTGGACATTGTAACGTGCACTGAATCAGGTGTGCCACACCTTGGTCCCTTGATTACTACTTTCTAACAGCCTCCAGGATATCCTCACATCTTCCTCAATAGCAACATTAGGGTAGTGGTTGATGCAGAAAGGTACTGTGGTAGAGTTGGACTTAAAAAGATGAAATTCTAATGGGGGAAGGTGGTGGCATATCTGGTTGATTGTACATGTTATAATGCACAAGGACCCAAGTCCAAGCCCCCAGTCCCCACCTGCCAGAAGGAAGTTTCACTAGTGGTAGAGCAGTGTTTCAGGTCTCCCCACTTTCTTTCTCTCTATATACATATGGAAAAGGAAAGGAAAAGCCACCAGAAGTGGTGGATTCATTGTGCAGGCTATTCAAGCCCCAGTGATAACCCTGATGGCAAATAAAAAAATTAAAAAGAACGAAAAGGAAAGAAAAGAAAGAAAGAAATTAAAAGAGGAAAGAAATGGAGAGTGAAGAATAAAGGATGCACTTCTAGGAAGAAGAATCCGGATAAGAGTTAAGGGTCATCCAAGCCCAAAACTAGAAAGCATTCATTCTGAAGACAAATTACAAATAAATTGGGAAATAGGCAGTTAAGTCTGTTCAGACAAGGCCAGGGTAGCTACTTATGTGCCCCGACATTGTTTGGACATACATGAACTTGGCTCATTGCCTGACCTGAGGCTGGAGTGGGACTAAGCAGAGTTGTTCTAAAAGGAAAAATTATGGACAGAACTGTGCAGAGACTTATTTTGTCAAATTCTGTAGAGGCAGAGTAAATTTAACTGTAAGACTGGTCATTGATTTCTGGATACTTAGACTTCACTATCAGTGTGAACTAGAGAAAGAACATGAGTGGAGATGTATTTCTCAGGAGCACCCCCATCCCCCAAGTACACTGAAAAGTCAGATGACACTGGAGTCTCTAAAGGCACACAATCTCATTGAAAATTACCATTGTGGCTTGGGATGGGTGAAAAGTGGTATAGAAGGTATCCATCATTGCCAGAATAGTGTTATTTTAGGGTGGAAGCAAAGGAGAGAGATGAAAATCTAGGATAACAGTATTTCAGGAAATTTTCAATTACAAGAACAATGGTAGTTTCTGTGTATCCTGTTCAATGTTTTTAAAAGAAATAGCAATTATTATTGAGAGCTTTTAAAAATATTATGTCATATAATAAATGTTCATACTAATGCTATTTATCCTTATGTGATCCTTTGATGTGATTGAAGTAGCTGATAAAGTAGTAATATCAATAATGGCATTATCTGTTGAATGATTAATGTATGCTGGCCATTATTTTGAGAGCTTTAAATTGTCATTTCACTTAGAACTCATGTAGCTTCTGTATAATGTTGCTTTGCCATGAGAATTGATACAGCTTTCTGTTTATGTAGTCTATGTTCTTAGGTACCATAAGGAAAGGGTAAGATAAACTTCTTTTTTTTTTTTTTTTTTTCCTCCTTCAGGGTTATTGCTGGGCTCGGTGCCTGCACCATGAATCCACCGCTCCTGGAGGCCATTTTCCACCCCCCCCTTTTTTTTTTTGTTGCCCTTGTTGTAGCTTCGTTGTGGTTATTATTATTATTGCCCTTGTTGACGCAATTCGTTGTTGGATAGGACAGAGAGAAATGGAGACAGGAGGGGAAGACAGAGAAGGGGAGAGAAAGATAGACACCTGCAGACCTGCTTCACCGCCCGTGAAGCGACTCCCCTGCAGGTGGTGAGCCGGGGGCTCGAACCGGGATCCTTACGCTGGTCCCTGCGCTTTGCGCCATGTGCGCTTAACCCACTGCACCACCGCCCGACCCCGATAAACTTCTATATAGTTTCTTGGCAGGAAAATCCCTTACATTCCACCATTCTGTGCTTATCATCTTCAGACTTACTATTTCCCTTACTTGATTCCAGCTGCATGAAAAATTTTTTTAAAGAGTCATTACATATGAAAGAGTTTCATGAGGCAAAGAGAGACATAAGCCAGAACACCATTGTGACACATATGGTGCTGAGAACTGAATCAGGAATCTGAAGCATGAAAGTCCAGTGTTCCACCAGTTGAACTACTTTCCCAGATGCATCTAGTTTGTTTTTTTCATTTTCCATGTTCCCTCCTTCCACTTAGTTCCATTACACCTTTGTCTGGAATGATCTTTCCCTTAACAACTCTAATTCAAGTCTCATATTAACTTAAACACTACTTTCTCAAGGATTCCAAACAAGGTTAGGTTGACCTTTTTACGTTTTCACAGCACTTTACCTTTATCTTTCCTAGATCCTGATTACCTCTTCTGCAATTTTAATATATTTAAGTGTAAAGCTCTGTCCACATTTCACTTTTTTTTTCTCTTACAAAAAAATTTTTTTTTGATGGAATAGAGAAAGAGGGGATGAAGAGGTAGAGAGGGAGAAAGAAAGAGATACTTGCACTGCCACCCTCCACTGGTGGGGTTTGAACATGTACCTTTAATCTAATACTTCCAGAATTAAGAAAGGTATATTTTTAATTCGGTGATATGCCATACAAATTAATCTTTAATTTAATTTTATTTCTCTTCCACTAATCTACTTGTTAAATGCTTATTGATATTAATTACATGTCAAGTACTAGTTAAGTATTGTGGACATAACAGGAAACAAAACAGGCAAAATTCACATACTCAAGGAGATTTTAAGGGACTTAAAGAGATACCAAGAAAAAAAATAACAACAGGGAATGATGAGGAGTGTTTGGAGTTGAAGAAGGAACACTACAAAACACATTCTATGAGGCAAACATCTCTTTGATCTCCAAAGCAGGAAGGGACTCTGCCAGAAAACTATAGACCTATATCCCTAGTGAACACTGATGCAAAGATCCTGAACAATATCTTGGCAAATCAAATCCAACAACATACCAAGAGAACAATTCACCCAAGGCCAAGTGGGATTCATCCCTAGGAAAAGGGGATGGTTCAACATCCACAAATCAATCAATATCATACATAATATCAACAAAAATAAAGACAAAAATCACATGGTCATATAATTGATACTGAAAAGGCATTTGACAAGACCCAAAGCCCATTTATGATAAAGATCCTCCAGAAACTGAGACTAAAAGGACCATTTCTCAACACAATAAAGACCATTTATGACAAACCTACAGTTAACATCATTCTTCATAAGGAAAAACTGAAAGCTTTCCCTCTAAAATCGGGAACCAGACAAGGATGTCCACTATCTCCACTGTTATTCAACATAGTTCTTGAGATCCTTGCCACTGCAATCAGACAACAAAGAGATATCAAAGGCATACAGATTGGAAAAGAAGAAATCAGACTACCACTATCTTCTGATGACATGATATTATACCTAGAGAACTCCAAAGACTCCACCAAAAAATTACTAGAAGTAATAAATCCATTAGAGCAGCAGGATACAAAATCAATATACATAAATCTGTGGCATTTCTGTATACAAACAGAGTCTGAGGAAAGGGAAATAAAAGACTCAATCCCATTTGAAATTGAACTTAAAAAGATAAAATACCTTAGGGTGAATCTCAGGAAGGAGGTGAAGGACATTTATAACACAAACTATAAGACATTAGATAAATGCAACTTAAAACTACACTGAGATACCTTCTCAAACCTGTAAAAATGGCTTCCATCAACAAATCGGGAAATGACAGATATTGGAGAGGTTGTAGAGAAAAGGCAACTCTCCTTCATTGTTGGTGGGAATGCAAACTGTACAGACATCCCCTTTAGAAGACTGTATGGAGAGTCCTTAAACAAATAAAAATGGAAGTACCTTATGATCCAGCAATATCACTCTTGGGCATTTATCCCAAGCATTAATTAGAAGGGATATATGCACCCCATGTTAATAGTTACATTATTCACAATAGTCAAAGAGTGGAAGCAGCCTAGATGCCCATAATCAGAGGACTGGCTAAAGAAAATATGTGATAAGGGGCTGGGTGGTGGCACACCTGGTTGAACACACATATTACAATGTGCAAGCACCCAGGTTCAAGTCCCTGGTCCCCCCTGCAGGGGGAAAGCTTTGCAAGTGGTAAAGTAGTGCTGCAGGTGTCTGTCTGTCCCTCTTCCTCTCTGTTCCCCCCCTTCCCTCTTGATTTCTGGCTATCTCTATCCAATAAATAAATTTAAATAATTTTAAATTTTTTAATAAAAGAAAATATGGAATATATATGTATATATATATACATATATATTCCATGGAGTATTTATCTGCAAGTCTGATTATGCTTAGTGAAATAAGTAAAGAAAGGAAAGATAACTACTAGATGGTTCCACTCATGTGTGAAATCTAGAGATCTGATTTACATGAACTTGCCAAAAACAGAAAAAAACCCAGACACAAGCAAACTGTAAAATTTATAAGAACTGTTGTGGTTATTTTGGGGAGCTAGGAGGGTGGTGATACAGGACTTTGGTGGTGGGTGTGGTATCTTACAATCCTCTAACGAGCTATTAATAACAAATAAAAAAGAGTAAGGAAACTTGAAAAAAAGAAAGAAAGGTTTGGTGAAGAGGAAATCATTTTGGTCAAGACAGAAGATATCTTTAGGAGGCTGGGCAGTAGCGCAGCGGGTTAAGTGCACTTGGTGCAAAGTGCAAGGATAAGCATAAGGATCCTGGTTTCAGCCCAGGGGTCCCCACCTACAGGGGGGGTCACTTCAAGAAGCAGGTCTGCAGGCATCTATCTTTCTCTCCCTCTCTCTGTCTTCCCCTCCTTTCTCGATTTCTCTCTGTCCTATCCAACAACAACAATAAGCAAGGGCAGCAAAAGGGAAAAAATGGCCTCCAGGAGCAGTGGATTCATAGTGCAGGCACCAAGCCCCAGCAATAACCCTGGAGATCAAATAAATAAATAAATAAATAAAAGAAGATATCTTTAGTCTGGGAATTGTTAAGGAAAGTAGAAGTACCAGTTTAAGTATAAAAAGTGGATAAAGGGTGAGATTATTTAGAAAACAAATGCAGATAGACAAGAGAAAAGATCCAGCATTGATATAGGGTAGTCCATATTTCAGATGCTAAGCAAGATGGAAATCCAGAAACGTGAATAGGGGTAGCCAGAAAGACTGGAGGGAAAGTAAAAGAAAGCATATTCTAAAAGTAGTTATTTTATTTTATTAGTTTTAATAGATCACCACGGTCAATTTATTCAACTGACTCTGAAATTCCTAGGAGTACCTGGAAGTCTGAAATAATTAAAATAGTTATTAAGCAAAAATTAATTTTCTATTATAAATCAATGGTTTAGGTTGATAAGTAAAACTGAATTATCCCACTTTAACATACCTTGAAGGAACATAACTGGTTACCGGAAAGGTTTAATATTTCTAGCCGTTCATTGGGATCAAGACATCGACCTTTAATTAAAAAATTATAAAATTAAATTAAATTTCTTGTTTATATCCTGTCATATTTCTGAATTTCACATGATCATAATTTCTTTTAAACAAGTAAGATTAGTAGTATGTAACACTGTATAACAGTAACCAGTTTAGTGGGTAATATTTTCAAATCCTATGAGCATATTTAGAATGCCGAGATTTAGAAATATTTGCCAAGATAGAATACAGAGAAATCTGAAAGTTTATTTTTTCATAGTGATAGAAAAATTACTGTAACATTATTTCAGATTTCAAATTAAAGAGTACATACCAATGCTGCTTATTAGATTTCCAGCAAGGTTGAGATCATTTAAATTCTTCAATGTTTGCAAGCCCTAAAAACACATAATAAAAGCATATAATATATGATTTCAAAAAGTACTTGAATTGAATATTTGTAAATCATCCAATCTGGGAGTCAGATTGTAGTGCAGCGGGTTAAGCGCAGGTGGTACAAAACGCCAAGGACCTCTTAAGGATTCCGGTTCGAGCCCTGGCTCCCCACCTGCAAGGGAGTTGCTTCACAGGTGGTGAAGCAGGTCTGCAGGTGTCTATCTTTCTCTCCCCTTCTCTGTCTTCCCCCTCCTTTCTCCATTTCTCTCTGTCCTATCCAACAACGACAACAATAATAACTACAACAATAAAAAAACAATAAGGGCCACAAAAAGGAATAAATAAATAATTTTTAAAAATTATCTAATCTATCTTGTTAGCTCTCCAGATGTTCTGAGCACTTGCAAGGTGTAATGTCATAAACACTGAAATATATGGGTACCTTGGTAAAACCATGTTTGTTTCTCTGTAAGAGAACCTGGGGAGAACAGGAAGGGACATGAAGATATAAGATGGGGTGTGTGAGAGTGTTTTGCAGATACCTGTTATGGTGAGATAAGAAATTTTGCCCATGTGGTGTTGGCTTCGGCAGCACATATACTAAAGAAATTTTACCCATGTGTCAACACTGTATTTACTATAAACCATTACCTCCCCAATAAAAAGAGAAAAAAAGTGGGAAGAGTAGGAAAACTACTCACAGTAGTTTCACAGTTGGGTTTTTTTTTCCAAGCAAGATGTACAGATATTAAACATTTATAAAGCATTTTTTCTCTACCAGAGTTCTACTGGATTTGGCACCTGCACAATTCCACTACTCCCAGAAGACTCTTTTGTTCTGAGGGGCTGGGTAGAGATAACACAGCACCATTCCATGGCTTGTGAAGCTCCTCCTTTACCTAATGCATCCATACGATGGCTTGGGTCTCCAACCCAGGTCATAGCCCATGGGAAAGAGTGCACTCTACCAGAAGAGCTATCTCCTGGCCCTCTAAACCTCTTTACATTCAGACTTCAAAGAAGAGATAACACATTCACTTCCCTTAGATTTAGAAAGAGAAATAAAGAAAATGAAGAAAACAAGGTTTGTTATACAATATATAATGCAACATATATGTTAATTTATCTTGATGATAATAAAATTACTCAAGAATGTTATGGCCTTTTAGACATAACATGATCTCAGACATTAGAGTTTTTTTTTAAAAAAAAAACATTTTTCATTATCTTGACTTATTTTATACAGTCAGAAATTGAGAAAGGGGAGGTAGAGAGGGAGAGAGACAGAGAGACACCTGCAGCCCTGCTTCCCCACTTGCAGAGCTTTCCCCTGAAGGTGGGGACCGGGGGCTCAAACCCCTGGTCCTTACGCACTGTAATATGTGTACTCAATCAGGTGTGCCACCTCCCAGCCTCGACATTAGAGTTTTAAGTACATAATCATAATTAACTTTACATATATGTGATTGAAATAATCTTACCTCAATATTTTTAATTATATTGTGATTCAACCAAAGAACCTTCAACCTGAATAATTTCTCTAAATTTTCTATTTTGGAAATTTTATTATAATATAAATATAGTTTTTCTAAATTTCTACATTCTTGAAGACCTTCAATTTTCTGAAAAAAAATATATTAAATAATGTTAGCTTATGTTTTGCTATTAATCCTTTTAATAAAATAGATTTTAAATAATTTTCTTTTTAAAAAAATCACACTTTTTTACTAAAACAATATGTAGTAAATAAGCCAAAACTTTTAAAATATAGCCACTCTACCAAAACATAGCTATTTTCAAATTTCATAGACATTTAAAAATTTAACTCTGTATCTGTTTGACATATAACATTATCCACACTATTTTGTGTATTTTAATACTTAAGCCTATCTAAAATGTTTTTATGATCTTTCAAATATTTATAAATTATTAAAATGTTACATGTTTATTTCTTATTTTTTTCTTTATTGGGAGATTAATGGTTTGCAGTCGGCAGTAGGTTTATATCTTTAAAATAACCATCTGTAGCATATTTATATTTTAAATTTTATTGCCATAAACAATACTGCAACAACTTCACAAATACAGTTTTCTTATTCTGTTGAATTATTTAAGATAATATCTTACTTAGAATATGATTTCTGACTCAAAAGGTATGTATTTTTCCTTGGTCCTAGATACATTTTGTAATATTGCTTTTTGACACAAGTAACATAATTTTCACACAACCAATAATATCTAAGTGGCTACATGTCTAACTTCACTACTAAGCAACACTTGATCTGATTTGACTACAAAAAAGTAGAATATATCTTGTGTTTTTAAAGCTGTTATTTTACCAGAGCACTGCTCAGCTCTGGTTTATATGCAGAAATTGAACCTGAGACCTCGGTGCCTCAGGAATGAGTACTAATACATTTCCACTGGGGCTATCTATCTCTCTACTCCTGATTATGTATGTCTGTGTTGATTCTTTGTTTTCTCTTTTGTATCAGATCTATTCTGATATTCTCCACATTTAACCTTCACTTTCCTATTTTGTTATATTTGGAAAGGGGTTTTGGGTGGAGGATAGATAGCATGATTGTTATGTAAAAAGACTCTCATGCCTGAGGCTCCAAAGTCCCAGGTTCAATCCCCTACAACACCATAAGCCAAATGTGAGTAGTGCTCTGGTTTAAAAAAATATAAAGGGGTTTTGTTGCAGTACATAAAATACGATCTTTCCCCTCTAACTATGTCTATTATTTTTTAGTTCATGCATATAATTCAATGATTTTTTTATCTAAAGGACTCAAGTTAGCAATATTTCATACAAAATTGTGTTTTGACTTACCTGTAAGCAGCATTCTGCAATCCAAAGTTCTTTAAGTTGCAAACAAGTCTCTAATCCTGAAATTTCTTTTATTTCCTGTGCAACTATTGTGAGACTTGTTAAATTAGGAAATAATGTTAATCCAACTATACAGGGATACCCTGAAAAAAACATCTCCAGTTTTGAAATATCTGGTCCTTCTTGTCCAACAATCTCATAACACAAACCATTGCATAAACACTGTTTAAAACAAGAAACTGAGTTATTACCTATTTAAGATAATTTTTAAAAGTCAGTTTACTATTAGAAATCATAAACTGTCATGCCATTGTTGAATATCAGGGAAGGAGAAATTATCCCATATATATTACATTTCTCTGCTATCAAAGGTCATTGGGTAGAAGAAATGTCTACACAAGCTCTAGAGAGGAGTGTAAACATGTTCCCTTTAGTATTCTTTTTATTTATTTTTTTATTCATTCCCTTTTGTTGCATTGTTGTTTTACTATTGTAGTTATTGATGTCGTCATTGTTGTAATAGGACAGAGAGAAATGGAGAGAGGAGGGGAAGACAGAGAGGAGGAGAGAAAGATAGACACCTGCAGACCTGCTTCACCGCTTGTGTAGTGACACCCCTACAGGTGGGGAGCCAGGGGCTCGAACTGGGATCCTTAAGTCGGTCCTTGTGCTTCACACCACCTGCGCTTAACCCGCTGTGCTACCGCCCGACTCCCCCCTTTTGTATTCTTACAAACTTAATTGCAAAGAAATGTGTTGTTGGCTCACCAGTTCTTTAATTATGTCTTCTTGGTCTAGATTTTCACATTCAAGCATCTTCTATTAAAAATAAAGATCATAATAATATCTGTTACAGAAAATAAAAAGTTGGAATAAAGTAAATATTATAGTCCCATCACTGTAAGTTTAAAAGAAACTTTAAAGTTATGTAAGTAGAACTACTCATCTATGGCTTGAAATTTTCACATAATACATAACCCAAATGACCCCAAAGGAGTCCATTTCATCTCTCAAATTTTCTGTTTAGAAAGTTAGTCTTTAATTCTGTCTCTCTATAACTCTTCCTAATTTGTTGTCATCTTATTTCCTGAGGTCTAATAAAACAAATATAATTTTTCTTTCACACTATAAACCTCTTATTCTTGATTACCATAGTCATCTCTCATTTATACTCTTTTCCTTTTAAAAACTTACTATTATTTATAATTATTATTCCAGGGCACTGTCCAGCTCTGCTATGGTGCCAAGGGAGGATTGAATTTGAGACTACTGGGCCTCAGAAATGAAAGTATTTTTGCATAACCAGTATGCTGTCTCTCTGACTCCTCTGAGAGGAGGGATTGAACCTGGGACTTAGTACCCTCAGGCATGAGAGTCTGTTTGCATAACCATTATGCTGTCTCCCCCACCCCTTAAAAAAAAAAAAGAACCAGTCTTATCTTGTTTTATTCTATGAATAGCTGATTTTCAGATTTCTGGTTTTTGTTATTTTCAGAAGGGTTTCACTTCCCTGACATGTTAAGAGTGAAGCCAAGGCAGAAAGAGAAAGGAACCACACTACAACACCAAAGCTACTGCCAACACAGTGAGGGCTGGACTTGAATCTGGGTAGGGTGCATGACAAAGGAGGTATACTATCTAGGTGAGCTACCTCAAGCTACTATTCACATTCCTAAATAATGGGTTTTAAATACTTTCACAGAAAAACTTCTGGTTGGAGTAGTCATTAACACTTAAGTAGCTCCATTCTGTTCTCAATTCACTGCAGTGGGGTTGGGGGTGTCTTGGGAAACTGTAACTTCTTTTACAAAGGCTGTCAACAATCTACATACCAACGACACTCAACGCATTCAAATCTCAATTTAACTTTTAAATGGTTAAGCTTTATTCCTTGATTTGACTTTTTCTTTGACTTTGCTCTATTTTTTACTTCAAACTACTTTTGCCCTGCAGGTGGGGATGGAGGGCTTGAACTGAGATCCCTGTGCATCATATTGTGTGCACTCAACCAAATGCACCACCACCTAGTCTAACACAACTAACCTCCTAAAAACAAAAATCTGCTTACACTGCTCCCCCCCCCCCCCGACAATATTCTTGCTCTCCAAGCTCTAACTCCTGCCTATCTCCCAAACTTATCAGCTAACTCCTAGAGCACTCATGGCTCTGGCTACCACAATTCTCTGAGCAAACTGGGATATTTTATTATTTGGCATATGCTATCCCCTCCACAATTTCCACTGATTTTATGAACTAATCCACATATTTAATTCAAGCATCTCTTCTGTGAAGATGTTATTCCTTCCAGTAACATAATCACTCTCTTCCTTGTGACTCCAATAAAGGCCTGCATAAGTCCTACATATAGTAGCTGTTCCATTGCATTATGATGTCTGCAGGTCTTTCTTCTCTGCTAGGTTACACATTCATTGAGGACAATGACTGTGAACCTATCACAGTACCTGCCACTTGGCAGGTGTCCAGCAAAAGTCTGTTGAATAGTTTTGAACTGCCATCTCACAGGATCCTATATGGTGCAAACCTTTACTCTATTTGATTAGAGTCTAACAGAATAAGGACCATGCTTCTGTCTGTCACAAGAACTGTGTATGTATCTAATGACAAACTGGAAGGCTTCTACAAAGTTGTGCAAGGCTAAATTGTGTCTTCCTTGGGTACAATGGGATCTGAATGGTCCCATCATAACTGATGGTTAAAACGAATGTTCTTCTGGATCTAGGTGTTCAGTATTACTTTTGGTCAAGGAGCACCTGGTTCTTCTAGTCCAGTTTTTTAAAACCATGCAATACAAGGAGCAGCTGTGGACAACTCTTCCTTTCCTCTTCCTTCTCTCAAAATCTGCTACAATCACTCCAACAGTCTCAGATAAGGCCAAGTCACTCTCATTATTGCTACCACCTTCATGGACCCATTACGGGAGTCCAGTGACCTTAATGTTGCTACTTTTCCGTCTTCATTCTGGTGCTGACAGAGTGGAGGATCTGGGATAAGTAGCACTCCTGAGAACCATCTACAGGTGATACACACCAGGAGGCTACCTTATGACAAACACTCACCTTATTCCAGAAAGAAGATGGATTCCCGGGCAATTCAAGACAAAGTAGAATCCCTCTGACTCCTCAATCTGTCATGCAACAACAGGCACTACACCAACCTCTAGTCCAAGGCCTACTGTGTACACAGCACCTGCTGCGGTTTCCTAGGAAACCTGCCCTCCGCCTCCCGCGACCTGCTAGTGGGGAGGGGGATGGAAGGGGCGGAGAAAGCAGAGCCACGTGACGGCAGCCAGCAACCAATCAGTAGAGGTAGGGGTCCACCGGAAGACCCCGCTGGTGCTCCTGGGAAACAGTGGGCTGCTCCGCTCTTGCCTGTCTCCTTGTCGTTGGATTTCTCACATGCGTTCTCCAGAGCATAGGGCTGGACGGATAGCAGTTGCGGAAAGGTTGTGGGCATGGTGACGGGGTCCTTGTTGCTTCCGCTTACCGTCCGCCCCCCCCCCCCATTGAGAGTCTTTGGCTCTAGGGCTAGGAATTCTAATTTTGCTGGACTTGAACCCAAAGACAAAGTGCCGTGATGTCATAAGGCGGGCCACCGTCCGGTCTGGCTCTGATCCGCAGTGTGGTCTCCTTTGGAATGGTGGTCTTCCAGGAATGTAGGCGACCACTGCATGAAGTCTGGGCAGCAGCGACACATAATCGCGGTGCCCTCTGGGCAGAGAATGAACCGGTCCAGGGTCCAGGGTCTTTTTTCCTTTTTTATCTTACTACAAATTTATAATGTACAGCATTATATAAGTTACAAGTATGTGTTATAATAAATCAGCAGGTATATATGAACATTAAGTTCACCACTAGAAACCTGGTCTTTACTGAACAAGTGATTTTTTTTTTGTATTGTCCTGATGTGCACTCGTCACTTTTCCATCCCTAACTGGTAATCCTCCCTAGTTGTTCTAATATTCCAAAAGTTTATTAAATTATTACTGTTATTATTATTACTATTTTGCCTCCAGGCTTATCGCTAAGGCTTAGTGCCTAAATAATGGCTGCTGTTCCCTGAAACCTTTCTTTTCCAACAGAGACAGAAATAAGGGGAGAGGGAAGTGGTCTGTTGCACTTCTCCACTACTTGTGAAGATCCCCTTCTGCAGCTGGGGAATCACCCTACCAGTGCGTTGTGCTCAGTCTTGAGGGCAGTTTGAGGGTTCTGAAGTGCTTAGGAGGCAAAAGTTATTTACAAAAATAAATTTAGAAGAGCCATAGGGCAGAGGGACTGAGAAGTTAATGAGTTTAGTAAGAGACAAAGCACTGCAGACCATTCTCTAGATCTCCCAAATGAAGCGATGCTGACGCTATAGCCCCATATAGCAGTTGAGACTGTTGACAAGTCTGCATTGAGATGTGGTGGGAGAGTATCTCATTTCGAAGACTTACTATGAGATGATAAGCTAGTTATGTACTGACTGCATATTGAAATTGCGTTATTTATACAGCGGGTTAAATGTTCTTAGTTTTAAAGTGTTTATTACACCCTTAGAGCCCCCACCGCATTGTAGGAAGCTTCTGTGCTGTGTTTTTCTCCCACTCTCTGAAAACTTCTTGCTTCTGAAGACGTCAGCCCAGAGAGGTGAGGGACATACAATGTTTAAGACTAAAAATATTTAAGTCACACGTGTGATTTGCATTATGTTTTTTGTTTTGAGGTGATGCAGCTACATATTCTTCGTAGCTTTGTGGGTTTGTGTGGATTATTTGTGACTTCACTTTATGCAAAATAATATCTGTAGTACTCACTTACATCACCAGATGGCCACCTCATTTAATAGACCAGTTTTGAATTGCCTTCTCAGGGAAAATATAACCGACATTTAAGATATTTGCATTTATCTAACATAAATTTGACACCTAGTTACTTTTTATATGTAATATTGACTAAGTATATGTATAAATGTGTGTAATGTGTAATATGTGCGTCCACATGTATATTGACCTTAATTTTTTTTTGTTTCACTGGAATTTTTTTTCTATCTATCATTATTTGACTAACAGTAATTTTTTAAAATTTGTGCTTAGGGGTTTAAAATAAATGCCAGAAGATATCTGATTAATATTTTCAGTTTTAGTTTTATCCTCCCTGAAAATTGAGTTGAACAAGATGACCCGTCCTAAAGCAAGCTGTCTTTTTAGAAAATAAACAAATTCAATAGTAATGATTTAGAAATATAAAAAATTTAAATTGATAAATTGGATCAGCAGTCAGTAAGTGAGATATCTATATCAATGTAACTTTGAGGGTGCAGCTTTTTGGAACAAAAGTATAGAGGATATAAAAAATTTTTTTCAAAGTCTGATGTGATTTTTCTAACCTCTAAGAACTGGAAGAAAGCTAACATAGTTTTCTTTATGTATTTATAAACTGGTAATTTTAAGAATGCTATTTCTAAGTAAAATTCAAGGAGCTGACAGGTAAATTGTAGTTCAACAATTGAGTTGTAATTTCTGCTAATAACCACTGGTAACATGCCAAACTAAAGATTTTGTTCATTGTAGTTCATAATGTATTCTAGATAGTTGTTGGAACAAAAAAATATTTAAAAATTGTAGAAATACAAAAACAGTGGTTTTGCTAATCCTTTCTCACTTCTATTTTATTTTATTTTATATTATTTTATTTTATTTTATTTTGACTCAGGGATATTGCTGGGGCTCTGTGCCTGCACTATGAATCCACTGCTCCTGCAGGCCAATTTTTCCCATTTTGTTGCCCTTGTTGTTATTGCTGCATAAGACAGAGAGAAATTGAGAGAGGAGGGAAAGACAGAAAGGGGGGAAAGAAAGATAGACACCTGCAGTCCTGCTTCACCACTTGTGAAGCGACGCCCTGCAGGTGGGGAGCGGGTATGGGGGGAGGGCCACTCAAACCAGGATCCTTAAGCTGGTCCTTGGGCTTCACACCACGTGCACTTAACCCACTACACTACCATCCACCCACCCACCCCCCAAAGTTTCTTTGTGGTATGGATTTTGTGTCTGTACAAGAAACAACAGAAATTGAAACTACTAAAATTTAAGCAAGTTAAATATTTTAAGTGAGATAAGATTTCATCTCATTCATACTTAGACAACAGTTTGAATCAATGTTTAGAATTACAGTCAATCTAAAAACAAATGGAAAGACATTATTACTGATTAAACAAACTTACTGCATTAGTTAAAGAAAATATTTTGACAAAATATGTTATGTTACAAATCCACCTAAGGAAATCTTGAATAATAATTTCATTAAATTATTTTAAATTGATAGTTAAATTAATTTTCTTAAAAACCTTGTTTTTGATGGAGTGTTGTGGAGATATCTGATTACAATTTGGCTTTGTAATGCCTTTATATTTTATATCAAAGTCTGGATATTTTGAATGCTAATTTAATTTTTATATAATATAGATATTTGATCCCTGTGAAAACGAGTAGTTTCCAGTTAATGATTTTATCAGATTATCAGTGAAATTTTTATGTCCTATGTTGACATTTTAATTTGATGTCACACACACAATGAGAGCAAGGGGGATCTGGACAGTGGATTATCTGATTGAATGGGCACATTCCAGTGTGCAGGACCTGGCTTCAAGCCCCGACTCCTCACCAGCAGGGGGCAAGTTTCATGAGCTGTGAGGTGGAGCTGCAGGTATTATCTCTCTTTTCCCTCTCCATTTCTCTCTTTTTAAAAATCTCTTTATCTATTTTTGGATAGAGACAGAGATATTGAGAGGAGAGGGGGAGGTAGAGAGGAGAGAGACAGAGACTCCTGTAGCCCTGCTTTACCACTGGTGAAGCTTTCTCCCTGCATGTGGGGACCAGGGGCTTGATCCCAGGTCCTTGTACACTGTAATGTGTGAACTTAACCTGGTGCACCACCACCTGGCCTCTCCATTTCCCTATATCTGTACAAGAGATAAAGTATTTTAGAAAATGAGTATAACATATGGTATTTAATAAGTCATTAGCAAAGACCTCTTATTAAAGTCTAGCAGTGAATATTTATCATTCAATTGAAAGATAAAAGTTCTGAAGTAGGACCAAGTGGTGACACAACTGGTTAAGTAAACACATGACAGTGCACAAGGACCTAGGTTCAAGCTCCTGGTCCCAACCTGCAGGGGAAAAGCTTCATGTGTAGTGAAGCAGGGCTGCAGGTATCTTTCTGTCTCTCTCCCTCTTTCCTCCTCCTCCACCTCCTCCTCCTTTTTACAGAAAGTGGGAGATAGAAAAGGATAGAGAGGGAGACAGTAAGAGAGCACCACTCCACCACTTATGAAACTTACACCCCAACTAAGACACCTGAAAGCTTAAGCTGGGGTCTTTGCACATGGAAATGTGTGCATTCTACCAGTTGCACATGGCCCCTGAACTAGGACACCTGTAAGAGAAAGGAAACAATAATTATGCTCGGACAAAAGGCAACAACTGGAACTGTTTAGAGGAAAATCAATATGTATATAGTCCATACTAGTTACAAAGCTATTAAATTATTGAATTCAGATGAGATCTTGGAAAAGCAACTGGGACATCTTTTTTAATCTATACAGAAAGAGGTTCACTAACATTTACTATTCCCACTAGATCTTGCAAAAATACACCTAAGGGAAAGTGTAGGTTTATGAAGGAGATACATTCAGACAAAATTTCTCCCACTTGTTTGGGGGACAAACAGATGAAAAAAGGAGCAAATTCCCCATGTCTTCAATCCAGCAGAAAATCCATTTTACTAGCTCAAGAAATGTCTGTACAGACATAAGTAAATGTCTGTACAGACCATAAGTAAATATACTCCAACTTAGTGTTGCTTTGATTCAATGGAGTTTTATCCTCATTCATTTTCCACCTGTAGTATTTTCTACAATAAAGTACTTGAGAACTGAGCAAATAGATGTGATGACCGCCTGCTACCTCCCCTTTAGGTTTCTGTTGAGATCTTGGTGGCTAAATTAAGAAATAACAGCGGAAGAGATGAGAAGTGCTTATATTCTGTACAAAATTTTAAGACATCAGCAAATTTTATAAGGTATTGTATGTGGGGTGTGACAAAGAGTGATTCTAAGAAAAGTGTTCTTCTGTAATGGGAAATGGGAGGCTTTAGGGGTGGAAAGACATTAGACATTAGTTTTAGGTATGTTGAATTTGAGATAGCATGTTAGAAATGTAAGTAAAGAAACTAAATAAAAAGTTGGACTTATGAGCTTGGACTTCAGGAAATACATGTTTAGGTGTCATCAGCCCAAAAAAGGTATTAAAAGTATTAAAAGTCATTTGAGTAATGCCAAATGAGTCAGTATGGGTAGGAAGGAAAAGAGACTGAAGGACTAAACTCTGGGGCACTTGAGTATATCAAGGTGTGAGAGATGTGAAGGAGTAAGCAAAAACTAAAAATCCCTGCCAGAAATGTTGGAGGAAAATCATGGTGCATTGGAAACCAAATGGATAAAATGGGATGGTGATAGGTAAAAGAAGGTGCTGCCTGAGAATTGAAGTTATCGATGCTACCAGAAAGTACTACAGTTTCCATAGAATAGGTTCAAGAAGAATGAAAGATACACTGGAGACCATAAGTAAATATACTCCAACTTAGTGTTGCTCTGATTCAATGGAATTTTATCCTCATTCATTTTCCACCTGTAGTATTTTCTACAATAAAGTACTTGAGAATTGAGCAAATAGATGTGAGGACCGCTTGCTACCTCCCATTTAGGTTTCTGTTGAGACATTTCTTGAGCTGGTAAAATGGATTTTCTGCTGGATTGAAGACATTGGGAATTTGCTCCTTTTTTCATCTGTTTGTCCCCCAAACGAGTGGGAGAAATTTTGTCTGAATGTATCTCCTTCATAAACCTACACTTTCCCTTAGGTGTGTTTTTGCAAGATCTAGTGGGAATAGTAAATGTTAGTGAACCTCTTTCTGTATAGATTAAAAAAGATGTCCCAGTGGCTTTTCCAGCAATAAAGATATTTTTATCTCCATAGATCAGTGTTGTGTCAACTTCCTGGTTGATTCGATGCTTGGGAGGTAAAAAGAAATAGTTATAATTTACTTGTTAGAGCATGACATAGTTTGGGTTAAGTGAATTTCTGTAAACCTAAATGTTTGAAAATCTGAGTGCGGGAGTCCGGCGGTGGCAAAGCGGGTTAAGCGCATGTGGTGCAAAGCGCAAGGACCAGCATAAGGATCCCAGTTCAAGCCCCTGGCTCCCCACCTGCAGGGAAGTTGCTTCACAAGCTGGTCTGCAGGTGTCTTTCTCTCCACCTCTCTGTCTTCCCCTCCTCTCTCCATTTCTCGCTGTCCTATCTAACAACAACGATATCAACAACAATAATAACTACAACAATAAAACAAGGGCAACAAAAGGGAATAAATATTTTTTAAAAATTAAAAAAAGGAAAATCTGAGTGTATGTCAGCATTAAAAAAAGTAATCAGGGGAGTTGAGCGATAGCGCAGTGAGCGTAGGTGTCGCAAAGCGTAAAGACCAGCATAAGGATCCTGATTGGAGCCCCTGGCTCCCCACCTGTAGGAGGGGTCGCTTCACAAGCGGTGAAGCAGGTCTGCAGGTGTCTTTCTCTCCCCCTCTCTGTCTTCCCCTCCTCTCTCCATTTCTCTCTGTCCTATCTAACAATGACGGCATCAATAACTACAACAACAATAAAAACCAAGGGCAACAAAGGGAAAATAAGTAAATAAATATAAAAATAAATAAAAGGGGCCAATAGCCTCCAGGGGCAATGGATTCATATTGCAGGCACCGTGCTCCAGCAATAACCCTGAAGACAAAAAAAAAAAATCAGAATACTCCATTAGAATAAAGAAATATCTTTGTATACTGGAAAAGTGCAAGTTGGTTGTACGATAGCTACCTCTTACAGGAAGATGACAGAATCTGTAGAATTTAGAGCCAGTCTACTTAGAAACAACTGATGTACTTTACCAAGCTAGAAAGAGGTCTTGGGGAAAAAACTGTAGGACTGGTGTTACACAGAGAGAACTGAGATGATTTCTAGCTGTGATCAGCCTCATTTTACTGGTTCTGCTAACCTGAAAATCCAACACCTGAATGGAAATAGAATGGAAATAAAATAATTGTGCAGATACAAGATCAACTCTACTAGTGGAACACAAGATTGCCATTGATTTTAATCAATGTGTTTTCTTTTTAATTTTTTGTGTTTTTTAAATTTTTTGTGTTTTCTTTTTAATTTTAATCAAAGTGTTTTCTTTTCTTCCCTTTCATTCTTTCTTCCTTTCTTACAAGAAAGTTCTATCTTATGTTGGTACAAGGGATTGAACCTGAAACTGTGAAGTCTCCACCATAGCAATTATGCTTTTTTCATTTGTATACATGTATTTATATACAATATTTACTTAAAAATTTGTTTTATTAAAGTTTGTAAATTACTGTGCTTCAAAGACTAACCATTTAGTTGAGTGGGGGTTGATAAAGACAGACTTCTACACCTAGTGCTATAAGGCCCCACATTCAATCCTACATACCACCATAAGCCAGGTTTGAGCAGAGCTCTGGTAAAAATTAAAAGAAAAATCACATTTAAAAGCATTCCAGCTAATCTTTCTGAGAACATATTCACAATTTTCCATTCTCATTTAAAAAATATATATATATATAATTTTATATATATATAAAATATATATAAATATATATATATTTATATATATATAAATCCTGCAAACAGGATTCTCAATGGGACTTGGTGCTTACATAACTACACCACAATAATTATTTCTTTTCCTTTTTTATTTTTATGATAGATAGAGAAATAGAGAATGGGAAAGAAAAAGAGAAACACCCACAGCACTGCTCTAATGTTCATGAAGCTCCCCCCCCACTGCAGGTGGGGTGTGGGGGTGTGAACCTTGGTCCTTGAGTATGCTAGGATATGTGCTCTACTGAGTGTGCCACCACCTAGCCTCCATTATCATTTTTTGAAAAAATTATTTACTTATTAATGAGAGAGATAGGAAGAAAGAGAACCAGACATCACTCTGATACATTTGCTGTAGGGGACTGAACCTCAGGACCTCATGACTGAGAATCCAGTACTTTATCCACTGCACCGCCCCCCCCAGACTGTTTCTCATTTTTAAAAAATCCCTAACAACAGAACACTTAGCCCACTCTTGACCTAGTTTGAAATACTGACTCTGTTTTCATTGTCTTAAGTAGTGATAGTTAATGATTTCCACATTAAGAATTTCATACTTTACATCAATAGAAATAAGGATTAATCCAGGTTTGATCATTAGTCTTTGATATCAATAAATGTCAATGGCCTGAATTCACCTATTAAAAGGCACAGAGTAAGAAGATGGGTCAGAAAACACAGCCCAACAATATGCTGTCTACAGGAAACCCACCTAACTCAACAGGACAAACACAGACTCAAAGTGAAAAGATAGAAAACTATCATACAAGCCAATATCCCACAAAAAAGGACAGAAACAGCTATTCTCATATCTGACATGATAGACTTTAAAATAAATAAAATTTAAAAGATCAAGATGGACATTACTTAATGCTCAGAGGATCAGTCAATCAAGAGAACTTAACAATTATTGACATTTATGCACCCAATGAGAAGCCATCTAAATAGATCAAACATCTAATGGAAGAGCTACAGCAATATATTAACAGCAATACAGTCACAGTAGGGGACTTCAACACCCCACTCTCTCAACTTGACAGATCATCCAGGCAGAAAATCAATAAAGAAATGAGGGAATGAAATGAGGAGATAGATAAACTAGAACTATTGGACATTTTCAGAGTCATTTACCCCAATAAACTGGAATACACATTATGCTCAAGTCCACATGGGTCATTCTCAAGGTTAGACCATATGTTAGGCCACAAAGACAGCATCAGCAAATACAAGAGCATTGAAGTCATCCTAAGCATCTTCTCAGACCACAGTGGAATGTAACTAACACTTAACAATCAACAAAAGATTAGTAATAGTCCCAAAATGTGGAAGCTCAACAGTACACTACTTAACAACTACTGGGCCAAAGAAGAAATGAAGGAAGAAGTCAAAATGTTTTGAGAGTTCAATGAAAATGAAGACACAAGCTATCAAAATATTTGGGACACAGCTAAGGCAGTACTGAGAGGGAAGGTCATAGCTATACAAGCACACATTAGGAAACAAGAAAAAGCACAAATAAACAGCCTGATTGCACATCTTAAAGACCTAGAAGAAGAAGAACAAAGGAACCCTAAAGCAACCAGAAGGACAGAAATAACTAAAGTTAGGGCAGAAATAAATAACATTGAAAATAAGAAAACAATACAAAAGATCAAAGAAGTAAATGTTGGTTCTTCAAAAAAGTGAACAAAATCAACAAACCTTTAGCCAGACTCACAAAACAAAAAAGGGAGAAGACCCAAATAAATCAGATCATAAATGAAAGAGGAGATATCACAATGGACACTGCAGAAATTCAACATATCATGCAATGCCTCTATGAACAACTATATGCCACCAAGCTAGAGAACCTGGAAGAAATGGACAATTTCCTAAATATCTAAGAACTTCCAAAATTGAGATATCACAACAGACACTGCAGAAATTCAACATATCATACGAGGTTTCTATGAAGTAATGAAGGTATCTTTCTCTCTCTTAATTTCTCTGTTTCATATTTAAAAAAAGATTGCCAGGAGTGGTGGATTCATTGTGCAAATGTCTAGCCCCAATACATCCCTTGTGAAAAGTTTTTAAAAATTATAGTTTCCCCTCTCCACTATACCTTCCTTTCAATTTCCAAAAGGCTGTAATTAACCTTCATTTTATTTAAAGCAAATTTTACCTTGTTCCTCCACTCCATCCCCTCATGCCTGCCTGTGACAAAATTCAGTGGTCACATTTTATTGTCAATTTCAGACATCATTAACACCATCATCAGTATCTTGGTAGTGGTAAGCATTTTTGGAAGTACACGTAAAAGTTTCCCTTGAAGCTTTCTCCCCCACCTCCCTGGATGTTATTTCTTTTTCTTTGGATTCTTTTTTAAAATATTTATTTTATTTATTTTTTTCCCTATGGTTGCCCTTGTTGTTTTACTGTTGTAGTTATTATTGTCGTCATTGTTGGATAGGACAGAGAGAGAAATGGAGAGAGGAGAGGAAGACAGAGGGGGGAGAGAAAGATAGACACCTGCAGACCTGCTTCACCACTTGTGAAGCAACTCCCCTGCAGGTGGGGAGCCGGGGGCTCGAACCAGGATCTTGACGCAGGTCCTTGAGCTTTGCGCCACCTGCGCTTAGCCCACTGCTCTACAGCCTGACTCCCCTTGGATTCTTTAAGTCTATGTCTCATAAACATAGGCCCTTGGTCTGCTTCTCAGTTCTGGCTCTACTATCACCTCTGACAGACTCTTGAAACCTTGTGATCCTAATGACACTTTCTAATTCTAAGTCTGAACCACCAGTTTTTACCTTGACCTCCTTTTCTTATTTCTAGTAGCTAGATGCCAACTTTAATGGCCTGCCAAAGGGTCTTCACCATTCATTTTCTACTCCTCCAACCTATGTTTTATTGAGGCTATCTTTTCCTGAATTACAGCCATTGTAGGTCTTATTAAAGTGGTATAAAAGTCTTTTTAAAAATTTTCTTTATTGGGAGATTGATGGCTGGTGTAAGAGTCTTGAGGGATGTCATGGCACTGGAGAAAAATCCCAGTGTTATAGGGTTTTTCCCTCTCTTTGTCTCTCTCCAAGTTAAAAGCAATCCTGTAATGGTGAAATAGTGCATTTGTGAGGCTCCAGTTCTACAAATAAATATCTTAGACTGACAAAAAATGTTGGTTACCAACAGGAGAGGGGATGAGGGAGGGGAGGGGTGAGTAGAAGAGAGTCAGTTGGGTAATGGTCAGATGGATAGTAAATAGAACTTTGGTACTGGATGCAGCCTGACATAAATATTTATCAAAGTGTGAAGTTGTACTTCTGAAACTTATACAGATGTCCTTGAGGTGTAGGTGGGAAAGTGTTTTACCAATGTTTTCCTCTAAGTATTTGATTGTTTCTGGTCTAACATCCAGGTCTTTTATCCATTTGGAGTTAATTTTTGTTTCTGGTGAGATAAAGTGGTTCAATTTCATTCTTCTGCATGTTACAACCCAGTTTTCCCAGCACCATTTATTGAAGACAGCATCCTTCTTCCATTTAATGCTTTGGCCCCCTTATCAAAGATTAGATGTCCATAGATGTGGGGATTTATTTCTGGGCTTTCAATTCTGTTCCACTAGTCTGTGAGCCTATTTTTATTCCAGTACCATGCTGTTTTGATGATGATGGCTTTATAATATAGTTTAAGGTCTGGGAGTGTGATGCCTCCATTTCTGTTTCTTTTCCTCAAGATGGTTTTGGCAATTCTAGGTGTCTTCAGGTTCCAGATAAATGATTGTAATGTTTGTTCTATTCTCTTAAAGAAGCTTGGTGGAACTTTGATGGGTATTGCATTAAATTTGTATATGGCTCTGGGGAGAATATTCATTTTGATGATATTTATTCTTCCAATCCATGAGCATGGGATGTCTTTCCATTTCTTGGTATCAGTTTCTATTTCCTTGAGTAGCGACTCATAGTTTTCAGTATATAAGTCTTTCACTTCTTTGATCAACTTTATTCCTAGGTATTTTATTGATTTTGCTGAAACAGTAAATGGGAGTGCTTTCTGGATGTCTTCTTCTTCAGATTTAGTGTTTGCATAAAGAAATGCCACTGATTTTTGTACATTGATTTTGTAGCCTGATACCTTGCTATATTGTCTAATAACTTCCAGTAGTTTTCTTTTTTTTCTTTTTTTAAATTTTTTATTTAAGAAAGGATTAGTGAACAAAAGCATAAGGTAGGAGGGGTACAACTCCACACAATTCCCAACACCCAATCCCCATAACCCACCCCCTCCCATGGTAGCTTTCCCATTCTCTATCCCTCTGGGAGCATGGACCCAGGGTCGTTGAGGGTTGCAGAAGGTAGAAGGTCTGGCTTCTGTAATTGCTTCCCCGCTGAACATGGGCGTTGACTGGTCGGTCCATACCCCCAGTCTGCCTCTCTCTTTCCCTAGTAGGGTGTGACTCTGGGGAAGCTGAGCTCCAGGACACATTGGTGGGGTCTTCAATCCAGGGAAGCCTAGCCAGCATCCTGGTGGCATCTGGAACCTGGTGATTGAAAAGAGAGTTAACATATGAAGCCAAACAATTTGTTGAGCAATCATGGATCCCAAGCTTGGAATAGTGGAGAGGAAGTGTTAGGGAGGTACTCACTGCAAACTCTAGTGTAGTCCTGCTTTCAGGTATATATTTTGCAGTAGTTTATGGATACGTGTGCACATAAGCTCTCTCTCACAGAAACTGGTATATATCTAGGTTATGGGACTTTGTTAGAAAGTGAACTACCTGAGATGAAATTAGAGTGTACTATTAAAGGAAAGGTCTCACCCGAGTAATGAAGCTGAAGGGTTGTCATTCCACACGTGAAGTCTCTGGATACATTCTGAGGTGAAGCATGTTGAGGTAGCAATCGTTGCTTTGGTTAGGTTGTGATCGGCAGATGCAATGTTATTTGGTTTGGATTGGGAGATGCATACGGGAAAGTGGGCCCTATCCAAGGGTTCCAGGACTGGGGGAAGTAGGGGCTCTATAGTGAAGATGTGAGGTTCCTGCTGTCTTAGGGTTCAAAAAGACAATAAAAAAGACAATCAATAGTTAATATTATCATCACATTATTTGTTAATTGGGTTAACTTTGAAAAGTCCCTTTGTTATGGTTTGCTGGACAGTACCTAGTATCTTGTATATAGCTGTGCTATTGGAAGCTTCTAATCTACTTGGTCTAGGCTTTTGAGAGAGTCCGCATATCAAATACGTAGCCTATATATTAAAAAGATTCAGTTTGTCTTTTGAGAAACTTTGAGACATACAATTGATTTCCCCCTCTCATATTAATTAGCTACTGATTTATATGTCTACATTTTGCTAGGAGTGTACATAAACACCATTCCCACCACCAAAGGACTGTGACCCATCCCTCCCGCCCACTCCCACCCCCCACTGGCCCAGGAAGCTACATGCCTACCCCTCACCACTGGGTTTTTACTTTGGTGCCCTACTTACAATTTGATCAGGTCCTGCTTTTAGTTTCCCTTTCAGATCTTCTTAGTCAGCTTCTGTTGATGAGTGGGATCATCCCATACTCATCTTTATCTTTCTGACTTAGTTCACTTAACATAATTCCTTCTAGCTCTGTCCAAGATGGGTCAGAGAAGGTGGGTTCATTGTTCTTGATAGCTGCATAGTATTCCATTGTGTATATATACCACAGCTTTCTCAGCCACTCATCTGTTGTTGGGCACCTGGGTTGCTTCCAGGTTTTAGCTATTATGAATTGTGCTGCTATGAACATAGGAGTACACACCTCTTTTTGGTTGGCTGTTATGGAGTCCTTGGGGTATAACCCCAGGAGAGGAATTATTGGGTCATATGGAAGGTCCATGTCTAGCCTTCTGAGAGTTTTCCAGACTGCTCTCCACAGAGGCTGTACCAATTTACATTCCCACCAGCAATGTAAAAGGGTTCCTCTGTCCCCACATCCTCTCCAGCATTTGTTGCTGCTGTCCTTTTTGATGTATGCCATTCTTACAGGAGTGAGGTGGTATCTTAGTGTTGTCTTGATTTGCATTTCTCTGATAATCAGTGACCTAGAGCAGTTTTTCATATGTTTGTTAGCCTTTTGGATCTCCTCTGTGGTGAATGTTTTGTTCATTTCCTCTGCCCATTTTTGGATGGGGTCATTTGCTTTTTTGCGGCTAAGTTTGCTGAGCTCTTGATATATTTTGGTGATTAGTTTCTTGTCTGATGTCTGGCATGTGAAGATCTTCTCCCATTCTGTGAGGGGTCTCTCTGTTTGTTTAATAGTTTCTTTGGATGTGCAGAAGCTTTTCAATTTGATGGAGTCCCATTGGTTTGTTTCTGCTTTGGTCTTCCTTGCAATTAGGTTTGATTCATCAAAGATGTCCTTGAGGTGTATGTGGGAAAGTGTTTTACCAATGTTTTCCTCTAAGTATTTGATTGTTTCTGGTCTGACATCTAGGTCTTTGATCCATTTGGAGTTGATTTTTGTTTCTGGTGAGATAAAGTGGTTCAATTTCATTCTTCTGCATGTTTCAACCCAGTTTTCCCAGCACCATTTATTGAAGAGCGCCTCCTTTTTCCATTTAATCCTTTGGGCCCCCTTATCAAAGATTAGATGCCCATAGGTGTTGGGATTTACTTCTGGGCTTTCAATTCTGTTCCACTGGTCTGTATGCCTATTTTTGTTCCAGTACCATGCTGTTTTGATGATGATGGCTTTATAATATAGTTTAAGGTCTGGGAGTGTGATGCCTCCATTTCTGTTTCTTTTCCTTAAGATGGTTTTGGCAATTCTAGGTGTTTTCAGGTTCCAGATAAATGATTGTAGTGTTTGTTCTATTCTCTTAAAGAAGCCTGGTGGAACTTTGATGGGTATTGCATTAAATTTGTATATGGCTCTGGGGAGAATATTCATTTTGATGATATTTATTCTTCCAATCCATGAGCATGGGATATCTTTCCATTTCTTGGTATCAGTTTCTATCTCCTTGAGTAGCGACTCATAGTTTTCAGTATACAAGTCGTTCACTTCTTTGGTCAACTTTATTCCTAGGTATTTTATTGATTTTGCTGAAACAGTAAATGGGAGTGCTTTCTATGATGTCTTCTTCTTCAGATTTAGTGTTTGCATAAAGAAATGCCACTGATTTTTGTACATTGATTTTGTAGCCTGATACCTTGCTATATTGTCTAATAACTTCCAGTAGTTTTCTTTTTTTTTTTTATTAACTATCATCTAGATGAGTTATTTCTTGGCTTTCAGTTGTATTCTGAGGGTTTATCTGTTTATCCCTTTGTTAATTTTTATCTTGACTAGGTTTCTAACAAGTTTTAGAACTGGAAGTATACACCCCAACATTGTTTTTGTTTCCAAACTTATGAATATTCTGGATTTCTTTATGAATTTTAGAACCAGATTAGTTGGGTTTTTTTTGGAAAAAAAGTTGAGATTTGATAGAGGTTGTGGTAAATGTATAGATCACTGATTGTTTTATGATATTAAACATTTGAATTTATTAATGTAGATGTATTCCTATTTAAATCTTTATTTTCTTCTTAAGATTTTAATACATTTGTTATATGAAAAGGTGGGAGAGATATCAGAGACCATTTGATCATTTGTTGTGCCAGTTTATCAGGCTGTACTTATGCATGTAAGGACTGTGTTCTGCCCAATGAGTCACTTCCCAGGCCCCAAGCCTTTTATTTATGTTAAGAGTGTTTTGAAGTTTTCAGAGCATAAGCCTTCGGGTACTATGTGGTGGTGCACTGGATTAAGCGCACATAGTATGAAATGAAGCACAAGGACCTGTGCAAGAATCCCAGTTTGAGGCCTTGGTTCCCCACCTGCAGGGTTGGTCGTTTCATACGTGGTCCAACAGGTCTACAGGTTTCTTTCTTCCTCCCTATCTTCCCCATATCTTCCAGTAGTTTTCTGCTGGATTCTTTAGGTTTTTCTATGTATACAATCATATCATCTGCAAATAGTGAGAGCTTGACTTCTTCCCTTGCAATCTGTAGTCCTTTGATTTCTTTCTCTTGCCTGATTGCTATGGCAAGAACTTCCAATACTATCTTGAAGTGTAATGGTGACAGTGGACAGCCCTGTCTAGTCCCTGATCTGAGGGGGAATGCTTTCAGCTTCTGTCTGTTGAGTATGATGTTGGCTGTAGGTTTGCTATATATAGATTCCACTATCTTGAGGAATTTCTCATCTATTCGCATTTTTTGTAGAGTTTTGAGCATGAATGGGTGTTGGATTTTTTCAAAGGCTTTCTCTGCATCTATTGAGATAATCATGTGGTTTTTGGCTTTGCTTTTATTGATGTGGTGAATGACATTGATTGACTTACGGATGTTGAACCAGCCTTGCATTCCTGGGATGAATCCCACTTGGTCATGATGAACAATCTTTTTGATATGCTGCTGTATCCGGTTGGCCAAGATCTTGATTAATATTTTGGCATCTATGTTCATCAGAGATATTGGTCTGTAGTTTTCCTTTTTTGTTGTGTCCCTATCTGCTTTTGGTATCAGGATGATGTTGGCTTCATAGAAGGTGGAAGGGAGTATTCCTGTTTCTTCAATCTTATGGAAAAGCTTAAGAAGTATGGGTACTAACTATTTCCTGAAAGTTTTGTAGAATTTGTTTGTGAAGCAGTCTGGTCCAGGACTTTTGTTGTTGGGGAGATTCTTAATAACGGTTTCAATTTCTTTGTCTGTGATTGGTGCATTTAGATTTTGTAGTTCTTCTTGGTTCAGTTTTGGGAGGCTCAACTGGTTTTTATATTTTTATTTTCCATTTGCCTATCCCTTTGCTCTAGCAAAATGGACAGAATCACTTCTCTCTGTATGTCCCTTGTAATTTTACATATGGTATGACACTTTGTCCCCAAGAGAGGCTAGAGCCATATGAAGAGGCCAGAATCCCTTAAATTGGAACTAACCCCATAACATACGTCTCAACCACTAATCTAAGGGTTTCAGTGATTGCAGTTTAAAAGTAGAAGAAAACAGTTCTGGCTTAATATAATACGTACTGAGCTGTCCAGGGTTCTGACCTCCATGTAGCCTATCAGAACCTTTCCTATTCTTGGCGACGATGCTGATGACTGGTTTACATTTTGAAAGCTCTGGATGGAGTGTATAATTACTAATATTAACTCCTTCTTGGTTTACCTTGAACTCTCTCAGATCAGGCTCTTGACTGTTAATGCCAAAAAGACTGAAAAACTGATGAAACTGTCAGAACCTTTAGGGTGGTAAACACAGGTCATAGAGCTTGTAGAAGGCAGAGATGTTACTAATGGTTGTATTAGCCATGTGATTGTGAAGAAATTTCTGAAATATTTAAAAAAATTTGCTTTCTCATCATTCCTGAGCAATAAAATATGTCTGTAACATAAATGTAAAAAATCAATGGTTTAAAAACAGCTAAGAAGAAAAAAAAACCAAACCTGATTTGAAGTGTCAAGGGAACTTCACAAAATAAGAAGTTATTCACACTGTATATAAAAGCTAACTCAAAACTGAACAAAGACCTAAAATGATAAAACTTATATTAGGAGAAAATTCATTTTTAAAATGTGGAGTCAGGTGTTGGATTTAGGTTTCACATATTTTTGATACTGCAGATTGGCCTCTCTACACCGATTTTTTATTCTTTGTGTGTGTGTGTGTTTGTGTGTGTGTGTTGGAGAGAAACAGAGACAGAGAGAGGGAATTACAGAGAAAAAGAGAGAGAGAGAGAGAAAGACATCACACCATTGTCTTCATATAACTCAGACATTCTGATCCTCAGTATACACCCTAAATAAATAAAACACAACCACAAAATTTATATCATAACATTTATAGCAGAACTACTTTTAATAACCCCAAAGTGAAAACAACCAGAATGTCCATCACTTGAAGAATGGATGAATAAATTGTGCTCTATCTAGACAATGGAGTATTAATCATAAATTAAAAGGAATGAAGTACTAATGCATGCTATAATATAGAAAAAACTAGAAAAAATTATGCTAAGTGAAAGAAAAAAATCACAAAAATTCATATTGTACAATTCCATCTATAGAAAGCAGCTATGACTGGTAAATTCGTGGTGTTATACATTAAATCTGTGATGCCTTGGGACTAGATGTGGAATTGTGGGAGCAGAAAGTGACTACTAATGAGTGAGAGATTTTTGTTTTTGTTTTTTTTAAGTGAACAAAATATTTTAAAATTGATAGTGGTGATGGCCACTATCAACGACATAAGTCGTTGAATTATATGCTCTACTTGTGAATTTTATCTAAAGCTGTTATTTAGAAAAGAAAGACACAACCACTGGAATTAACCAGTAGAAATAACATACTTGGTAGTGTGCTATTTTGTCATATGTATGACCCAGGTTTAAGTCTGGCTTTTACCACATAGAAGGAAGCTTTGGTGTTATAGCCAGCCTCTCTCTTTCTCTCTCTCACTCTCTCTCTCTCTCTCTCTATTTCTATCTGAAAATAAATAAATAACTCAAGGCATAGAGAGATATCTCAGTGGTAGAACACATACCTTGCCATGAGTGTGACATAGATTTGAGTCCCTGCACTACATGGCAAATGCCATGCCACAGGAAGAAGCTCGGGTGCTGCGAGTCTCTCCCTCTCCCTTTCTCTCTGTTTATCATCTGAATAAAAATGGGCCCAAAGTAGTAAAATCACATCTCTGAGACATCCCTGCTCCATATGAAAAAAGAAGATAAAAATTACCAAGAAGTATATGAAAAAGCCTCAAATTAATGGATCATTCAATACTAAAATTAGGTTACTAGAGGATACCATATATTTCATCAAATTTTGCTAAGAGTGTGGGAGTGTTACATGAGATGTGTTTATAATCTTCAAAGAAGTATTTGAAACAAATTAATCCTCCCATCCCTATTGGAAAACATTAGAAGCCTTTATGCTTTATTCTCTTGGAGGACATACTAAGTAACAGAAGTCACTCCCTATAGACAGAAGGAGCTTTGGGGAGTCTAAAAGTGTCCTTTTGTGAGTGCTGCAGTTGTCTCCTGGTGGAAACAGTGGTCTTGAGCACCAGCCTGTAGTTTCTATAAATTAGTTTCAATCTTTGTAGTAGGAGGTAGAGAATTCTTTTTCCTATCAACCAAGAGCTTCCACACATTGTTGATGACTGAAAACCATGCTGCAAAATGAGCTCATACAAAAATTAAGTCCTAAACAAACAAGAATTGAGGTTCCAGAGTAAACATTGTCTTGAGCTAACCAGTTATTTTATATAGTTATTGATCCTGCAGTTGCATTATCTCCTAAAAATGTTTACAAATTGGGCCATGACTTAAGTGCTGACAGGTTTACATATAAGCTAGAAAGCAAGTGCTAGGAATGTGTTGCCATGTGTCTTCACTTGCCTAGATGTAGCTGTATGTAATCCTTCTAGACATCCTTTCCTACTAAATCTGAATATGACCCAAGATTCCTTCTCAACTTAGAGGCCCAAGAATTCATTACTAATCAAAGAACCTTGCCATTTCAAGCTGCATGTGTCCACTTGTGTGCAACTGTGTGTTTTTTTTTTTTGTCTATAAGTAGTCTGTGACTTTCAGAATATAGGAAGTAGACGTAGAAAGAGATCACATATAGAAGACCATTCCTCATCTATTTTTGCTTAAGTACTTGAATTGACTACTGTGGACTCTTTGGACTTTATGAATATAAACATTCAGGTAGAGCTTTTACAATTATAGGCTTCTTACTGGAAATAACTTGGCCCCTGTGATTACATCTTAATTAATACATTTTACACATGGCTCCCCCTAATCCTATGCAGATTAAAATATTCACAGTTGAGGGAACTAAGGCACAGAGCTATTATGTAATTTTAATATTTAAGCTGGCAAGGATTTTGCCTTGTTTAAAGTTTGTTGCTGTGGAGTGTTTTCTCATGTTCCCCACACTAACCCTTCCCATAATAAAGGTTTAATCTGAGCTTAAATCTGTGTTAAACAAATGTTCCTCACCAGATTCCTTCTTTTGAAACGATGAACAAAACTTTCAAAAAAAAAAAAAAAGGCTGAAGACAAAACCTGACAGTTCTTTTGTCTCAATTCTTCTTGCTAAAAATCCTTTAAAAGCTCCAACTCTTTCTCTTTGTTTCAGAACAATTCATAACTCAGAACAACTATGCAAGTCCTGGAATTCCATCACCGATTGTGTTATGCTCATAAATCTTCAATTAGTCAAACTTTGTCAGTTTACAAGGCACACTGTGAAATAAATAAGGACAATAAACATTCTTAATTTTAACCATAGCATACACCTGAACATTTCTTCCCCCAAACAAATAATTATTTCAGAGGCGGAGACTAATAAGTAAAAGAGATGTGCACATTGTTAAAAACAGAAACAGTGTGCAATCTCTTTTCAGGAGAACAAAACAGAATTCTTTATAAAAATGAAAGATTTCTTTAATTTATTATTAGTTATTTAACAATGGTTTAAAACGACAAGATTTCAGGAGTATAGTTTTACACCCATATGTGGTAGGCGTAAGTCACAACACTCTCCATAAAAGTCCTGTGCTGCCACTCTGATAATCATCATAGTTCTTACAAAGTCTGAGAGACAGTTTGATTACCATTTTACTTGCAAGTTAATTTGCATTATATATATATATATATATATATATATATATATATATATATATGACTAAAACCTCATGGTTAGTTGTCTTTCACCTCTTATTTCACTAAGCATAATCACTTTCAGTTCCAGATATGGAAATTTTCAATAAAAATGGAAAATATCAATTTCCTCTAACAAGTAAAACCTAAGTATATTTAACTGAATTTTCCCCTCCCCCACTGAATTAGAGGACTGACCAGTATATGGCAGAATATTGAACATAATTAAAATTATAGTCCAAAGTGCCGATTCTATCATAGATAAATAAGATAGACAAAATATCCTACAGTTTAAGAATTTCCACTAGTATTTCTCAGAGAAATCAAGTAACAAGTCACATTATTCTATTTTGAACTTGTATCCAATAACAAGTCTCAAATACTCAGTGCTCATTACAAACCCTGAATTCTTGACATTATCAGTTATGAAAATGTGAAGCATTTTTACCTGGTATCTCCAGTGCCTCAGGACATTCTAAATAATAGATTTAAGAAAAGGTGACAAATGCCCTCAGATTACTTGAGAGGATTAAGCACCAAGGAATCACAGCAGTGGTGTAGCTTTTCATTTTAAAGATTTCTTAATGGAGGTTGGGGAGATAACATATTTATGTAAAAGACTTTCATGCCTAAGGCACCAAAGATCCCAGGCTCAATCTCTAGCACCACCATTAGCCTGAGCTGAGCTGGGTAAAAATAAATAAAATAAAACAAAAACAAATTCCTTAGTGGGCTTGTTTTTCTCATGAAAAAACCCTGAAAGCCATGTTTCATGATCATTGAGTTTGGTCTTGTTACAGGTAATTTAAAAAAATGCAATTCCCATCAAGGTCCCACCAACTTAAAAAAAAAATTTATTAGTGACTTCTTCTTCTAGCGTTTGCCCTTCTTCTGTAGCCAGTCAACAGCGTCAGGTTGAAAGCTGTCAGGAGCTGCTTGTTGCTGGCTTTGAAAGTGACTGGGATCCATGTGGATTCAGTCGGCTAGGAAGGATCGTCAGTTTCCCCAATGAATGGGTACTCACGGGATGCACCACGAGAAGGTCGATCCAATGCATCCCATGATTAACAAGACTATAAAATAACAGGGGTACAATTCCAGAGTTCTGTGTCCCATCCCCTCCATTGGAAGCTTCCCTATTTTTTGCCCGTCTGGGAGTATGGACCGAAATTTTTTATGAGGTGCAGAAGGCTTCTGTAATTTCTTCTCTGCTGAACATGGACATTGGCAGGACCATCCATACCTCCAGGCTGTTTTTATCTTTCCCTAGTGTGGTAGAGTTTGGGGGAGGTCTATAATAGACCCCTTTGTGGGCTCCCATAGGACCTTGCCCTCAACTTGGATCAACAACAGTAGAGAATGTTCCATCCTCTGAAGGGAGGCTAGACAACATACTCTATCTTCCACCTGAGGAAGATGGGTCCTGAATTTGGGGCAGCTTGGAATGTTCCTACTCATGACCACAGAATGTGAGCTCAGATCTACAGGGATGCAGAGGTCACATAGGTTAATTTTGGAGTGAGTATAATACGAAGTTTTGGAATAAAGTGTAATACAAACTAGGTGGGGAGGGTATTAAGTCTAAGTAGACACTATTTCATTATGAACATTATACTGACTCACTGCAGACTATTGTATACTTTTGCTTTCAGGTATATATTTTGCCCTAATTTATGGACACATGTGAACATATGCCTTATCTCATGGGACCTGGTCTATATCTAGGTTTTGGGACTTTGTTAGGAAGTGAAATAGAGTTAGAGAGTCCTATGAAAGGAAAGGTCTCACCTGAGTAATGAGGGTGAAGGGTTGTCATTCCACACCTGACATCTCTGAACACAGTCTAAAGTGAAGCATTCTGAGGTGGTACTTATTGCATTGATTAGGTTGGGATCAGTAGATGTAATATCATTTGGTATAAATTGAGAGAAGCATGCAGGAAAGTGAGCCCCACCCTAGAGGTTCCAGAACAGGGGGAAATATAGGCTCTGTAGAGGAAGTGGGAGGTTCCTGCTGTCTTAGGGTTTAAGAAGGCAATAGATAGTTATTGCTGTAATCAAATTAGTTGGCAATTAGGCTAATTTTGAAAAAATCCCTTTGTTAGGATTTGCTGTATCATATGCAACATCACTGTAATTTATGTCCTTTGACATTATCTGTACATAGCTGTGCACTGGTTGCTTCTGTTCTCCCTGGTCTAAGCTTTTAAGAAAGTCAACATATCAAAGACTCAGTTATGGTCCGTGCATTAAAAAGTTTGAGACATTCAATCAATTTCCCCCTCTCATATTAATTAAATAGTAATTTATATTACTAGAAATTAATAGGAGTGTACATAAACACCATTTCCACCACCAAAAGACTGTGTCCCATCCCATCCTCCCCCCTCCCCAAAGTAAAGCCAAACATCCACCCTCATCCTCAACCCAGGGATTTTACTTTGGTGCCCTACTCCAGATTCAGTCAAATCCTGCTTTGAGTTTCCCTTTCTGTTATTCTTTCTCAAATTCTGTTTATGAGTGGGATCATCTCATACTCATCTTTGTCTTTCTGACTTAGCTCACTTAACATAATTCCTTCTAGCTCCATCCAAGATGGGTCAGAGAAGATGAGTACATTTTTCTTAAAGCTGTGTAGTATTCCATAGTGTATATATACCACAGCTTTATCAGTCATTCATCTGTTGTTGGGCATCTGGGTTGCTTCCAGGTTTTAGCTATTGCTAATTGTGCTGCTATGAACATAGGAGTACACACCTCTTTTTGGTTGGGTGTTATGGAGTCCTTGGGGTATATATCCCTATGAGAGAAATATGGGGTCATATAGAAGGTCTGTGTCTAGCCTCATGAGAGTTCTCCAGACTGCTCTCCAGAGAGGCTGGACCAATTTACATTCCCACCAGCAGTGCAGAAGGGTTCCTTTGTCCTCATAGCCTCTCCAGCATTTGTTGCTGCTGTCCTTTTTGATGTACGCCATTCTCATAGGGGTGAGGTGGTATCTCAGTGTTGTCTTTATTTGCATTTCTCTGACAATCAGTGACCTAGAGCAAATTTTCATGTGTTTGTTAACCTTTTGGATCTCTTCTGTACTGAATGTTCTGTTCATATCCTCTGCCCATTTGTGGATGGGGTCATTTGGTTTTTCGTTGCTAAGTTTGCTGAGCTCTTTGTATATTTTGGTGATTAGTCTCTTCTCTGATGTATGGCATGTGAAGATCTTCTCCCATTCTGTGGGGGTCTCTTTGTTTGTGTGATAGTTTCTTTGGCTGGGCAGAAGCTTTTCAATTTGATGTAGTCCCATTGGTTTGTTTCTGCTTTAGTCTTCCTTGCAATTGGGTTTGTATCATCAAAGATGTCCTTGAGGTTTAGGTGGGAAAGTGTTTCACCAATGTTTTCCTCTAACTATTGATAGTTTCTGGTCTAGCATCCAGGTCCTTAATCCATTTGGAGTTGACTTTTATTTCTGGTGAGATAAAGTGGTTCAGTTTCATTCTTCTGCATGTTTCAACCCAGTTTTCCCAGCAGCAATTATTGAAGAGAGCCTCCTTTCTCCATTTAATACACTGGGCTCCCTTATCAAAGATTAGATGTCCATAGGTGTGGGGAACTTTTTTTTTTTTTTAAAAAAAAGAGAATCGAACAAAAGCTACTAATGTTTATCTGGAGCCAGAAAATACCTAGAGTCTCAAAAACAATCTTTAGAATAAAGAACAGAATTTGAGGCATCACACTCGGAGATCTGAAAATATATTATGGGGTCATTGTAATAAAAACTTCCTGGAAGGCCATACCATCATTCCCTAGTCAGGGAATCCTGGGATTCCCACACAGATATGATGGGCCTAGACCTCTAACAGATCCCTCTTTACACCATCACTGGTCATCTCCATCAGCAGCATCATAAAACCTCTTGTGGGCCTCTATAGGACCTTGCTCTCAATGTAGAGCAACAATAGTGGAAACTGCCTCATTCTTCAAAGAGAGCCTGGGCCAACATACTCTGTCACTTGAGAAAGACAGGTCCTGAAATGAGTGCAGCCAGAATGTTCCTAGCTATGACTATGGAGTACAAATTCAGACCGGCAGCGATGCAGAGGTTGCAGAGGCTCATGTGCTAAGTTTGGATAGATATGGGCTCTAGGTCAGAATGATGGGGTTCACCGTTAGTGGTTTATATACTTTTCCCATATATGGGAGCTACTCTCTGCTCTGATCTAGCTTTCTAGTCCTATTTCCAACTCTGACACCATCTTCCTAGATAATACTTTCATCCCACCTGCAGGTTAGCTGTTGGTCTCAGTCAAAAATTAGGGAAGTCATGGGCCCCTTGGAATATACCTAAAATAGACTTCCTAGCTCCTTCCAACATGAAGACCCCAAATCTCATCTGCTATATTCTTACCTTTAGGTTCCTGATTATTAAACAATTTGTTCTGCTTTATATCAATGCTTTTCAGCCACCAAGTTGCAGATGCTACCATGACACCAACGTAACTACAATGAGCAGACTACCTCAACAGTGCCTCCTAGGATCCCACCTCCCCAGGTCCCTATCCCACTCGGGTAAGATAGAAACAGGTTGAGGGTATGGATGGACTTGCCAACACCTACGTTCAGCAGAGAAGCAATTACAGAAGCCAGACTTTGCACCTTATGTACCCCATAATGATCTTTGGTCCATACTCCCAAAGGGATAAAGAATAGGGAACCTTCCAATGAAAGGGATGGGATGTGACTCTCTGGTGGTGGGAACTGTGTGGAACTGTACCCCTCTTACCTCACAATATTGTCGATCATTATTAAATCACTAATAAAATAAATAAAAAAGAAAAAGTCTGCCTGGTATGGGACAAAAATAGATACACTGACCAGTGGAATAGAATTGAAAGCCCAGAAACAAGCCCCAACACCTGTAGATATTTAATTTTTGACAAGGGGGTCCAAACTATTAATTGGAGAAAGAAGATTCTCTTCAACAAATGGTGTTGGGGAAAGTGAGTTGAAACATGCAGAAGAATGAAACTGAACCACTAAAATTCACCATACGAAAAAGTAAACTCCAAATGGGTCAAGGACTTGGATGTTAGACTAGAAACTATCAAATGCTTAGATTTGTACTTCCTCCCGGCTCTCCTGATATTTTACAGTACACCACTGTTTTCAGCTCTGTTCTAGAAACAACAGTTTAAGGACCCTTTAATCTCGGGGTTGCAGCTTCTGCACTGGCCCTGTCCATATTCCAGTTCAGTTTGCTACTGCTCACCCTGCGGCCTCGAGGTCTCTGTCCTCTGTGCTCCCTGCGTCCCAGGACACTAGTCTGGGGATAACTTTATCAGTTGCAGAGGGACTTGCTTACTCAGTCACGGGTCAGCTGAGGGCTGCAGCTACCTAGCTCAGTTTCTCTTACTCCTCCTCAAAGGAGAGAAGGATCAAGCGGATCTGGCACATCCCCTAATCCAGGCCTGTCAGTCGCAAGCCGGGGCGGGGGGGGGGGGGGCTGACGTGTGCTGAGGAAGACTGGGACGAAGCAGGCCATTTCCATCTGCGTAATAACAGGCTGGGGCCCCAGTCGTGAAGCCCGAGCTGCAGTGGGGCCACCGGAGCGGGAGGAGGAGCGCAGGCGGCGGCCGCGGGCCGGGAGGAAGGGGAGGGCGCGGGGGAGGAGCTGACGCCGGGAGCGGCAGGCAGCGGCTTCGCCAGAGTTGCAGCACCCGCGGTGGCGGCGCGGCGCCGACTCTGCAGCCTCGCGAGCTCCGAGCCCCGAGCCCCGAGCCCCGAGCCCCGAGCCCCGAGCCCCGGCGGGGGCAGCAGCAGGGCGCTCCCCGCCTCCAGTCACCGCTCCTCCGCCCCGCCTAGCCGCGTCGCCGCGCTCGCCCCGGGGCAGCGCCAGCCATGGCCGCGCCGGATCCCCAAGACGAGCTGCTGCCGCTGACCTTCCCTGGGTCCCAGTGTTTCGGGGACCGTGGGGAGGGGGAAGAAGAAGCAGTGCTGACGTCCAAGGGGGCTAAGCCGGTGCCGCTGGCCGCGCCAGACCAAGGGATGGGCGCCGGAGCCCGGGAAGCGGCGCCGCGGGAACTGGGCTCCGGCCCCGCCCGGCCACCGCCCGTTACCATGGAAACTGCATCCACAGGTAAGGTGGGCGGGTGCCTCAGCCCCGCGCGTGGTGCTGGAGGTCCCGGCCGGTCCCCTTCCCGGGTTTCGCCTCTACACCTTACTTGTGATCTTACTTCGAGTCCTGACTTCACCACCCCCCCCCCCATTGATCCCCCGGGGGCGGAGGCGGATATTAGGCGGCTGGTTGAGAACAGAGGTTTTGTTTTTCTTAAAGGATCGGAAAAAGACAAAACACGACTCCCTACACACACACCTTCTTTTGAATCTCATCATCCTTATTATTTAGGCTTTGGCAATTGCCCTTCTAGGCAAACCACAGCATCCCGGCTGCTGGAGCGCGGGTGTACAAGTTTCCCCTTCTGCCAAGGGATGGGGGCCGCTGGGCCCTTTTGGGTAGTTGCGAAGGTTTTGGGGGCGTGTTTGTGCGCACAGTGCGGCCAGCTACAGGGGACGCTGACTACAAAGCCCGGAGCAGGCCCACCTTCCTGGGACCGGCTGCGTTGTAGACTGACCTGTAACTCTCAACTCTTCCTGGCCCTTTACTGGCACCATTCGCCACACCCTACTCTCCCAGGCTCCCTTCCATTCTCCTCAGCTCCCTGCCCTGCGGAAAACAGAAATCCCAGGGTGTATGTGTCTAATGAGGAAGGGGCAGCGTTGGGAGAGGTGGCAGCCCTGGCTCAGAACCTTTCATTCCCAGCTGCCTGAATTCCCCCGTCTTGCAGGGAGCGCTGAAACTTGCCTGATTGAGGTGTAAGAGGACTTGAGTGGTGTTGAGGGCCCACAGTTGCCAGGAATCTGGACCCGTTTGGGCCTAACTTTGTCTTCCCTAGCTTGACTTTCCTGGAGCAGGAACACATCTGTGCTGAGCAGAGACCAGAGTCCTGTAAGGAGCAGTCGGTCTGGAATAGTGTTTTATTATTATTATTTTAGACAGTGAGGTAGAGGTGGTTGTGGTGTTTCCTGAGAAAGTATGTTGTGATGGAGTGGGGGTTGTATCTTTTGTTTGTTTGCTTTTTTGGGGGGAGGGTAACTTTTCGTAGTGTGGGGTGGTGGGAGCTCCTGGAGTAAGTGAAGTGAGGGGGCTAGGTACTGCCTTGTTCTTGGCAACTGATTTAGGGGAACCCTATCTTTTATGCTTCTCCCTCTTTTAAGGATCACGTGGAGTGCCTTGAGTTTTCTTAACTCTGCTGTATTATAAAAGATTTGAGCTGAGGATAGACGGTTCGGGGATAAGTGAATTCAGCATGTCGACTCTCCAAGGGAAAGGGGGCTGAGGTAGGGAGAAAGAGAAAGAGAAGGAAGGGCCCCAAAGCAGAAAACTTCATTGTCAGTATATTAAGTTATGTGAGAGGAAGATTTAAGGTTATGGTTAGCTCTCTGGCCTTTCAGTTTCTTACTCTAAATGAAGAGAAAACAAAATTCTGTTATTGCAAAAGATGCTAGACAAAGGAACATGTTTTTTTGTTGTCGTTGGCTTGCCTTTACCTTTCTTTGTTGAGTGTAGTTTGTAGAATCTTTATCCACCATCATCAAAGTAAATTATATCTTTATGAACACACCCCACCTCCTGTTAATGTCGTCAAGGTTAAATGAACTAAGGAAAGAAAGCTAAAATCCCAGTGCATATTGTTTGCTCAGATGAGTTTACTCCATAGAACAGGTTCTTTTGTACCAGAGCACTGCTCAGTTTTGGCTTATGGTGGTGCTGGGGATTGAACCTGGGGCTTTTGGTACCTCAGGCATACAAGGCTTTTTTTTTTTTTTCTCACAATTATGCTATCTTCCCAGCCCTCCATATAACATGTTTTAAATAGCAACAGTCACTAAGTAGGCATATACAATTTTAAACATTGTTTTTACTGAAATAGTTTCCTCTTAAATGGATTAGGAATTTCCTATCCTAGACCACACACACACACACACACACACACACACACACACACACACACATCCACACACATCAAATGTAGGCTAAGTTTAGATGGGAAGAGATGAAGGGAGGAGGGAAGGATAACATTTTGTTTCACATAGTTTTTTAGTTTATTTGCTGCTTGGAGGAAGTTGTTACAGAGTTGTTGCTTCTTTAATGTTTTGAATTTGTATGTTTTTATTTAAGTAAATTGAATTGGCTTCTATAAAGATCCACATGTCAGGAGTGATAGTTAAGTAAATAGCTAGATGTTTAATAATTCAAATAAAACAGGTCAGCTTCCTTGTCTGTTATTTGGCAGGTCATTTGCTTTAAGCAAAGTGAGGAGAATCTTCAACTTTATCAGAGACAAAATCCAGAAGAAACTTATTAAGCATACTTATTTACTCTTTTTTAATGATTGGTACTCTTAAGGACTCAAATCAAACTAAGGGTAACTCAGACTTTGAGCATGATACACTGTAAATAAATTTTGTTTCTGTTTCAAATTTATTTCATTTTTTTGGAGAAAGATTTATTGAAATGGGAAAGAATGCTACATTTTTTATGGAATATAAATTTTAAAGTGTATGACAGATAATTGATATTTTTAAAACTGTTTTTCTTCTGAAAAACACTACCAGTCATACCATCTGGACAGCAATCCTGTTATTTATTTTTAATAAATTGATGATAATTGAAGCACCTAAAGAAAAAAATTAAAAAAACTTCTAATATCCTGAGTCAATTCATATATATATATATATATATATATATATATATATATATATATATATAATCACCTGGGTAAAAAGCACTATGAAAATTGATTAGCACTGTATTTTTAGGCATTTCTTCTGCCCGTTTAGTGAATTGGAAAGTTTTTTTTTTTTTAAAGCAAAAAGTAACACTTTCTTCTGAAGCTACAAAATTTCATGGCTAAAGTTGATAATGGGCATATGAAATGTTGTCTATTGCCAAGGCAACAAATATTGCACCATGTGTAGGCTACAACATGTTAGTGTTGTTAACCATGAATCAGTGCCATCATTTAATAACTTTATACAAAGAATGTTAAGAGCAACTGTTTTGTTTTTCAAGATCAGTTATTTTTTCCTGGAAACTATTCAAAAGGAACATACAATAACACAAGTGTAGAAGAATGGACCTTTGTTTAAAGAAAGACTTTAAAATAGACTATTTGAACAAGAAATGCAATGATAAGGACTGAACTCATCAGTTGCTTTGGAAAGTAACTCATTGACTGCTTTATGTAGATGAAGCAAAATGAAGAACAGAATGGAGAATGGTCTAAAGGAATCAGACCAGTATACTTTGTTGCAGTAATGGCAACTTATAAATAATTCAACTTATATTTCTAGATGAATATAGAAAATATAGAGATTTTTCCAGGTGGATTACAGTGCTTATAAATCTACAGTTTTTCAAATGCTAATTGTAAACTCTATAAGAAAAGCTAGTTTTAGCCTATCACTATTTAAATAAGTTTCACAATGTTTATATACCCAGTTTTATTCTGTTTAATGCAATGAGCTTTATATTATTCACTATTAATCTGGATTGATTGCCTTTACTTTTGAGTGTGTTTGCTAGATATGTGTACATTTCTTTATTTGGAGTTATTTCCAATAATCCCTTTAGGTAGGTATGCATTTCATTCTCCTACTTTATTTCATTTTTCTTGGAGAAAGATTTATTGAAATGGGAAAGAATTTGTTTTTTTATTTTATTTATTTTATTAATGAGAAAGATAGGACGAAAGAGCGAAAAAGCCAGACATCACTCTGGTACATGTGCTGCTAGGGATTGAACTCAGGACCTCATGCTTGAGAGTCTAGTTCCTTAGCCACTGCTCCACCTTCTGGACCACGGAAAGAATTTGTTTTTAGGGAGCATAAAAGAATAGCAGCGTTTTCAGTAAAATTTATTTTTCTTAACATAACTCTGGATATAATAAATATTTCTGACAGTATTGAATACATATGTCCCTTCATATAGGAAATTTAAATTAGGCTAAATTAAAATTGAGAATATTTCATGCCATAAAATACATTGATAAATACATGATTTTCAGTATATCTTTATCTTCATGAATTCAATGGTCCAAATAAATTAATTCTGCCATTGTTCTTCACCCTAGACCTTCTGATCCTCATCTCTTTTTAAATTTTAATTTGTGGTTAATATTATTTTACAGAATTTTAAGATAATAGGTTTATAATTCCACACTGTTGCCACCACTAGAAATCTGCCCCATCCCCCTCCAGCAGAAACTACAATAGTTCTCCCTAGGTCACAGATATGGGTTGACTGACTATCTACTTATGTATTATCTCTTATCTGTTTATACACACACACACACACACACACACACACACACACACACACACACACTTTTTGCCCATTTTTTATAAAACATTTATTTATTTTCCCTTTTTTTGTTGTCCTTGTTTTATTGTTTTAGTTATTATTGTTGTTATTGATGTTATCATTGTTGGATAGGACAGAGAGAAATGGAGAGAGGAAGGGAAGACGGGGGGGGGGGGAGAGAAAGATAGACACCTGCAGACCAGCTTTACCGCCTGTGAAGTGACCCCCCCCCACAAGTGGGGAGCCGGGGACTTGAACCCGGAACCTTACACTGGTCCTTGCGCTTTGCCACGTGCGCTTAACCTGCTGTGCTACCGACTCCCTTATAATTTTCCTTTAAGATATGTTACTTGTTGATTTGATAGATACAGAGATATCTAGAGGAAAAGAGGAGATAGAGAATGAGAAAGAGAGTCACCTATAGCACTGCTTCACCACTTGTTTGCAACCCCCACTGCAGGTAGGTCAGGAACTTAAACCTGAGTCCTTGCATATTGTAACATGTGTGTTCCGCCAGATGTGCCACCACCCAGTCCTCTGTCCATTTACTTCTCATTTTGAGGGTTTAAAGAAGAATTGTGGGTTATGTTGTTTATTATACTGTCTGTCCTGGGTAGCAAAAATTATATTATATATATATATGGAAACTATTGTGGTTCAACTCAGTAAACATTTGTTGAATGTCTTCTTATTATGAGGTTCTATGCTAAATGCAGCTCGTGGTTTCCTGAACACATTCACCTTTTTGTTCTACATTAATGTTTAGTTAAACAGTACTTCCTTGTGCCATTTCTTACTTCCCTCATTCTTAAGTCATCACTGAAAGCATGACTAGAAGGGTATTATGACAATCTAGCCACATAGGCACAAGGGCATGAGTTAGTTTGCTGAGGTCAACACAGGATAAATAAATATCAAGACAGCTTGCTAAGACTGCATGTCTGAAGGAGATTTCAACTCGTCCATCTATCTTTATATCCATCCATCTATCTGTATAATTCTGTTTTCTTCATAGAAGTTTCTGAGGCTGGATATTACTCAAAGATCTTTGGATTAGTTGTGTTTCATTTTTAAATTTCATTATTTCAGTGGTGATTAAAGGGGATTTGGAAGAGACTCTGTAAAATAGAGATGGCTGTGAAAATAAAAGACATATTTCAAGAAGTTATTATAGCTACAGGGGAATATATCCAAAAAGGTCATTATAAGTTGCATGAGCAAAAGACAAATGACAAATAGCCAGTTTTTTTTGTTTTAATAATAGTGGGCAAAAAGGACAATGAGAAGAATATATATTGGAGAAATTCTCTGGTTGTGGAAAGGGCTATAATGAAAGTATATTTGAAAAAGGTTTTTTTTTCAGTGTATATTTTATTTTGTTTTAAGGAGGGATATATTCAGAGAGAAAGATATAAAGAGACAAGAACACTGCTCAGTTCTGGCTTATGGTGGTACTGGGGACTGAACCTAGGACCTCAGAGCCTCAAATGTGAAAGTCTTTTGCAGAGCTATTTAATTTATTTATTTGATAGAAACAGAGAAATCTAGAGAGAAGGGGAAAATAGATAAGGCTGTTCAGCCTCCCTTGCCAGTAAAGAGCTTTCAAATTCATATTTAACCTGTATTAATTGACCTGTATTGTTTAAAATGGAAAGCAGTTCTTAATTTGAAAAATAACCCATAAAAGAGAAACTGGGTGTGGGGCAGGGTGCATAGTAGTACACCTGGTTGAATACACATATTAGTTAACCATGCTCAAGGACACTGGTTAGAGCCCTTGCTCTCCACCTCCAGGGGGGAAATTTCATGTGTAGTGAAGCAGATTTGTAGGTATCTCTCTCTCTCCTCCTCTTTGTCCCCCACCTCAATTTCTCTCTGTCTTATCTAATAAAATAGAAGGAAGAAAAGAAAGGAAGGAAGGAAGGAAGGAAGGAAGGAAGGAAGGAAGGAAGGAAGGAAGAAAGAAAGAAGAGAGATCATGGAAATTTAGAATAATCAAACAGAAGTTAAAATCTTGGATCACTGGAATTGACATATTGCACCAAAGTAAAAGACTCTGGGGTGGTTGGGTGGGGAGAATACAGATCCAAGAAGGATGACAGAGGACCTAGTGTGGGTTGTATTGTTATATGGAAAACTGGGAAATGTTATGCATGTACAAACTATTGTATTTACTGTTGAATGTAAAACATTAATTCCCCAATAAAGAAATTAAAAAAAAGGAAATTAGGAGAAGTAACAAATACCAAAGTAAAATCTCTGAATGCTTCTTTTAGTCTTGTCATCAAGTGTTCCTCATAAAGATTACATGGCATATCCACAGTATATCTGTTTAATATCAGTAGCTATTTCCAATTAAAATCTCTCCCACACCTGTAGACATCTAATCTTTAACAAAGGTGTCCAGACTATTAAATAGGGAAAGGTGAGTCTCTTCAACAAATGGTGTTGGAAAAAGTGGGTTGAAACATGCAGAAGAATGAAACTGAACCATTATATTTCACCAAACACAAAAGTAAATTCCAAGTGAATTAAGGACTTGGGTGTTAATCCAGAAACTGTCAGATACTTAGAAGAAAATATTGGAAGAACTCTTTTCTGCATAAATTTTAAAGACATCTTCGATGAAACAAATCCAGTTACAAAGAAGACTAAGGCAAACTATGAGACTACATCAAATTAAAAAGCTCCTGCACAACAAAAGAAACCAATACCTAAAGAGACCCCTCACAGAATGGAAGATCTTTACATGCCATACATCAGACAAGAGTTTAATAACCAAAATATATAAAGAGCTTGCCAGACTCAACAACAAGAAAACAAATGACCCCATGCAAAAATGGGAAGAGGATATGGACAGAATATTCACCACAGAAGAAATCCAAAAGGCTGAGAAATACATGAAAAAATGCCCCAAGTCTTTGACTGTCAGAGAACTGCAAGTAAAGACAGCAATGAGATACCAAAAACAAAAACAAAAACAAAAAAACCCAACCAACCTCACATCAATCCCCCCCCCCAAAAAAAAAAAAAAACAACCCACCTTGATTCCATGATCCAGGAAGTTGTGCAGTGGCTAAAGGATTGGGACTCATAAACATGGGGTCCTGAATTCGGCCCCTGGCATCACCATGACAGAGAGATGCTCTGGTCTCTTAACTCTCATTAATAAATAAATTTTAAAAGAAAAGAAAACCTTTCTTTTGTGGTCCAGGAAATGGTGTACTTTAAACACTTAACAGTGTTGAACTTTCAAGCAAGCAATCTTAAGTCTGCTCTCTAGCACCACATGTGCTAGTGTGATGCTTGGTTCTCTCTCTCATAAATAAATAAACAAATCTAAAAAAAAAAAAATCTTGGATCACTGCTTTTGAGATTGGCTCTCCAAGACCAACCCCTTCATCCCTGGCAGTGAATGAAAGTAATGAATAATTGTTAAAAATTTTACTGGGGGGTGAATGGGTTAATGATTACAATATGTCTTTAACACATAGGCACAATCTCTCATCTTCCCTTGATTAGAATCTAGGAGACAGACAGGATGTCATGTCCTTTCATCCTGTGCCTTTCCCTCCTCCCCCAGAGTCACACACCCAGTCCAAGTTTTATTTTTTTTAATATATTTTTATTTATTTCCTTTTGTTGCCCATGTTGTTTTATTGTTGTAGTTATTATTGTTGTTGTTATTGGATAGGACAGAGAGAGATGGAGAGAGGAGGGGAAGACAGAGAGGGGAAGAGAAAGATAGACACCTGCAGACCTGCTTCACCACCTGTGAAGTGACTCCCTTGCAGGCGGGGACCCGGGGGCTCGAACTGGGATCCTTATGTTGGTCCTTGTGCTTTTATCTTATGTTTTCATTTACTGTTCTTTATTCTTCAGTTCCATCTGTGTGTGAGAGATGAAAAGTTTTAAAGTCATTCATAGTATCAGTTGAGACTAAAACTGTTCCTATAAAAGTTTGAAGTAGGAAGTGGTTTTTACAAAAGGAAATAGGTGGATTAATAAAAGTTGTAGTTATTATATTTGGTGCTAAGTGCTGTTAGAGTCTAAGAATGCATTCTTATAACAAATTTATAGACTTTCAAACAAGATTAATATGCTGATCATCAGAAAAAAATGAAAAATTCTAAAACTCCATCACACCTATGTAACACTATTCTCAGAAATTCTACAAAACACTCAGCTTAAAGACTTAGAGATTAGGCCCTTTAATTTTACAAATCATACAACTTTTCAAGGATTATTAATATGCTGCGGAGTAATACTGCTATTAAAACATGGTGAGGGGGCTGGATGATGGCTCACCCAGTTGTACACACATATTACCTGGGTTCAATCCTTCAGTTCCCACCTGAAGGAAGAAACTTCACAAGTGCTAAAGCAGTACTGCAGGTGTCTCTCTTTCTTCCTTCTATCTCCCTGTTTCCTCTCAATTTTAATTTTCTCTGTTTCTATCTAATAAACAAGTAAATAAATATCTTGATTCAAAGCAAACTCTTTGACTTAATATCTATCTATATAATGTACATATATATATATTTAAAATATTTTTGTCCTACTTAAAACAATTCCTTTTGGGTAGTATAAATAGACTCAAATAGTATTAAAAATTTAAAAGTATAAAAATGTATGCAGAGAAAAAGGAAGTCTTCAATCTTTTTCCCCAGCCAACTACTACTGTTCCTGTCTGTGTCCATTGTTCAGTCTTAGTAAAATAGCATTATTTAGTTCATTCATGATTATACTATTGGCCAGTGAATCCCCATTTTATGATAGGCATTGTTCTTTTTTTAATTTTTATTTATAAAATGGAAATATTGACAACACCATAGGATAAGAGAGGTACAAACCCACATAGTTCCCAGCACTAGAACTCCATATCCTGTTCCCTCCCATGAAAGCTTTCCTATTCATTATCCCTCTGGGAGTATGGACCCAGGATCATTATGGGGTGCAGAAAGTGGAAGGTCTGGCTTCTATAATTGTTTCCCTGGTGAACATGGGCATTGGTATATCAGATTTCAGGCTCTGGGGGAAAAAAAAAAAACTAGTATAGCCACAGGCCCTTTGGATTATAACTAAAATATGCCTACTAGCTATCTACAGAATGGAGACCCTCCCCCAACTCTTCATCTGCACTACTCCAGCAACTTATTTGGCTTTATATGTTAACTCTTTTTTCAGCCACCAGGTTCCAGATCCTACCATGATGCCAAGCAGAGTTCCTTGGACAGACAACCCCACCAATGTGTCCTGGAGCTCCGATTCCCCAGAGCTCCACCCTACTAGGGAAAGAGAGAGGCAGGCTGGGAGTATGGATCGACCTGTCAATGTCCATGTTCAGTGGGGAATCAATTAAAGAAGCCGGACTTTCCACCTTCTGCATCCCACAATGACCTTGGGTCCATACTCCCAGAGTGTTAAAGAATAGGAAAACTGTCAGGGGAAGGGATGGGATACGGAGTTCTGGTGGTGTGAATTGTGTGAAGTTGTACCCTCTTATCCAATAGTTTTGTCAGTGTTTCCTTTTTATAAATAATAATAAAAAAGTAATGTAATGGAGTGAGAGGGATAGTCAATGGAGGCATGTTTTATAAGGTGGCATTATTGTATAGACTCACAGAAAGTGACAGAGTAAGCCCTACAGATGACTGGGAGATGGGTGAAGGAAGTAGGAGCTGCCTTGCAAAGACTTTGTGTGAGAGTGCTCTCTTAAATACCAGAGAGGTCAGTTAGGTAGAGTGAGTATGAGAAGAAGGGAAGGAAATGTGATCAGAGTAGTGTGTGAGGGGTGATGGACCATTGATCGTATAGGTTACTGTAAGAGCTTTAGATATTGCTGAGTGTGATGGAAGTCACTGGAAGGTAATAGAAAATGTATGCTGAGAGGCATGCAGCAATCAGCTCTGTTACACAACAGCTTGTAAATCGGAATGAACTGAATCCAACTGTTGGATTTGAAAGTGAATAAGTTATGAATTTTATGAGATTATTTTATTATGAAGTGTTGGGCAGAGGAAAACCTTGGCTGGAATGTGCTTGGAATGAAAATGGGAGGGGAGAAAATAAGACAGCACTTCAAGACATTAAGTCTTTGGAGAAGTTATCCTATTAAGTAACCTAAAAAGCAGTAAGCAACTATATGGGAAGTTGAGGCTAAGAAAGGAAATATTCAATTTCTTTGTTTCCTTTGGCAGATTTTAAAGCATATTTGAAAGATGCTGCAAATGATTTGGTGGAGATGGAAAGACGGATGGTGTAGGAGCCAGAGCAAGTTCAGTACCTATGTGCTGATAGATGGAGGTAAATGGGCCTAGAGCACAGTGGAGGATGGATGTTAGGGCTAGCACATTCATATATGTATATATATATGTGTGTATATGTATACATATATATACACACACATATATGTATATATACATATATATGATGGAAGCACAGATGCAGAAGTGGTGACAAAAAATGTGGATGTGCTTTGCTGTTTCTATCATTTACATAAGAAGCAAAGTCAGCAGCAGAATAAAAGCAGAGAGGAAAGGAGAAGATGTAATTCCATTGCACAGGTGTGTAGGAGGGAAAAGGACTAGGAGAAGTTGTAGAAATTCTGAGTCACAGGGCTCACTTTCGGTTGATTGTCACAAGTTTGAAATGAGACTAGTTAGTTATATGTTAACTTTTTTTTTCCGGTTGTGTTCAATGGCCAGAGTTTTGGTTTGGAGTAAGTGGATGATGGGATTGGATTTTGCTTTTTGGTGAAAAGAGCAGCAGTTGAGAGGAGTTGAGAATGTGTCAGTGTGAATACTGATGAATTATAAAATCTGGTGTGGTGGTAAGGAGGACGAGAGGAGAATGAAACAATGAAAAGATATAGACAGTGGATTGTATTGTGTTGGAGAATAGCTAGAACCAGGGGTCTTAAAATAAAGAACTGGAAGGGCAAGAAGTGATGCATTGAGAGCAGGTCTTTGAGACAGGTTAAGACGGGGTGCAGTTATTCAGTGGAATGAAAGACTAAAATGGAGTAGAGAACAGGCTTATTAGAAGGACGTGGTTTAGAAGGATCATTTATTTGATTACTGGGGTCATAAGCATGAGAAAGATTGGAGAGTGTCAGTGAACCAGGTGCTGTTATATTTTAAAAAAGACTTTAAATATAGAGTATTTTAGACAAAAGAGAACAGTAGCCTACCTAAATTTAAGTGTGAAGTTCTGACTATAGATTCTGAAAATTCTATTTAATATGTTCAGAACGTAGGAGATAAAACTTAAAATAGTCTACTGTGGGGGATGGGAACTTTGAGGATTGTAATTAACTAATATGAGCTGCTAGTGTGTTGAGATCACTAAAATACCTTATGTAACTAGTAGTATTAATAGGATACCTTGGGTAGACATTGAGTGAGGTAGTATTTTCCTAGATTCTGCTTTCACAAGCCAAATTTGGAGTCTTGCACTGAGAGAGACATTGATGAGATTCAGTATTATGAGATAAGGATGAATAGATTAGTGAGACTTTTAGAAAAAAATGCCACCTGAGAAATAGTTGAAGAAATTAAGAATTGTTATCCAGGAGAAGAATTAAATATCTGAAAGTGAAACTTAAATAACAGAATTCATGTGAAGCAAGAAATGAAGACTTGATCCGGCATCATTTCACAAGGCATAACTGGGGTGGTTGGCTAATTAGAAAAGCAGATTTCTACTTAGTAAAGAAGAAAGTTCTCTTATATTTATTTTTTTCACCACTCTCATCACCAAAGGTCTGTTTCCCCATCCCCCCCATAGATAACCACTATAGTTCTCCCAGAGTCTTAGATATAGGTTGACATTTTGTTTTTTTCCATTTGTATACTCAGTTCTATATATTCTACACATGAATGAAACAATTCTGTAGTTATCCTTACCTCCTTACTTGCTTCACTAAGCATAATCTCCTCCAATTCCATCCACGTTATCTCAAAGGACATAATATCCTTTTTTATTGTTAAATAATATTCTGTTGAGTAATTGTCCCATAACTTTTTATCCAGTCATCTATCAAAAGGCATTTTGGTTGTGTCCAGGGTTTTGCTATTGTGAGTAAAGCTGCTATGAACATGGGGGGGTGCATATATCCCTTTAAATCAGTTTTATTATCTCTTTTGGGTATATGCCTAGTAGTGAAATTGCTGGATCATATGGCTCATATAGCATTTCCATTTGTATTTGTTTAAGGATGCTCCATACTATTTTCCATAGTGGTTGTACCAGTTTGCATTCCTCTCTCCACATTCTCTCAAACACTTCTCTTCTTTTATTGATGGAGCCCATTCTCACAGGTGTGAGGTGGAATCTTAATGTGGTTTTGATTTACACTTCTCTCGTGATGAGTGAATTGGAGCATTTCTGAAAATATCTGTGGGCCATGTGTATCTTTTCTTTAGAGAACCATCTATTAAGATGCTTAGCTAGATCTGGCAAAATAGATCACTTGGGTAGTGTGCTACTTTGCTATGTGTAAGACACATGTTCAAGTCTATCCCCCACCTTGAACCTAGGTCAAAAACTTGGCAAAGCAGAAATAGAGTGCTGTGGTCTCTGTCTCTCTGTCTCTGTCTCTCTGCCTCATTGTATCTATCTCTTCATATATAAGGAAAAAAAAGTCAGTTTGGAGCAGTGAAGCCCAGAAACAAACAAACAAAAAGCTTGTTCAGAAAATAAATTTCTTTATAGTTACTGATAGTAAAGCAAAACTACAGTTGCTGGTTATTAGACATTTAGAAAGGAAGTTAAATGAAACTCTTTATGCCTTCCTAAAAGAGTACAATACACTGAACTTTATACTGCATTTATTAATGTGAACATATTCTCAAAAGTGAACAGCATACAGGTGAAACTAAGAAGGATTAACCTTAAAAACCACTGTTAACTTCAAATTGGATACTTAAACCACATTCTCCTATTGGGGAACATTGATATCAGATGTCCTTAACTTCAGGATTATATCTAACCCTTAAAGACTGTTTACAGTAAGCTACTTGCATGTTCCTCAGATATCACTGGTTTATTACAAAAAAGCTCAAGGGCAGCAACAGCTCCCAGGCATAAAGTCGTAACCCTGTGTATGGGAGAGGAATATAAGAAAGCTACTGATAAGCAATAGCATTCATATGCCAAGTTTAAATCTACTATCTTCAGACTCAGTTACCAGTCCCTATGTTTTACATCATTTACCCCACTGTTTCTCTTGCTTCCTGCCTGAACCTACCCCTTTCTACCTGGAATTCCTGATAGACTATAAACTTTGTTAATAAAAGGACTGAGAAACTAAAGGAAGAACTTTTGCTGGTCCTATAGTAGTGCCTGTTCTGGGAAGTCTCCTCTAAGCTCTAAGTCAGACATCAAACTCCCCTTCAGAGTAACTTTTCAGGTATCTTGCATCTCCATCCCTGACAGTGTGACAGCTTCCCACTAAATAATGGCTTTATAATTTTTTTCTTCAGTTCTCCATTGTGATTAAAACTTCATAATCTAATATATTTGCTTCTGAAGAACTACATAAATTAGAGGTTGGGGAGGTGGCTCACATATATGAAAACCTGGGTCCCATCCTTAAGATCATATAACAACAAGATAAAACATAAATGATAAACACATACATTGGTCTCTTTTTTTTTCTTTTTTAATATCTTTATTGGGGAGTTAGTGGTTTACAGCTGACAGTAAGACTCAATAGTTTGTACATGCACAACATTTCCCAGTTTTCTTTCTTTTTTTATTTAAGAAAGGATAAATTAACAAAACCATAGGGTAGGAGGGGTACAACTCCACACAATTCCCACCACCCAATCTCCATATCCCAGCCCCTCCCCTGATAGCTTTCCCACTCTATCCCTCTGGGAGCATGGACCCAGGGTCATTGTGGGTTGTAGAAGGTCGAAGGTCTGGCTTCTGTAATTGCTTCCCCACTGAACATGGGCGTTGACTGGTCAGTCCATACTCCCAGTATGCCTCTCTCTTTCCCTAGTAGGGTGGGTCTCTGGGGAAGTGGAGCTCCAGGACACACTGGTGGAGTCTTCAGTCCAGGGAAGCCTGGCCAGCATCCTGATGACATCTGGAACCTGGTGACTGAAAAGAGAGTTAACATACAAAGCCAATCAAATTGTTGAGCAATCATGGACCCAAAGCTTGGAATAGTGGCGAGGAAGTGTTAGGGGGATACTCCCTGCAAACTCTAGTGTACTTCTGCTTTCAGGTATATATTTTGCAGTAGTTTATGGATACGTGTGAACATATCACAGAAACTGGTGTATATCTAGGTTTTGGGACTTTGTTAGAAAGTGAACCACCTGAGATGGAATTAGAGTATACTATGAAAGGAAAGGTCTCACCTGAGTAATGAAGCTGAAGGGTTGTCATTCCACACCTGAAGTCTCTGGACACAGTCTGAGCTGAAGCATGTTGAGGTAGCAATCGTTGCGTTGATTAGGTTGTGATCGGCAGATGCAATATTATTTGATATGGATTGGGAGAGGCATACGGGAAAGTGGGCCCTATCCAAGGGTTCCAGGACTGGGGAAAGTAGAGGCTCTACAGTGGAGATGTGAGGTTCCTGCTGTCTTAGGGTTCCAAAAGACAATCGATATTTAATGTTATCATCACATTATTTGGTAATTGGGTTAACTTTGAAAAGTCCTTTTGTTAGGGTTTTCTGTACAGTACCCAGTATCTTGTATACAGCTGTGCTATTGGTTGCTTCTGATCTACTTGGTCTAGGCTTTTGAGAGAGTCTGCATATCAAATACACAGCCTATATATTAAAAAGATTCAGTCTGTGCCTTAAAAAACTTCGAGACATACAATTAATTTTCCCCCCTCATATTAATTAACTAGTGATTTATATAACTACATTTTACTAGGAGTGTACATACACACCATTCCCACCACCAAAAGACTGTGACCCATCCCTCCCACCCACTCCCACCCTCCACTGGCCCAGGAAGCTGTATGTCTACCCCTCACCTCAGGGTTTTTACTTTGGTGCCCTACATATAATTTGGTCAGGTCCTGCTTTTAGTTTCCCTTTCAGATCTTCTTACTCAGCTTCTGTTGATGAGTGGGATCTTTATCTTTCTGACTTAGCTCACTTAACATAATTCCTTCTAGCTCTGTCCAAAATGGGTCAGAGAAGGTGGGTTCATTGTTCTTGATAGCTGCATAGTATTCCATTGTGTATATATACCACAGCTTTCTCAGCCACTCATCTGTTGTTGGGCACCTGAGTTGCTTCCAGGTTTTAGCTATTATGAATTGTGCTGCTATGAACATAGGAGTATGTTGGGTGTTATGGAGTCCTTGGGGTATAAGCCCAGGAGAGGAATTACTGGATCATATGGAAGGTCCATGTCTAGCCTTCTGAGAGTTCTCCAGACTGCTCTCCACAGAGGCTGTACCAATTTACATTCCCACCAGCAATGTAAAAGGGTTCCTCTGTCCCCACAGCCTCTCCAGCATTTGTTGCTGCTGTCCTTTTTGATGTATGCCATTCTTACAGGAGTGAGGTGGTATCTTAGTGTTATCTTTATTTGCATTTCTCTCACAATCAGTGACCTGGAGCAGTTTTTCATATGTTTGTTAGCCTTTTGGATCTCCTCTGAGGTGAATGTTTTGTTAATATCCTCTGCCCATTTTTGGATGGGGTCATTAGCTTTTTTGTTGCTAAGTTTGCTGAGCTCTTGATATATTTTGGTGATTAGTTTCTTGTCTGATGTATGGCATGTGAAGATCTTCTCCCATTCTGTGAGGGGTCTCTGTTTGTTTAATAGTTTCTTTGGATGTGCAGAAGCTTTTCAATTTGATGGAGTCCCATTGGTTTGTTTCTGCTTTAGTCTTCCTTGCAATTGGGTTTGATTCATCAAAGATGTCTTTGAGGTATAGGTGGGAAACTGTTTTACCAATATTTTCCTCTAAGTATTTGATTGTTTCTGGTCTGACATCCAGATCTTTGATCCATTAGGAGTTGATTTTTGTTTTGGTCTCTTTTTTTTTTAAATAAAAATAATTATGCAGCTTTGCACAGTTTTGGGCTTATGAACTCAAATGCAAAGCATAATGTCTATATGCATCTCTTTTATTCTTTTTCCTGGATTCTCTTTTTCATTTATACTTTTGTATTTAAGTACACTAATATTCATTTACTGAAAAGTTTTGAGAATTAATTAATCCTGCAATTATAAAAGCATCATATTATTTTTTTTTAGTTCTCCAACTGTCAGGATATTTATGAAAAATTATTCATTAGAAGACCGTGTTTTCTGGGTTGTCTAATGAATTACATCTTAGCTGGGAGAGTTCTGCTTTCTAACTTCCATGTCTAATCTCTAAATGGATTTTCTAATTCAACAACCACATGAGATAATTTAAAACTAGCTATAGAACAAGTTATTTCTTTCTTAATGAGGAAACTTTGTTGAATGTCTCACATCCTGAAAAGATGGAATTTTGTTTTGTGTATAGCAAATCATTGTTAATTGTTAAAAATCTACTCTTAGACAACCAAGTTGTGTGTATTCAAGTTATTGTTGAACTTATTTATGGAATAAACTAACATCCAGTCTACCTTTGGTGTGGGTTTTTCAACGGATCCTAAGAAATCAGGACATCTCAAAATGTGTTCTTAAGACCGTTTATTTTGAGATCACATAGGTTATTCTCAAACATTAATCCATGGGAACAGTCCTACCAAATATATATTTAAATTTGAAGGAGTGGAAGCAAGGTGGTGGTGCACCTGCGTAAGTGCACATGTTACATGCACAAGGACTAGGTTTTGAGTCCTTGTTTCCTAGGGGTGGGAGATGGGGTGGAGGCAAGCTTCCTAAGCAGTGAAGCAAGTACTGCAGATGTCTTTCTGCATCTCTCCCTCACTATCTCCTCCTCCTTTCTCCCTCTCAAAAAAAATTTCTCTGTCCTGTCAAAAAAAGAAAATTGGAAAAAAAAAAAGGAAGAACAAAATAGCCCCTGGGAGTGGTGAATTCATCATGAAGGCATGGAGCCCCATTGATAACCCCTAATGGTGGCAATTAAAAAAAACAAAGAAACAAAAAACCTGAAGGAACACTGATAGTATAAGCTGTAAGTGCTATAGGGAATTTCATGAATCTATAATTTTTAGAGTACTTGGTTTCATGAAAGAGATGGAGTGTGGCATACGCCAAAGCGTAGAGTAGAAATAAGCAGAAGTAGAAATCGGGCGGAAGCGCAGGGGGTTAAGTGCATGTGGCGCAAAGCGCAAGGGCCGCTGTAAGGATCCTGGTTCGAGCCCCCAGCTCCCCACCTGCAGGGGAGTTGCTTCACAGGTAGTAAAGCAGGTCTGCAGGTGTCATTCTCTCCTTCTCTCTGTCCTCCCCTCTTCTCCCCATTTCTGTCCTGTCTAACAATGACATCAATAACAACAATAATAACTACAACAACAATAAAAAAACAACATGGGCAACAAAAGGGAAAACAAATAAATATAAATATATAATAAAAACAAAATAAAGAAATAAGCAGAAGTAAGGCAACACAGGTGAGGAGAGAAACCTGGGTAATGACATGTAGATGAGCTGGTTGAAGAGAAACTGTTACTTAGGGGCTTGAAAGCTACTGATACTTTAACTCCTTTTATGCGAATTCTGGAACTTTTGATGATTTATATATGGGAGAGGTAATATTTTAAGTATGTATTAAAGAAGAATAGTTGCATCAGAACAAAGGAGATAAATTCAGTAAGGTGTAAGTTTTCTTGAAAGAAGACTGGTTCAGTAACATGACTTTCAAGGACTTGAATATATAACCATAAGAATTTAAAAAACGGTACATGGAAAGGAAGACAAGCATGTGACAGGAACATTATTAAAGACACTGTGGCTGTAGAGTATGAGGGATTGAAAGGGGGGCAATGAATCACCTTTAAAGTTCTGTGAGTTGTGGCTTGGAGAATGTTGGTCTTATAGGGAGGTAGGCCAGTTAACAGGTTAAAGGGTGTCACATGGTGCTTGATTGTCAGGGTTCCTCTGGGGGAATGAGCAGGAGTGAGCTCACTAAAGGGGTCTTCCAGCATACTGTGGCAGCAAATGATTCATAAACCTTTTTAGGGTCCTGTTGTGGGGAATGGAACAACTTTACTGACGCAGTTACAAATTGATAAAGGGGTAGTTGTGTAGGGGAAGTAGCCAGCTGGTCAGTGAGGTCAATATCTCCTTATAAGGGAACAGAGAGCAAGACAATGAGAGGGTATGGATGGTGATGCAGGAACAGGGAAATAGAAATATAAGGAAGGCGAAGCCCACCAGAAGGGGGGAGGTGTGGGTGATGCAGTGAGGCTGATAGGAAGGTTGGAATTCTAGGAAGGTTGGAATTCCCCTGCATACTCTGGCCACATCTCCCTTGACCACAAGGCTGGCATGCTAAGGGAGACTGATAGATGAGCTTGGGGGGGGGGGGGTGGGGGGCGGGGGGAGGGAGGGTCAGCCATCCATGCTCAAGCACACATCAGACCCACACTTGATATGATTAAAAATCATTTGAGTGGAAATTTCCATTTGGCACTGTAAATAAAAGGATGCATTTGGAGATGAAAATAAAATTGCTGATACAGATTGAGAAAATTGAAAGAGGAGCCATTGAGAAAACAATTTTTAATAGATTATGTAGTATAGGAAGAAGAAAGGGATAAGAACACAGGAGAGCATGCCTCTTATCAGCTGAATGACATTAGATAAGTTATTGAACCTTCCTGATCCTCAGATTTTTATGGTATGTGTATGTGATACTAGGTACTATTGAGTGTCTGGCAAGCAAATGGTGACTATTATTATAGAACCCTGGAAGTCAAGATGGCATAGCATGGGATGTCCTTGGTTGAAAAAGCAGATTTTATTTAGTCTCTCTCATATATATAGTTTCATCGGGGGGTTAATGGTTTACAGTATAGTTGTTGACACAGGCATATAACTTCTCACCTCTCCATGAATGATGTGTTCAAAACAATCTCATACCAAACTCAGGTCCTTTTCTACCATCATCACTGGACTCCAAAGTCTTCTCCTCCAGCCCCCTCCCTGTCATCCTTCCTTAAGAATCCTTTAGATTTATCTAGTCTTGGCTTTGTCACCTAATAACATGTTAATCTGCAGTTTTTTCACATATAAAGAGGAAATGATGCTTTTGTCCTGACTGTAATACAGAACCATTATGAAGATAAAAAGAGATAACATGAGGAGTTACATGCAAATTACTATATATTTGTATCATACTGTTCATAGGAAGCCCTGTCAGCACTGTCAGATGTAGAAGAGAGGTCTGTGATAGCAAAGATCAAGAAAAGTCATGTTCTTTCAAACTCCAGTATTTTTAAGAGTATGTTGGCTTTGCTTATCTGTACCTCAGCCAGCTATCAGTAGGGAATAGCCTAGAGCAGGAAGCATAGGGGTGGAGAGAGTTCAGGTCTGGGAATCCATGTTGGATTAGCATTTGTCTTTTGAGGAGTGCAGGTAACCTGCTTTATTATTATTATTATTATTATTTTGTATCTTCATGAGTGACTGGTGTATGACTGTGATGTGCCCAGGGAAGTCAGCTAGAGCGATAGAGGACAGCACCTGGAATATATTCTGATTCTCCTTTTCAGTGGAAAGACAGCAATATGCTGTCAAATGCATGAATGGGAGTTCGGAACAGGCTGCTTCTCTTCCAGAGGGTATCAATAGAAAGTCAGCTTCTTTATCGTGTCTGCAGGCTAGTTTTAGAGATCTGTGTATTAAAAAAATGTCTTTCATAAGTAGACTGTTTCTGGAAGGATCTGTAGACATACTTTTCTTATTCTTCTTGCTAAATATAGGATAAACTTCTATGAATTATATATCAAACAAGTATAATATATCTCTAAAAGGTAGAAAGCTGACTTACTAGGAATGTTGGGAATTGAACATCTACCCTCTCCCTCAGCCTGATTTGAGGAACAACGTATGGTGGTCATTCTTTTTTTTCTTATACATTTTCATTTGGATCCTGAGGAGATAGCAACTGGGAGTACAAATGGGCACAGATAAAAATAGGTCTGCAAGGAAGTCTTCTCTCTCTTAGTCAAGGACCAGGAAATGCAAAGCTTAGAAAGACAGAAAAGTTGGATTAAAAACTGTTCTACTCCAGCATAGGGAGATATCTCAGTTATATAGCATAAATTTGCATGTGTGAGATCCTAGGCTTCACTTCTATGACCAGGTAGGCCAGTGTTGAGAGCAAAGTTCTGCTTCTGTCTTGCTCTCAAACAAAGAAAAACAAAACAAAACAAAACAAGACACAAAACTGTTGTAGCCTGGAAGTTCGCACCATGGCAGAATTCTGGACTGCAAGCATCAGGCTCCAAGTTCAACCCCTTTCACTGAATATACTAGAGTGATCCTCTGATTTCTCTCTGGTGAAATAAATAAAATAAAAGAAGTAATTGCTGTTTACCAGTCAAACACAGTTAAATGAACAGCCACCCCCCAACCCCTGCCCAGGAGAGCCTAGAGCTTAGACTTCCATCTTACGAGGCTGTAAAAGGCACCCCAACTACTCTACTGCTTAAGAAGTCTGGGCTTTCTTTTCCACTTACCAGAAACAAGACTTTGCCACCCAAGACAACTAGTGTGGTATTTGAGGAAACAGTGAAGATTCAGGACTTTTTAAAAAAAATTTTTATTTATACAGTGGAAATATTGACAAGACCATAGGACAAGAGGGGTACATTTCCACACAGTTCCCACCACCAGAACTCTATATCCCTCCCTCCCTTGAAAACTTACCTATTCTATACCCCTCTGGGAATATGGACCTAAGATCATTATGGGGTGCAGACAGTGGCAGGTCTGGCTTCTGTAATTGCTTCTCCGCTGAACTTGGGTATTGGCAAGTTGATCCATACTCCCAGGAGAGTCAGGAGTTTTAACGCCACTTAGTTGTTATTAGACTGCGACCCTGGGCTTCTACTTCTATGGAGCAATAATAAGACAATACCTTTCAGGGGCAGAGCTGGCCTGAAGACAACTCCTGGCTTTCTCTCTGCAAAGCAGCTGCTTAAATCCTGGGAATTCTGGGGACCGGGAGCCCGGCTCCCCACCTTTGGAGGGTTACTTCACAAGTGCTGAAGCAGTTCCTCAGGTGTCTTTCTCTCCTGCTCTCTGTCTTCCTCTTCTTTCTCAATTTCTCTCTGTTCTATCCAACAATAGCAATGACAACAATAACAATAACAACAAGGGCAACAAAATGGGAAAAATGGCCCTCAGGAGCTGTGGATTTGTAGTGCAGGCATTGAGCTTTAGCAGTAACCTGGAGGCAAACAACAACAACAATAGCAACAACAACAACAACAACAAAAGAACCCTGGGAATTCTGAGTGAGGGCAAGAATTCTAGGCCAGTGGTGGAGGAAGTATACAGGAGGGGCCTAAGTGGAACCACGGAGTTGCTGTGAGTTTCAAGACAACACCTTTCTTTCCTATAAGTGTGGCATTTAAATGTGATCCATAGTATCACTCCACCATGTCTGAAATGTCTATATTTCAGTTTAAAATAATTTGTCATATGAAGAATAAGAAAGATATGAATTTGAATAATACGGGCTAACCAAAATGACAAAGATGTTGGAATTACCTGGAAAAGAGAATTATTTTCAATGAATAATCATGAACATACTTGAAATAAATAATGAAATAATCACAGAAAAGAAAGAGGAAGTTTTAGTAATGAAACACAAGATACAGTGAAGAACCAAATGGAAATTTTAGAACTGACAGAAAACATGTGAAAGAATTAAAAGGAAAAACACTATGGATATGTGTGGATGAATTCAGAAGACAGAAGAATCAATGAACTTGAAAATAAACTATGAAAATGATTAACATAAAAGTGAATGAATGATTAAACACTCTTCTATTGTACAATGCAGTAATATTTACCAGAATTTGTCCCCCTTTTCAAATATGAACTAAATTTTCACATTAACAGGTCACAGTGAAAACAGACTGAGTGAGTAACTTGCTTCCTGTTTTCTAAATATGTAAGATATAACCTGTGTTTATCCAACTGTATGAGCTTCAAGGAGAATAACTAAGTAGTACTAATATAAGTCTTTGAGACATTTCTTAACATTTAAAATACTCCCTGATTTCTGCCTCTCTTGTACTAGCTAAGGAATATTCAGTTGACAGTCAGTCAACTGAATGATATTCATTGAACTTTTTACAATTAACTTCTATGAAATAGATGTAGGGATTCACCCCATTTTACTGATGATTTAACTGAAGTAGAAGTTAAATGACTTACCCAAGGTCTTGCAGCCAGTGTCAGCACGAGCAGTTGAAGCTTGACAGCTTAATTCTGGAGTCTGTGCTCTTCATTAGGGAGCTCTTACCTATTTTAGGGTTTTCTTGTACTACAGATTTTATGATCCATATAGTAAAAGTAGCATACTATAGGAACCTTAGATGAAAGGAAGTTATTGTTAAAAAGTGGAAATTTGAGGGTCCAGTGGTAGCACAGCTGGTTGAGCACACACATTATTCCCATGTACAGGGTTCTGCTTTTGAGCTCCAATCTCCACCTCCCCACCTTCAGTGGGGTGCTTCACAAGTAGTGAAGCTGGTCTGCAGATGTCTACCTTTTTCTCTCTATCTAACCTACCCCTCCTCTCTCAACTTTTCTCTTTCCTATCAAATAAAATAGGAAAAAAAAAAAAAAAAGGCCACCGGCAGTGGTGGATTTGTGGTGTAGGCACTGAGCCCCAACTATAACCCTAGTGGAAAAAAGAAAAAAAAAGTGGAAATTTGACAGGGATCACTGTAAAATCTTCTTGTAATAATACCCTCAAACTAGTTGTGTGAACATAATACAAGGGTTCTGGTAAAACTGCAACACCTTTAAAAAAAATGTGTACAAATTTTAGTAAACTATAACTAATTCTAAGGAGGAAAAATCAATTGCTCCAAGATGGTGAACTGTTAATATCATTAATCAGGATGCCCAGAATGACGATGTTAGTTGCATTTAACTCTGAAAAGCATACTTCAGGTGGGGCTGAACAGGGTCCTCAGTGCACTGAGAACTCCAGGGTATGATGGCAGCAGAAAACTTGATTCAAGTTGAAAGAACTAAGGGTTTACAGCCCAACAAGAGAAGGGAGGATGGGTTATGACAGCTGTTAAAATATACATGAAGAACTTTCAAAAATCATAGGAACTGTTGGCATGGTCTTTGTGTCTCAGAAGGATGGAGCTGTATTCAAATAGAAGCAGATATAGGGAAAGGATTAAGGTTCAGTATTCATCAGAACTGTGAAATAGAAAAGTACCTAGACTGAGGTGTGTTTCTTATCAGTGGGGGTTAGGTGAACATAGGAGGACTGGTCATTTCTATGACACAGGGAATAGAAAAGATACATTACATAAGTGACTTTTTGGCTTTTCACAATCATAGAGCCCCATGGCAGAATCTGATGAATTCTTTGGAATCTGCCCAGAAACATAATAGCACACATAACATTTTGCAACAAATTCTGAAAATTTTAAGAGGCTTTTGTAGCTGAAGGAATTAAATTACTTTCTAGTTCTTAGAAATCAGTAATTCTGTACACTTTCATATAGATCCTTACACAGTGACAGTAGTTTCATGGTTCAATAAAATCTCAGTGATTCATCTATTTCTTTACATAACAAATATTAAGCATTTATTGTATGTACATATTTGCACACACACACACACATACACCATGTTTAATTGAATAAATGATACTCAAACAAGAATAGAATAGAAACATAAATGCAATTGAACAGCAATATAGTAATAAGACTTTGAGGAAAAGCCATCTAAACTAGGAGAAAGTTTCACATGTAATATGGTGGTTTATTATATTTAAGAACATACTATAGCTGAATTTGTGATCCACGGTGTCACAGATTGACATTTCCATGTGTAACATACTAAGCTATACTCTTTTCTAACTGGTCATAGTGAAGTGGGAGAAAGACTTGGAGATGCCACTTTCCAGTCACCAAAGGACTCTGGGAAAGGAGGACAGGGAGGGGGCAAGGGGTGCTTTGGGGTCCTGGTGCATGAAGGTAGAAAAGGACCTAAGCTGGGGATGGGGAGTGTTTTATAGACACCTCACATGGGAAGATAAGAAATTGTAAACATGTGTCAGCAACTATACTGTAAACCATTTACTTCCTCCCAATAAAATAATTACAAAAAAGGTTTTGGAACTAGTTTTTATTTAATTAGGCTAGGCAACATTTTTTTTTTTTTTGCTTTGGCAGAAAATACTTAGAGGGAGTAGAGAAGATGTTTATTCATCCTCTAATCCCATTAATTATCTAAAAGCACACTAAATTAATTGACTAATATTATTTGATGCAAACAACCAGGATTTGCTCAGTTTTTAAGTATGCCTATAATATACATGATATTATATCATGTACTACTGTTATTTGTGTTAAAAGTGAGAATGAGGTGAATCTTGTGTAAATGCAGCTTCAAAGTAAGTTACCTTACTTCTCCAGTTGTACTGTGGCCCCCAACACCACATCTAGCTCTGAGATTTACAGATACAGTCATTTGCATAGTAATATGAGGAAATTAATAGATTTTTTATGTTACCATGGTCAAATACACACACAGACACACACACACACACAGACACACACACACACACACACATACATATGTACTCTATACTTTGGGGAGCAGGAAAAGAAGAAATACATAAAAATGAAGGAAGTTTGTATTTATTTAGTACTTAATCATAGGCAGGCACAGAGAACACCTTACTGTACCTTCTTTTTTTTTTTTTTAACATTTTTATTTATAAAAAGGAAACTGACAAAACCGTAGGATAAGAGGGGTACAGCTTCGCACATTTCACACCACTAGACCTCCGTATACCAACCCCTCCCCTGACAGCTTTCCTACTCTTTAACCCTCTGGTACAGTTATTGCTGGGACTCAGTGCCAGCACTGTGAATTCACTGTTCCTCGAGGCTACCCCCCCATTTGTGTTGCCCTTGTTGCTTTTGTTGTTGTTATTGTTGTTATTGATGCCATTGTTGTTGGATAGGACAGAGAGAAATGGAGAAAGGAAGAGAAGACAGAGATGGGGAGAGAAAGATAGACACCTGCAGACCTGCTTCACAGCATGTGAAGCGAATCCCCTGCAGGTGGGGATCCAGGGGCTCGAACCAGGAACCTTATGTCTGTCCTTGCACTTTGCGCCACATGTGCTTAACCTGCTGCTCTACCGCCCGACCCCCAACTGAAAGAGTTTCTACTTAAGCCAGGTACTAGAAAGGACTGCTCACTGTCACTACTCCTATTCAACCTAGTGTTGGAAGTTCCAGCCAGAACAGCTAGGCAAGAGAAAAGAATTAAATTAATACAGGTTGGAAGAGAAGTCAAACTGTTACTATTTGTGGAAAATGTAATAGTGTCCATAGAATATCCTAAAGAATCCATCAGGAAGCTCCTGGAAATCATTAACCAATATAATAAGGTGATAATAAAATTAATATACAAAAATCAGTGATATTTCTCTATGCAAACAGTTAGTAGAAGAAGTTGTTTAGATTGATCCCATTTACTATAGCAGTAAAATCAATCAAATATCTAGGAGTAAATCTAACAAAGGAAATTAAAGACTTGTATACTGAAAATTATGAGTCACCATTCAAGGAAATAGAAAAGGTACATGGAAATGTAAAGAGATCCCATGCACATGCTCATGGATTGGAAAAATTAACATAATCAAAATACCTATTCTACCCAGAGCCATATACAGAATTAGTACAATACCCATCAAGGTCTTACCAAATTTTTTTTAATGAGAATAGAACAAATGCTACACAACTTTATCTGGAACCAAACAATACCTAGAATTGCCAAAGCAATCTTGAGGAAAAAGACTGGAGGTTATTACACTCCTTGAAATTCAAATAGACAACAATGAAATACCACTTCACTCTTGTGAGAATGTCTTACATCAGAAAGTAACAACAAATGTTGGAGAGGTTTCAGGAGTAAAGGAACTCTCTTGCACTGTTAGTGGAAATATAAATTGGCTCAACCTCTGTGGAGAGCAGTCTGGAGAACTCTCAGAAGGCTAGAAATGGACCTGCCCTATTACCTGGCAATATTTATTTTTATTTTTTAATTTTTATTTTATTTATTTTTATTTATTTAAAAAAGGAGACATTAACAAAACCATAAGATAAGAGGGGTACAACTCCACACAATTCCCACCACCAGATCTCCGTATCCCCTCCCCTCCCCTGATAGTTTTCCTATTCTTTATTCCTCTGGGAGTATGGACCCAAGGTCATTGTGGGATGCAGGAGGTGGAAGGTCTGGCTTCTGTAATTGCTTCCCTGCTGAACTGGTCGATCCATATTCCCAGCCTGACCAGGAAATATTTAAAAGAACTAAACACACTCATTTAAAGAGATCTGTGTATACACATGTTCATAAGAGCACAATTTATAATAGCCCAAACTTGGTAGCAACCTTGGTATCCAACAACAGATGAGTGGTTTAGAAAGTTGTGGCATATATAAACAATGGAATACTACTCAGCTATTAGGAATTATAAAGTCACCTTCTTCACTTCATCTTGGATGGAGCTTGAAGGAGTTATATTGAGTGTGATAAGCCAGAAAGAGAAGGATGAATATGGCATGATCTCTCTCATGGGCAGAAATTAAGAAACAAGAATAGTAAGGAGAAGCACAAAGTAAAACTTGTACTGGGAATGTACTGTACCAAAGCAAAGAATTCTGCAGAAGGAGGGCAGGGAGAGGTTTGCTGGGTATGTGTGTGTGGGAGAAGCTGCTTTCAGGTCCTGATACAGAATAATGGACCTAATTTGGGAGTGAAGTGTTTTTCAGACACGTATCTTAGTGAGATGAGAAGTTGTACCATGTACCAACAACTGTACTGTAAACCATAATCTCACAATTAAAAAAAGTAGTTTGGGGGAGAGCATGTTTTACAAATCCCTATCATAAGATGAGAGAGGCTGTACTTATGTGACCACAACTATACTGTAAACCATCAACCCTTCCCCCAAAAAAGTGAGTAAAAAGAAGTGCGATGTAGTTCTTTATGAAATGATATGAGATCAACTGCAATGTAAATTTATGCTTCTGGATGTATGAATTATCAAAATAATCATCAAGAAATGATCCTGATATCCCACTTTGAATTTCTGGTCAAAACTCAAATACTAACTTAAAAAATAAAATTAATTATTGACAGTTATGACTAAAACTGATGATACTTGAATTCTGTTAATATTTTTAAAATTAATTGGACCTATCTCCTTGATAAGACATTCAATTATTCTGAGAATTTACATAATAAAATGCAGTGTTTTGGGAGAAGATTAGTTTGACACAATTGCCATAAGCAGCTCCACTTCTTAGCACCTGACTACTCACCTGGCTGTTCTGCTCTTAAAAAGGGGTTTCTGCAGATCATTACTAGTTAGGACATCATTTTCTATAAAAAACAAAAGTATGAAGGTGTATTATTCGGGGAGTCGGGCTGTAGCATAGTTGGTTAAGCGCAGGTAGCGCAAAGTGCAAGGACCGGGGGAAGGATCCCGGTTTGAGCCCCCGGCTCCCCACCTGCAGGGGAGTCGCTTCACAGGAGGTGAAGCAGGTCTGCAGGTGTCTGTTTTTCTCTCCCCTCCTCTGTCTTCCCCTCCTCTCTCCATTTCTCTCTGTCCTATCCAACAACGAATTGCGTCAACAAGGGCAATAATAATAACCACAACGAAGCTACAACAGGGGCAACAAAAGGGGGAAAAAATGGCCTCCAGGAGCGGTGTATTCATGGTGCAGGCACCGAGCCCAGCAATAACCCTGGAGGAGGAAAGAAAAAACAAATAAATAAAAAGGTGTATTTTTCATTGGTTTTTATAAAACAAAACATTAATTTTTAAAAATTATATTCTAGCATACCTTATTTATTTCCATCAGTGTTGTCCATGGGGTAGTACCACTTTTTTTTCCCTTTCCTTTATTTGATAGGACAGAGAGAAACCAAGAGGCACAGGGGAGACAGAAAGAGACTTGTAGTAGTTGCTTCACCCCTAGTGAATCTTCCTCCTCCCCCCTTTCAGATGGGGAGTTTGGGCTCCAGCCCAAGTCCTTGCCACTCCAGCCCTTTGAAATCTGAGCAGTCACTTAAGATTGTAGAGCCTCCAGTGAAAGTGAGGCTTTCAAGCCTCACTTGGTTTGGATCTTTATGGGAGAATAAAAAATAATAATAAAAAAAAAAAACCAGGTGTCTCAACAAAGATGGGCTGAGTAAATGTTTACATTTGGGATTTGTTAAGTGAATTCAGGACCAGGGCCCACTTCCTGACAGCTGGGCTGGGTAAGTTGTTACCAGCTTCTTCCATCTCTTCCTAGCCCTGCTGGTGTGTTTGTGTTGCTACCTCTTTTTTTTTTTTTTTTTTTTTTCCTCCAGGGTTATCACTGAGGCTTGGTGCCTGCACTACAAATTCACTGCTCCTGGAGGACAATCCCCCCGCCCTTTTGGATGTTGGACAGGACAGAGGGAAATCAAGAGAGGAGGTTCGGAAAACAAATGGGAGAGAAAGATATATATTACCTGCAGACTTGCTTCCCAGCTTGTGAAGTGACACCCCCCCCCCCCCATTCTGGGAACGTGTGAATTTCAGGCTGTGCATCTCAAGCAGATAGCAGATATCTGGGGAAGGACCCTTGACACTGACTGTCAGACTAGACAAAGTGAATTTCTCCAGCTGTAAGCCTTTTAAAGCACCATTTTAATGCAAAGTAAGATGATGCATCCAGTCAGTTCACAGGCAATTTTCAAATGTGAGATTTAAATAGACTTCTTGCAGTATGCATCTAGGATACATCAGCAGGCCTTTGGGATACATATTTACCCTTCTTTCCCCCACCCTGCTTTATTAGTTGAAAGTGTTTGAGAAACACTAGGCAGCAAGGTGTCTGGTTAAGTGTTCTAGAGTGAGTACTGAGAACTTCATGAGAAAGGTGGCAGATGAGGCTTGTGCATGTATTATGTGTGTGCACTGGTGCACTAATATATTGACATGGCTTCAGAGATGAGAAGAATGATGCAAAAAGAAGAATACTGAATTGATTGAATGAACATGTTAACATGCACAAGGACACAGGTTCCAGCCTTAAGTCTCCACCTGCATAGGAGAAGGCTTCACTAGCAGTGAAGCAAGTACTACTGTCATCTCTCTTTCGCCCTCTGTATCTCCCCCTCCTCTCTGTTTCTCTTTTTCTTATCAAATATAAGTAATCAATAAATAAAAATTTAAAAAGAACATTGGGTTGTTAGGCTGGGTGGTACATGTTACCATGTATAAGGACCCATGTTCAAGCCCCTGCCATGAACTGCAGAGAGGAAGCTTCAACAGTGGTGAAGCCGGCCTGCAAGTATCTATCTTTCTCTCTTCCCTCTCAAGTTTTTTCTTTTCTATCAAATAAAAACAGAAAAAAAGAAAAATAAATGGTCACCGGGAGCAGTGAATTCATAGTGCTGGCACCAAGCCCCAGTGATAACCCTGGTGGCAAAGAAAAAGGAAGAAAGAAAGAAAAGAAAGAAAGGAAGGAAGGAAGGAAGGAAGAAAAAAGCTAGTGAGCTTGGATAAAGGCTATGTAAAACACTCTCATGCTCAAGGCTCTGAGGTCCCAGGTTCAGTCCCTAGCACCACCATAAACCAGAGGTGAGCAGTATTCTGGTACCTTTCTCCCTGTCTATCTGCCTGTCTGTCTATCATCTATCTATCTGTCTATCTATCTATCTATCTATCTATCTATCTATCTATCTATCCTTAAAATGATTTTTTAAAAACAAGAATGCTTGATTCATGAGTGAAGCAAATCAAAGCTGCTCCCCCCCCCTTTTTTAAATTTTTTTACAAAGTTATTGATGAATTTGTAGAAGGGAAGAGGAAGATTAATGTCCTGGGTCTTCCCTTCCATCATCCTTAGTCTGCAACACTGCTGACCTCAGGCCTTCTCTTATATTCCTTTATGGTTTAATACCCCTGAATGGTTGCATACAGACATCAAGGTTGTTACTACAGAGAGTTCTAAGATTTCTTTTTGCAGTTGTTACATGTTCAAAATTTAGTCTTTCTCAATTGTGTGCTTACAGTTCCAGCTACTGTTTTTTACTTCACCTATCTTATAGTTATGTGTGATGCTAGAATTTGGATTATTTTTCTTATTTAGCATATCTTCTGTAGAATTGTTTCTGGCAGCTGCCTGAACTATCTTCTTTTTCTGGGCCTTGAGAGATTTCATATACTAGGAAATTGTCAGGGAGGACCTTCTAAATAGAGGGTCAGTGAATACAGATGAATAGAGTCCTTCACAGTAGGATAGTGACGAGTGGATTTATGTATACATAGTTCCTAGAGCCTTCTGTGAAAAGGGAAGAGAGACTGAAATAAATGGTGCATGGGGGCTGAAACAGAGTGGTTGGATGCCATATAAGAAACTTAGATTTGGGGAGCCGGGCGGTGGCGCAGCAGGTTAAGCGCATGTGACGCGAAGCACAAGGACTGGTGTAAGGATCCAGGTTGGAGCCTCTCGGGGGTCGCTTCACAGGTGGTGAAGCAGGTCTACTGGTGTTTATCTTTCTCTCCCCTCTCTGTCTTCCCCTCCTCTCTCGATTTCTCTCTTTCCTATCCAACAGCTGTGACAACAATAATAACAACAATGGTGAGCAACAAAATGGGAAAAATATCCTTCAGGAGCAGTGGATTCCTAGTGCAGGCACTGAGCCCCAGCGATAATCCTGGAGGCAAAAAAAAAAAAAAAAAAAAAAAAGGAAGGAAGGAAGAAAGAAAGAAAGAAACTTAGATTTATGGTTTATCTCACTAACACAATAGCCTTGTTCACAAGCGGAACTTAAGAAGCAAGAGCAATAAAGGAAAACACAAGATGAAACTTAGACTGGGTATGGTCTTTGCACTGAAGCAAAAGACTCTGGGGAAGGAGAGTAAGGGTTGTGATAGAGAGGCTCTGGGGTCCTGGTCCATGATGATGGGGTAAGATTTTGGTTGTGGGAGAGAATGTCTTACAGACACCTATCATGAGGAGAGAGAGGTTGTTCCTAAATGTGAAAAACTATATTATAAACATTAACCAGCCAATAGAAGGGAAGTTTTTAAAAAATAAGTTATAAAATTAGAAAACTACTGCAGAAGGAGAATTTCATTTATTCTCAAACAATAGGTACTTTTGAGGTTATTTATTATTTATTTATCATTAACATTTTTTAGCTAGTGTTGTTTTTTCCGGCTGGCTTCACGGGCAGGTAACAGACGACCAGAAACTCGTGGCTGAGCTGAGGAGCGGGCAAACAGTCCAACACCTAATCACCACACAATGTGTTCCTCCATCTTTTTCCTCCGGCAGCATCAGGAACTCAGGAAGTACGTAGGATAGGGGTCGAGGAGAAGGGAGAAGTGCGAAAAGGCAAAGGCTAAACCACAATCTCCCTGAGGCGGAGGTAGTGAGACCAAACCAATGTGAAGCATACCAACAAGCTAGATAGGACATTTCTCAGATTCATTATCAGAAAGTACTCTGGCAATGTGGAAGATTGAGTGGGAATGTGGTAAGGTGTGGGAGATGAGTTAAGATGCTTTCAGTGTGGTCTTGTGAGACATGGTGAAACTGAAATTATAACAGTGAAGAGCAAAAAGGTGAGGGGAAGGAAACGTTTATTTTATTTTATGAAGTATAATGAGTATAACTTGGATAGGAGAAAATCATTTCAGTTACTGATTTGGATATGGATTGTGGGTGCATGGTGATGGTCCTAAGTGAAATGCCGCTCCAGGAAGAAAGAATCAATATAAAACACTCTCAGATAAGAGCATGCCATTGCAAATGTTATGTATTAATATTAAAATCATGCTTCACTGAACTTAGCTTTAAGGTAATGGCTATCCACATTACTGATTATATAGAGGCAGGGAAACCATTAGGAATCACAAAGCTAGTGCTTTTATAAACACTACAAAAATGCAAGCTTTGAACCCTTTGGGTTTTAAATTTTTAATTCTTCTTCTTCTAGCATTTGCCCTTCTTCTGTAGCCAGTCAACAGCATCAGGTTGAGCCTGATGTAAAGTTTCGAGACCTTCTTTGAATCTGGAGAGGTGGCAGTCGTTGACTATGTGGGTCATAGTATGTCTGTAGCCGCAGGGGCAGTTCAGATCGTCTCTGGCTCCCCAGCGATGGAACATAGCGGCGCACCGGCCATGGCCTGTTTGATAGCGATTGAGGAGGGCCCAATCATAACGTGCTAGGTCAAAGCCGGGTTGACGCTTGCAGGGGTCTGTGATGAGGTGTTTGTTCTTTACCTCAGCTGACTGCTAACTCTGTTTCCAAGAGTCTGGAACAGCAAAGTTCAGTGTAGGCATAGGAGACCAGATTGGATGATGAGACGTCAAGCGTTGGACAGGGTGGACGAAGATATCCGTGTATATTGGCAGATCCGGTCGAGCGTAGACGTGGGAAATGAACTTAGATGATGCCGCATCCCGATGAATATCTGGCGGGGCGATGTTGCTAAGAATTGGCAGCCATGGAACCGGGGTGGAACGGATGGTTCCAGAAATTATCCTCAATTTTTAATTGATGCAGAGAATCTACAATATCAAATTCATGAATAAGGCAATTAAATTTTACTTTGGTTATAGATGTTGCTTTACTAGTATTTTATGATGGGGAGAACTACGTCTACTGATTAAATATAGATTGACTAGACAGTGGAATCCTTATAACTGCATTATTTAGCATCCCTAAAGATTAACTATATAAAAAAAGTTTAACTGTAATTTTTGTCTTTATTAGAGAATAAAATTTGACAAGTTCTAATAAGATGTGCCAGAAAGATCCTTGATTATCTTGAGCATTTTTTGACAATTTATTTGACAAACAATAGGAGGATTTGATATTTAATTTTATCTACCACTGCCTTTTTGAAATGCTCTTTTTAATCTTGATAAAATGCACAAAAAATAGTATTTACCATTTTAATTATTTTAACTGTATAGTGATATAAAGTACATTCACATTTTGGCTCAAATACCACAACCATCTTTAGAATTCACTGTGTTCATACAATAACTCCTCCATCCTTCCTCAGATACTGACAACCATTATACATTCTTTGTAAGTTTGACTACTCTAGGAAGACTTACTAATTTTTAAGTAACATAATATAGCTTTCCTTTGATATTTTATTGATTTTGTGTTGACTTTCTTGTAGCCAACTCATTATTAGAATATTCTTTGAAATGTTTGGACAAGTGCTTTAAATGTTCAGTCTTAATCAGGAGATAAGGAGGGACCAATACTTTCCAACAGGTGTTAGTCTAAAAGCATGGTATCCAGAGTACCTTAGAGTTTGAATTTTTGGCCACCATTTTCTGTTGGGCAAACTTATTGAGTTAGGCAAACGTATTTAGTTCTGAAATCTTTAGTTTCCTCATCTGTAAATCAGAAATTACACCTTTGGGAGTCGGGTGGTAGCACAGCAGGTTAAGCGCACGTGGCGCAAAGCACAAGGACCGGTGTAAGGGTCCTGGTTTGAGCCCCTGGCTTTCCACCTGCAGGGGAGTCACTTCACAGGTGGTGAAGCAGGTCTGCAGGTGTCTATCTTTCTCTCTCCCTCTCTGTCTTCCCCACCTCTCTCCATTTCTCTCTGTCCTAACAATGACGACATCAATAACAACAACAATAATAACTACAACAACAATAAAAAACAACAAGGGCAACAAAAGGGAAAATAAAATTTAAAAAAATTTAAAAAAAAAGAAATTACACCTTGGAAGGTTGTGCAGTGGGTAGAGTGCTCATCTTGTGTCTTTGGGGTGCTGAGTTACACTCTCAGCATCACACATGCTAGAGCAATGCTCTGGTTCTCTTTCTTTCTTCCTCCCTCTCTCTCTCTCTTTCTCTTATTAATAAATACATAATTCTTTTTAAAAAATCCATAGATATTCTTTTACAGTGTTGTGAGACTTCTGTTAGTTATTTATGAAAGCATTCAGTACAGAACATGATACACTATAAGCATTTGATCAGTGTTAACTATTACTCCTCAGGTGATCAGTTATTCTCAATACCTGGACTTACCAACCTGAGGTGATCAGTAACACAACTGAACCATGGTATTGGAATAATTTAAGACCTTGACACAGTGTTTTTAAAAATCATGTAGAACAAATGTAAAATATATTCATAGGCTAATCATGCTTTGGGATTCTACTTTTGGCCTGTGCATTTATCTTATTTTGATTATAAGCATATGAAATGTGAAAATTCTTGTGTCTTACATATGATGATTCAGCAAACCTGAAGCTACTGCATTATCCAAAATGATTATGGAACAGAACACCACATACTAGAAAGAATATGTGTTCTATATCACAGTAGATTATGTACTCTATGTCAAAGTAGAATCTGGGCAGGTGCTTGATTGTATCCTCATGGAAGTATTTATCTTCATTAAATTAACTGAAATCTACTCTACCCTTCCTCTGATCTTCAAGGTTTAATTGAAGAAATACTTTTCTTTTATTGGTTACTCTGATTGAAAATTCACAAGTCACACTCCACCCTACTCTGCTCTGTTACAATTTCTTACCTACTCCATATTGACAGACTGAGAGTGGGTTATTCTTTTTTCTAACAACAAAGATTTTTTGCCATTCTCTTACTTGAGTATTTTCTGATTGAAATGGTGAAGCAAATGAAGTTCTTATTAGCAACTTCATGCCCAGAAATTAGGGGATAAAAACTTAGTTGTGAATGTGAATGTCTGGTTCATTTTTGAAAGCTCTGTTCTCTGCAGGTCTCGTCTAATTCTTTTTTTTCCCCCAAATTGTTTCATTAGTGACTTAGTTGTTTAGGAGAAAGTTGTTGATACTTGGGCACATATTCTCATCTTTTCATAATAGGTGTCTGTGCAACACTCCTTACATCCAACTTGGGTCCTTTTTTTATCATCTTGTAAAAGGAAACAAACATATTTATCTGAGGAGATTTATGTACACCTATGTCAGCAGCTGCACAATTTATAATAGTCCAAACCTGGAAACAGTCCAGATGCCTAATGGCAGATGAGTAGATAAAAAAATTGAAATATATACATAATGGAATACTACTTAGTTGTTAAAAATGATGGAATAATTTTCTTTCTCTCATCTTGGATAGACCTTGAAGGAAGTTAAGTGAGATGAGTCAAAAGGAATTTTGCCTAACTATTGTATCTGTGTAGTTTGCAAGATTGAGGAGCCTTTTTTTCTGTCAAGGGCCATTTGGACATTTATAACACAATTCATAGGTTATTTAAAACTATTGAATTTTGAGTCTAGCTTTCAGTTGAGTAAATGATATTGCTACTGAATATAGTCTTTGGGCTAGCTTTGCCCCACCGTGATTTAGAGCAATGTTGGGCATATAAGTATGTACAATACTTATTGAAAGAAGAAGAGAGAAATGGAGTAAGCATGGCTAAGTGAATGAATGACTTGATTAGTTTTGCTTTATTTTTGTGGATTACCTGGGGTGACTATAGAGAGATGTTTAAAATCAATATTTAAGACCTAAATTTTCTAAGAATACTATACAGTCCTTTCCTGTTTGGAAAATTTCATGTGCTTCTTCACTGCAGTTTGTCTATTTTACTTTCGTGTTTTCCTATTTTTTTAATTAATAGTCACATTTCTTTCATAGGAATATCAAGACCACTATTACAATGTGATTTTTTATCCCCCTCCTATCCCTGAAATTATGTTTTTTAAGATTTGCATAAGTAATTGTGCTTGAGAGAATATTCAGTTTTTATTTTTCTTGTGCCCAGAGAAGACTCACTCCTCCGTTGCTAAGTCAGCCTGTCTTCTTGTGAAGGTGGGGAAGAATATCCCAGGAGGATGCTGAGATTCTAAAGTAGACTTTTTCATGGAGAAAATTAAGGACAAATACAAATCATTTGGGGACTTTTTTGACCTAAATCTTAACCCATTTATTTTCTTAAAATAAATCTCTTTTGGGGGTCAAGTGGTAGCGCAGTGGGTTAAGCGTACTTGGCGCAAAGCGCAAGAACCAGCGTAAGGATCCTGGTTTGATCCTTTACTCCCTGGCCCCAGGGGAGTCGCTTCACAGGTGGTGAAGCAGGTCTGCAGCTGTCTGTCTTTCTCTCTTTATAGAGGTTGAACCAATTTACATTCCCGCCAGCAGTGTAGGAGGGTTCCTTTACCTCTGCAACCTCTTCAACATTTGTTGTTACTGTCATTTCTGATGTTACATCCCTTTTCTCACAGGGATGATGTGGTATCTCATCATTGTCTTTATTTTTTTTTAATTTATTTTTTATTTAAGAAAGGATAAATTAACAAAACCATAGGGTAGAAAGGGTACAACTCCACACAATTCCCACCACCCAATCTCCATATCCCCTCCCCTCCCCTGATAGCTTTCCCATTCTCTATCCCTCTGGGACCATGGACCCAGGGTCGTTGTGGTTTGCAGAAGGTCGAAGGTCTGGCTTCTGTAATTGCTTCTGCACTGAACATGGATGTTGACTGATTGGTCCATACTCCCAGTCTGCCTCTCTCTTTCCCTAGTAGGGTGGGTCTCTGGGGAAGTGGAGCTCCAGGACACATTGGTGGGGTCTTCAGTCTACGGAAGCCTGGCCGGCATCCTGATGGCATCTGGCACCTGGTGGCTGAAAAGAGAGTTAACATACAAAGCCAAACAAATTGTTGCGCATTCATGGACCCAAAGCTTGGAATAGTGGAGAGGAAGTGTTGGGGGAGTACTCACAGCAAACTCTAGTGTACTTCTGCTTTCAGGTATATATTTTGCACTTGTTTATGGATACGTGTGAACATAGGCTCTCTCTTACAGAACTTGGTCTATATCTAGGTTTTGGGACTTTGTTAGAAAGTGATCCACCTGGGATGGAATTAGAGAATGCTATGAAAGAAAGGTCTCACCCGAGTAATGAAGCTGAAGGGTTGTCATTCCACACCTGAAGTCTCTGGACACAGTCTGAGCTGAAGCATGTTGAGGTAGCAATCGTTGCGTTGATTAGGTTGTGATCGGCTGATGCAATATTATTTGATATGGATTGGGAGAGGCATGTGGGAAAGTGGGCCCTATCCTAAGGTTCCAGTACTGGGAGAAATATAGGCTCTATAGTGGAGATGTGAGGTTCCTGCTGTCTTAGGGTTCAAAAAGACAATGGGTAGTTAATGTTATCATCACATTATTTGGTAATTGGGTTAACTTTGAAAAGTCCTTTTGTTAGGGTTTGCTGTATAGTACCCAGTATCTTGTAAATAGCTGTGCCACTGGTTGCCTCTGATCTACTTGGTCTAGGCTTTTGAGAGAGTCCGCATATCAAATACACAGCATTAAGAAGACTCAATCTGTATTTTAAAAACTTCGAGACATACAGTTAATTTTCCCCCTCTCATATTAATTAACTAGTGATTTATATGACTACACTTTACTAGGAGAGTACATAAACACCATTCCCACCACCAAAAGACTGTGTCCCATCCCACCCACCCACTCCCACCCCCTACCGGTCTAGGAAGCTGCATGTCTTACCCCTCACCACAGGGTTTTTACTTTGGTGCCCTACTTTCAATTTAGTCAGATCCTGCTTTTAGTTTCCTTTTCATGATCCCACTCATCAACAGAAGTTGAGAAAGATCATCATTGTCTTTATATGCATTTTTCTGTCAGTGACTTGGAGCATATTTTCATATGCTTGTTGGCCTTTTGAAAATCTTCTTTGGTGAATCTCTGTTCATATCCTCTTTTGGATGGGTCATTTTGTTGTTGTTGTTGTTGTTGAGTTTGGTGAGCTCTCTATATATTTTGGTTATTAGCCTTTTGCCTATGGCATGTAAAGATCTTCTCCCATTCTGTAAGTCTCTTTGTTTTGGTGGTTTCTTTTACTATGCAGAAGCTTCTTTAATTTGATGTAATTTCACTGTTTTGTTTTTGTCTTGCAATTGAACTTAAGTCATTGAATTATGACAATATTTTCCTCTAAGTATTTGATAGTTTTTGGTCTAGCACCCAAATCCTTGATCCATTTGATGTTTACTTTTGCGTGTGGTGAAATATTTTATTTTCTGCGTGTTTCAACCCAATTTTTCCAACACCATTTGTTCAAGAGACTCTCGTTTTTCCATTTAATATTTTGGACCCCCTTGTAAAAAATTCTATGTTTATAGGTGTGGCTATATTTAGTTTTATTAGAACTCTTAGTTTTCCTGAATAATATCATTTTCCTTCTTATTGGGAGGAGTAATAGTTTATGGTAAGTACAGTTTTGCTAAATATCTAAAATTTCTCATAGTAAGTGAAAACCCCAGTTTGTTCTGCACCCTTTCCAACCTTTGTTACAGTCAGACTCTTTACCAAGAATTCTAGTAGGTGGATAATGGGATCTCATTGTGGTATTTATTTTTACTGAAATGTACCACAACATAATTTACATATAATAAAATGTACTCATCTCCAGTGCACAGTTTGATGTTTAATATTTAAAAACATGTGACCAGCACCCCAGTCTGTTTTAGGTGTGAGTACAAATTAATACATTGATGTGTTTCATATTTACTTTATCCTTTTTGACTGGCTTTGCAGATAATTATGATCTATTATCTTAAGATGCCCATTGCTAGGTCTAGAATGGTGCTTATTATGCATCTTTTGGGAATATTAAGAAGCAAATGCCATTAAAATTATTTTTAAGTGCTTAAATTTATCATATAACACTAGGCCAGGAAGGCTATTTTGTTTTCTTACTGTTTTCTGTTGATTTTAATCATTCCTACAAGAAGAGTTTTTAAAGTCTCCACCTATGTTTATGAATTTTTCCTTTAATCCATTTGGTTTTCTCAGGTTGTGCTTCATGGAATTGAAATTTTTATTATTTGATGTATACATATATATGAATGTTATCTTTTTTGATAACTTTATGGTGACAAAATTGTAAACCTACAGTAATAATCCTGATTCTGATGTATACCTGGATTTCTTTCTTTTATTATTTATTTCTGTATTTATTTAATTTTTTATTTATAAAAAGGAAACATTGACAAAACCATAGGCTAAGAGGGGTACAACTCCACACAATTCCCACCACCAGAACTCACATCCCCTCCCCTGATAGCTTTCCTATTCTTTAACCTTCTGGGAGTATGGACCCAAGGTCATTGTGGGATGCAGAAGGTGGAAGGTCTGGTTTCTGTAATTGCTTCCCCGCTGAACATGGGCGTTGACAGGTCGATCCATACTCCCAGCCTGTCTCTCTCTTTCCCTAGTGGGGTGGGGCTCTGGGGAATTGGAGCTCCAGGACACATTGGTGGGGTTGTCTGTCCAGGGAAGTCTGGTCAGCATCCTGTTAGCATCTGGCATCTGGTGGTTGAAAAGAGAGTTAACATACAAAGCCAAACAAATTGTTGACCAATCATGGACCTAAAGGCTGGAATAGTGCAGATGAAGAGTTAGGGGGTCCTCTATTTTGTAGATAGCTAATAGGCATATTTTAGTTATATTCCAAAGGGCCTGTGGCTATACTAGTTTTTTTTTCTTTTTCTTTTTTCCGCTGAGCCTGAAATCTGGTATGCATGTAGATTGGATTTCTTTCTTTTGCTTACTATTTTCCTGTATGCCTTTATCTACTTTTTCAGCCTTCAATATAAATCAGCCATAACCCGGTGGCAAAAAATAAAAGTAAATAAATAAATAAAAATCCTGGAGGAAGACTAGGTTTCTTATTCCTGGAGAATAGGGTTTCTGTAATCAGAAAGTATTTCTATAATAACAGAAATTAGAACTTTGATGACTATTATGAACCACATTACATTTGCATTTGTTAGGAACATGAAAAATGGTAGAAAGCAAATAAAACCAATACAAAGAAATGCATCACCTAAGTATTATCCATTTAATGAATTCATTTTATAATCTAATTCTGCTGATCATTTTCAGTCTATTTGGTTTGTGATGAAGAGTTTAAATGAGAAAGCTGAAGCACACACAGCACTTGGCTGCTGGCTTGGTACATAGTGAACACAGTGAGTGCTACGAAAATCAACTGATGTACACGGAACAGTGCTTTCCCACCAAAGATGTCTGAGTCCTAACCATTACACCCTATGAATAGTAGTTTATTTGACAAAAGAGATTTTTCTGGTGTGATTAATAAGAAACTTGAGATGCAGAGGTTATCATAGACTACACAGATAAGACCAGTATAATCAAACGATTTCTCCTAAAAGGGTGAGGGAAGGTTAGAGTCAGAGAAATGGTTTAACCAAGTGTCCCAATAGAGAGAGATTGGTGTCAAGGGGAGGAGGAATTGAAGTAAGGAAATGATTTTGTCTTAGAACTTCAAAAAACTCAATCCTAATGATATTTGCTTTTAACTCAGGTCCATGCCAGACTTACAACCTCTACAAGATAATAAGTATATGTTTTTTAAAAATAGTTATTTATTTATTCCCTTTTGTTGCCCTTGTTGTTTTATTGTTATAGTTATTATTGTTGTTGTTACTGATGTTGTCATTTTTGGATAGGACAGAGAGAAATGGAGAGAAGAGGGGAAGACAGAGAGGGGGAGAGAAAGACACCTGCACACCTGCTTCACTGCTTGTGAAGTGACTCCCCTGCAGGTGGGGAGCTGGGGTCTCGAACTGGGGTAAATATATGTTTTTAAACCTCTATGCTTCTGATAATTTGTTGTGGTACTACTAAGTGAGCTAATACGTATTAAAGAATTGTTGATATTAAGTGGTGGAGGAATAATCTGGTAACTGAATGACTGATTTAAGATCTGTAGTTGTATGTTTGTAAGAAATTGTCATTCTATTTTTCAAAATGATTTACAGTCTCACTACCAGTATATGAAAGTTCTAGTTCCTCCATGTCCTCATAAACACTTGACACTGTCAGTTTTGTTTTAATTTGGACATTCTACTAGGTATAAAGTGGTACTAAAGTGTGATTTTTAACTTGAATTTTCTTAAAAGACTCATGCTGTTGAGTTTTAATGCTTGTTTTTCATCCTTATATCTTATTTGGTGGAGTGACTGTTCAAATACTTTGTCCATATGATTAGACTCTTATTATTGAGTTTTAAATATTCCTCATGTATTTGGCATACAGTCCTTTATTAGCTATGATATGCAAATATTTTCTCTCTCAGCCTGAGACTTGTTTTCTAGTTCTCTTAATAGTTATTTTGACAAACACATTTCATTTGCCACATTCAGTTTATCTAATTTCATGGATTTCTATGTTTCATAGTTGATGTATCTAAGAAATCTTTGCCTTGCCCAAGGTTATAAAGATTTTCCTTCCCCGTGTGTGTATGTGTGTGTGTGTGTGTGTGTGTGTTTTCACCAGAGCACTGCTCAGCTCTGGTTGTATAGGGATTGAACCTGAGACTTCGGAGCCTCAGGTGTGAGAATCTGTTTGCATAACCACTATGCTATTTTCCTTTGCCCTCTAAAAATATTTTAACTTCAGGTTTTACATAGAGGTCTATGATATATTCTGAGTATGTTTCACATATAGTTTGAAGTATGGATGGTATTTTTTTTGTGTTACAAATGTCTTAAGTTGTTTGAATTGCCTTTATTGAAAATGAATTTTTCTTGTGTGTGTGGAATGTATTTCTGGACTATATGCCATTGTTATATTTTTTAGCCAATTTTAAACTCTTAATGTAGTTTTATAATAAAATTTGAAATTAGGTAGTATTTGTACTCTACCTTAATTTCTTCTTATTGAAGTAATTTTTAAACCAAAAGAAAATTCTGATGTGGGTGACTGGGTGGTGGTATACCTGGTTGAGCACACATGTTACAATGAGCAAGGACCTGTGTTCAAGCCCTCCAGTCCTCACCTGCAGAAGGAAAGCTTTGCAAGTGGTGAAGCAGTGTTGCATCTCTCTCTCTTTCTCTCTGTCTGTATATATATATATATAACAATTTTGCAGTGTTTCATTTGCATTGGAGAGAATCATACGGTGTGCCCTTTCTTATGTGTTGTAATAAATGGAGCATGCATAGTCTCTAAAACTAATTTGTAAATAATTTTACTATTTTCACTATTTAATGGTTTTATATAATGAAAAATTTTCATTACTACTTTGGATAGTTTCAGTCACCATAAGACAGCCAATATTTATTATATTCCTTTTCATCATTCTGTTCCTCTAGACTTACAGTTCCCATGTGAATCCATATGGATATAAATGTCTCCTCTTCAGATACATTTCTGAGTTATGAACTCTGGGTTTATAGGCTCTTGGAAAATATTTATCCAAGCCTCAGCTTGGCAGTTATCCAGATGTCTTATCACTTATTAATCACTAGAGACCATTTGCCATTTTTTCTCTCCCATACATGCTATGAGTACTTCAGCTCCACAGACACTTTTTGATGTATAATCTTTTTTTTTTAAATTTTTTATTTAAGAAAGGATTAGTGAACAAAAGCATAAGGTAGGAGGGGTACAACTCCACACAATTCCCACCACCCAATCCCCATAACCCACCCCCTCCCATTGTAGCTTTCCCATTCTCTATCCCTCTGGGAGCATGGACCCAGGGTCGTTGAGGGTTGCAGAAGGTAGAAGGTCTGGCTTCTGTAATTGCTTCCCCGCTGAACATGGGCGTTGACTGGTCGGTCCATACCCCCAGTCTGCCTCTCTCTTTCCCTAGTAGGGTGTGTCTCTGGGGAAGCTGAGCTCCAGGACACATTGGTGGGGTCTTCAATCCAGGGAAGCCTAGCCAGCATCCTGGTGGCATCTGGAACCTGGTGATTGAAAAGAGAGTTAACATATGAAGCCAAACAATTTGTTGAGCAATCCTGGATCCCAAGCTTGGAATAGTGGAGAGGAAGTGTTAGGGAGGTACTCACTGCAAACTCTAGTGTAATCCTGCTTTCAGGTATATATTTTGCAGTAGTTTATGGATACGTGTGCACATAAGCTCTCTCTCACAGAAACTGGTGTATATCTAGGTTATGGGACTTTGTTAGAAAGTGAACTGCCTGAGATGAAATTAGAGTGTACTATTAAAGGAAAGGTCTCACCCGAGTAATGAAGCTGAAGGGTTGTCATTCCACACGTGAAGTCTCTGGATACAGTCTGAGGTGAAGCATGTTGAGATGGCAATCGTTGCGTTGGTTAGGTTGTGATCGGTGGATGCAATATTATTTGGTTTGGATTGGGAGATGCATACGGGAAAGTGGGCCCGATCCAAGGGTGCCAGGACTGGGGGAAGTAGGGGCTCTATAGTGAAGATGTGAGGTTCCTGCTGTCTTAGGGTTCAAAAAGACAATCAATAGTTAATATTATTATCACATTATTTGTTAATTGGGTTAACTTTGAAAAGTCCCTTTGTTATGGTTTGCTGTACAGTACCCAGTATCTTGTATATAGCTGTGCTATTGGAAGCTTCTAATCTACTTGGTCTAGGCTTTTGAGAGAGTCCGCATATCAAATACGTAGCCTATATATTAAAAAGATTCAGTTTGTCTTTTGAGAAACTTTGAGACATACAATTGATTTCCCCCTCTCATATTAATTAACTAGTGATTTATATGTCTACATTTTGCTAGGAGTGTACATAAACACCATTCCCACCACCAAAGGACTGTGACCCATCCCTCCCGCCCACTCCCACCCCCCACTGGCCCAGGAAGCTACATGTCTACCCCTCACCACTGGGTTTTTACTTTGGTGCCCTACTTACAAGTTGATCAGGTCCTGCTTTTAGTTTCCCGATGTATAATCTTTTTACTATGTGGTCTTGATGATGTCTGTATAGTTCTTCCTATTCCTGAGTCCTTACATTCTAAGGTGACTGAGGTGGTAAGTGAGGAAGTGAATCCAGTCATCTTGTATGGATCCTGGGAATACATAGGTACAAAAGAAATGAAATAAATTATAATTTATTACATATTGTAATATTTAGCAATAAGTTAATCTCTTATTAAAGTCAAATCTCTTATTATCTCTATAAATTGAAGAGCTAGTATAACTATTAAATCTTTATAGAAGCATCATTTAATTTTCATAAAAACATAATTATTTTCTGTTTCCTATAACCCTCATTTTAGATGCTAATTGTTCCTATCTCTGCTCTTTAGGTACTTGATATGTATGTCAGATATTGGTGGTTTTAAGTCTAAGTCAGATTCACAGAATGTACATAGCTCTAGGGAAATGTTACTCTAAAGGCTTCAACTAGAGGTGTCTTCTCTGGCACAGAGAATGAGGAGTGAACAAGGTATAGTGTTGGCTAGGTTGAGGCAGTGTGACCCTCCTTTCAAGTCTGAGTTAAGAGAATTGGCTTTTTTTGTTGTTATTATTATTATCAAGCAGCTGGAAAAACAATTTAACTTTAAAAAGATTGTAACCCATTCAATTAGCTTCCACCTTTAAACCCATAAAAACTGGAAAGCAGATTTAAATAAACATGTGTCTTCTTCCGAACTGTCTAAGGACACATAGCTGAGGGTTCTAAGTATTGTTTCTATGACTTCCACTTTGGAAAATAATAGCAATAATAATAAGTAATGATGACACTTAATACTATACATCAGGTACTATTCCATGCACCTTAATGTTAGCTCACTTATTCATTATAGCCATCCTGTGAGTTGGACCCACTGCTTTTCTCATATTACAGCTTGCTGAGGTCACACTGCTAAGGAGGGGCAGAACTGTTACACATACACAAATGATCCAACTCTTTTATTTTATTTTATTTATAAAAAGGAAACACTGACAAAACCATAGGATAAGAGGGGTACAACTACACACAATTCCCACCACCAGAACTCCATATCCCATCCCCTCCCTTGACAGCTTTCCTTTTTTTTAACCCTCTGGGAGTATGGACCCAAGGTCATTGTGGGATGCAGAAGGTGGAAGGTCTGGCTTCTGTAATTGCTTCCCCACTGAACATGGGCCTTGACAAGTTGATGCACATTCCCAGCCTGACTCTCTCTTTCCCTAGTGGGGTGGGGCTCTGGGGAATCTGGGAGCTCCAGGACACATTGGTGGGATTATTTGTCCAGGGAAGTCTGGTTGGCATCATGGTAGTATCTGGAACCTGGTGGCTGAAATGAGTTAATGTATAAAGCCAAACAAGTTGTTGACTAATTATGAACCTAAAGGCTGGAATAGTGCAGATGAAGAGTTGAGGGCCCTCCATTTTGTAGATAGCTAGTAGGCATATTTTAGTTATATTCAAAAGGGCCTGTGGCTATAATTAGAAAGGGTTGCAGAGATGATCTGATGCAATCCTTTGATTTTAAAGACAAAGAAAATGAGGCTAGATGATGGAAAGTTATTTTCTCATAGGCACAGGACCTGTAGTAGGCACAGCTGAATTTTGCCCAACCTCTTTCTCCTAATGCTACTCCTGGTACTCCCGCCTTCAGCAGACTATAGTGGGTGCACCCATCCCCTGGGCTACTCATTCAGTAGTTCCATTATTGTTTTGCTGCATGTGAGGGAGAATTCCCTAAGCTTCCCTGACATTATGAGCAAATGCTAATTTTGCAAGCTTTGTAGATGAAAGTATTGTATCAGTCTCTTTGTTGCTTTGCGTTTCATCATTTTCTTCAGCATGCACTTGAAGAGTCAGCACAAAACATCTTTAATCTTGGCACTGGAGTATTTGGCCACTATAGAATTCAGACTCATATCCGATGGAGCTGAGATTACTTTCCAGCCAGCTTTGCTCACATTGATCTTGTTCTCAAGAATGCCTTTAGTAAGGTACTGTAATGGTGCTGTAGTGCTGGTACAGATAGCTGAACATACAGAGAGAGAGAGATCCTCACAGTTGTTCTTTCTGATGTTGACAGTTTGGGGTGACAGTATCTCACTTAGATGTGTTTTGGAATTTACTCCAGAGATAAGAAAATCACACTGAAGACCAAACACATGCTCCAAATACCTGTGGTTATTTTTCCTAGGTAATGAATCAGGGGCTGGAGAAATAGTTCATTTGAATAGTGTATTGCTTTGCCATGTGTGAGACCCAGGTTCAAGTCTAGCCCCCACTGCATTGAAGGAAGCTTTGGTGCTGTGCTATTTTTCATTATATCTCCACATCTCTATTTTTTATGGGGGGAGGGAGAGGGAAGCACTAGAAGTGGCTTTCCTCATAGAGAGCACGCTTTACCATGTGCAAGGACCTGGGTTCTAGCCCTCAGTATCACAATGAGCATCACATATAGGGGCTTCATGTGTGGTGAAGTGGTGCTATGGTGTCTCTCCTCTCTCTCCTTTCATGTCTTTCTCCCTCTCTGCCTTCCTCTATATGATATTAAAAGGAAAAAAAAGTACATCTGATATTAAAAGGAAAAAAATAATATGTAAGGAATGGGTGAATCAAACAGGTACAAAAAGCCCCATGAGAAAATTAAATAAAAAGAAAGAAAGGGAAAAAAATAGTTCAGGACTGGGAACTAGTTCACTCAGGAGAATGCACATGTTTGAGTCTAGGTTTGAGCCTGTGTCACCACAGATGGGACTAGGTAACCTCCATGGATGGTGCAGCAGTGCTGTGTTTTCTCCCTGGTCTCTGTCTGTCTTAAAAAAAAAAAACAACTCTCGTGAGGAGACACTAAGTTATCTTACATGTAACAAGTTTGTTGCACCAGCATTAATAAGCAAAACAATGAAAACTTCTTCAAAAGCCATTGCCCAATTATACAGTTTATAACCTTGGGTACAGTTGTCATTGATATTGTATTATTTGCTTTGGCCAAGAGAAAGTCTAGGCTTGAAATTGGGTTGTACACATGCAAAGTAGTGCACTATTATGCCAACTCCTTTTCTTCACGTTTTGATTACCCCACTTTTTATCAAACAGAATGTTTTTGCCCTTGTGTTGTAGTCACTTACATATATTTTCCTTCACCTTCCACCAAATCATAAATTCTCAAAGGAAAAAATTATCATTTCTGGTTTTTTAAAACCCTCCAAACACAGTGTTCTAAATGTTTCCTATAGGATGGGTGATGGATTGTTGTGTAGTTGCTCTTAGGTAGAAATAAGCAGCTCATCTGAGGGGGCCTTAAAGGGGCTAGAGAGCTTGAAGTTCATTATCCAGTGTTGAGCAATGGGGCCAGAGAAGTGGAACAGGCCTGGGAGACATGTTTGACAGAAGTGGGGCCTCTATGACTAAGACAATTTGTACCTTTACTACTGTAGCATGGACTTCTGCCTTGTACCACAGACCACGGTGCTTTATTTACCCATTGATTTCCATAAAGCTTGAAAGTTTATCTGTAAGTGTAGACTGCTTAGAGTCCAGATTTTTCCTTCTGAAGTCATAATACTTCACCCTCTCCAACTACTAGGTTTTTGTAACCATGTACCTTTGGTCTGTGGAGAAAAAAAAAAATGATGCTGCCAGTTACAGTGAGCAGTATGTTTACCCCTGTGGTGTCGCAGTGAGCAGCTGGCTAGGTATTTTATGATAAGGACACTTCTGTGGCTGCTTCTATAACAAGCTATTACCTCAGACAAAAACTGGGAGATGCTGTTGGAATGCTGACACCTTGTTTTATGGCAGTTTGCAGTTTCTGTGCTGCAGGTATATACATGGCTGTTCTGTGGTCTTCCTTATAGGCCATGTAATACCTGCTCATCCTCCCCATCCTCTTCTTTCACGCCTCTGTCACCTTTCCTCAATATTCTATCTAATATTCACAGTCCTCTTAAGGTGGGCTTTGTCTAGCCTCAAAAGTGAGCACAGCACTCCAGAGACAGTTGGAATTGTGGAAATATAATCTCGGACTTGTTTGTAAAGTATTATATCCAGTCTCAGTCCCATTCTCTTTCTGTCTCTCTCTAGCCATGGAGCCATATTACCTCATAGTAATCTGATTAATTCTTTAGCTCTCCTGTCCAAATAAAATCTAAAGTAAAATATTCAGAGGTCTTCAGGGAATGATTGCATAATAAACAGAATATCAGTTAGGATGGGTGATTCTGAATTATTGTTCGAGATGTCAGGCTGCATCTGCAAAGCTCCATTCCAAAGAGAGGCAAGGCAAACAAAAGTAAACAAGCCTTCCCTGGAATCATTTCCTGGGAGATAAATAGGATAGTGACTTATTTTGGTTCTCCATGGCTCATTAAACATGGAAGTATCCTGTTCATTTGCTTGTTTGAGAGAACTTAAATTAGATACCACAGATGAGTAGAAACAAACATGCACATAGGCTGAAGCTTCTGGGAATATATCTTATAGAAATACTTGAAATTGGGAGTTGTGCGGTAGCGCAGTGGGTTAAGCACAGGTGGCGCGAAGCTCAAAGACTGGCATAAGGATCCGGGTTCGAGCCCCTGGCTCCCCACCTGCAGGGGAGTCGCTTCACAAGTGGTGAAGCAGGTCTGTAGGTGTCTATCTTTCTCTTCCCCTCTCTGTCTTCCCCTCCTCTCTCCATTTCTCTCTGTCCTATCCAACAACAATGACAGCAATAGCAACAATAATAACTACAACAATAAAACAACAAGGGCAACAAAAGGGAATAAGTAAATAAATAAATATAAAAATATTTAAAAAAAGAAATACTTGAAATTAAAAGACTCATTTAGGCTGGCATAATAGCTCACTTGGATAGTGTGCTGCTTTGCCATGTGCGAAACACAGGTTGGAGCTTGATCACCACCACACTGAAGGGAGTTTTGGTATTGTGGTCTCTTTTACTCTCTGACCTTTCTGCTTCTTTGTCTCTACCTAAAAAAATAATAATACAAATAGAAGACTTATTTCATGTGAAAATATTTCCAAAGTGACAGTATAGGGAAGCTTGACTACAGAAGTAGGCAGAGAAGGGCATTGTGTGGTATCAGAAGGGCTATTATAGGCCACTGGGGCTGGCTGACCAAGCCTTTTGTTGAAAGCAGCTAGGGAACTGGTTTGAGAAGGCCAAGCTAATTATTTGTGAAGGATAGACAATGACTGGATGTCTCCTGGGACAAGGCTGCCTAATTTATTTTCAATTTCAGTGGAATAGTCCTTGGAGGTGATGCAAAGAGTTATAGAGCCGATTGTCTTCTGATGTTTCCATGACTAGTTGCTAGGATGGGTATGCAGGAGTGTGGGCTGACGAGTGATTGGGTGGGCAAAAGAAAATAGTCTGCCCAGGTTGCTATAGTAGCCAACATGAGGGCAGGTCCAGTAAGAAAATGAACCCAAGTGATGATACAAAGAGGGAAAGTGCAGTGAGAAACACATAGGCACAATGGACTGGGGAACCCCACTGACTGAATCCTTCTTCTTTTCTTTTTAATATCTTTTTTCTCTTTCTTTATTTCCTTTTGTTGCCCTTGTTTTTTATTGTTGAAGTTATTATTGATGTTGTTGGATAAGACAGAGAGAAATGGAGAGAGGAAGGGAAGACAGAGAGGGGGAGAGAAAGACAGACACCTGCAGACCTGCTTCACCACTTGTGAAGCAACTCCCCTGCAGGTGGGGAGCCGGGGGCTTGAACCAGGATCCTTATGCTGGTCCTTGCTCTTAGCGCCACCTGCTCTTAACCCGCTGTGCTACCGCCCTACTCCCTGAATGCTTCTTTTTATCCAGATCAACTATTCCTAGGAAAGGTCCTCACTAATATCTAAGTACTGCACCCCACCTCCCATCATGCCTTATCACCAAAGTCACTTTTGTTTTGTTCTTTGGATCCATCACTATTAAAAATGTGCTTGATTTTTTGTCTGCTGTCATTAGAATGCAATAATTTTCCCCCCCATATCATTCTCAGAGCCTGTTATATGTCCCAGCACAAGGTAGGAGTTCAGTAGACATTTTCTGCTTGGAAAAAAACTGGGTGGCTCTTGTCTTGGGGGTACTATATTTTATTCACCTCTTAATTTAAAAATTTTGCCTCTGGAATGTTTTATTAAAGAAGAATGGACTACTATAAGTCAGGGAGATTATCTCTGGAACATTTGCTTTCCTTTTCACTTGTTTCCAGGAATGTAAAATCTGGAAGAACTTCAGGAACTTTCAATGAACTATCCCAAATTATGGTTACATGGCCAGACTGGGGGAGGAGACTCAAGAGATTTGACTGTATAGATGAAACAGGCAGAACTTACTAGAATGAAGGACAGAGTACTTGTGTGCCAGCCTCTGTACTGAGTACTCCATGTGTACTATGTCATTTAATCTCTGCAACCATAGAGGGGAGTTCCGCTAATGAACCCATTTTTTTAAATTTTTATTCTTTTTCTTTTATTTATTTACGGATATTGACAGAGAGAAATTGAGAGGGGAGAAGGAATAGAGAGGGAGAGAGACAGAGAGACACCTGTTGACCTGCTTCACCACTTGTGAAGCTTTCCCCCTGCAGGTGGGGACCAGGGGCTTGAACCTGGATCCTTACGCACTGTAATGTGTGTGCTCAACCAGGTGCACCACCGCCTGGTCCCTAATGAACCCATTTTACACACAAGGAAACTGAGGCACATAGACTTCAAATAACTTAACAAAGGCCACCTTTCTTGAATAACAGAGCTACTCAACAGTCAAATGTATTTCACAGGATCATGTTGAGAACTGAGATAATTAGATAAAGCTGTTTAGCTTGTGTTCATATATGTGTGTCCTCTCTTAAAGTTTCTTCCTCATCTCTACCACATTTCTTTCTTTGTTTATCTTCTGATATTGTGATTTAATACTTTTCCATTGATTTATTTATCTTTTTGTAAGGAAATATGAGAATGGTATATATATATATATATCATTATATTATACATTTATATATTAGTATATATAATGTATATATTATATAATATATAACCCTAATATATATCAAATATATATATAATAGAGAAAATATAGAGGCACAGGGGTACAAATAAAAAAGTCAATGATGAAAAATGAAACTTACAAACTGTGATACTGGGAAAGAATCTATAAAGTGTTAGATGTTTACTTCCACCGGTCCCAGAATAAGTGGCCCCTGATGAGATTGCCAGTTTGTGATCTGAATTTGCTTGTTGAATCAGGGTGACCGTAGCCTCCACAGACCCCAGGCTTATCTTTTCAAAAACCAAAGGAAAAACGAGGCACCAAGGCAGGTAAACTGAAAATTTATGTAATGGTAAGAACAATGGTGTTCTGTACTTCGTGTAGATTCAATAGAAAACAATTTAGACTTTTTTATTTTTATTTATTTATTTTTTTGCCAGGGCTATCTCTAGAGCTCAGTGCCTACATGATGACTCCATTGCTCCCAGAGGCCTTTTTAATTTTTTTTTATTTTTTTAATTTATAAAAAAGAAACACTGACAAAACCATAGGATAAGAGGGGTACAACTCCACACATTTCCTACCACCAGAACTCCATATCCCATCCCCTCCCTTGATAGCTTTCCTATTCTTTAACCCTCTGGGAGTATGGACCCAAGGTCATTGTGGGATGCAGAAGGTAGAAGGTCTGGCTTCTGTAATTGCTTCCCCGCTGAACTTGGGCATTGACAGGTCAATTCATACTCCCAGCCTTCCTTTATCTTTCCCTAGTGGGGTGGGGTTCTGGGGAGTTGGAGCTCTAGGACACATTGGTGGGATTATCTGTCCAGGGAAGTCTGGTTGGCATCATGCTAGTACCTGGAACCTGGTGGCTGAAAAGAGTTAACGTATAAAGCCAAACAAGTTGTTGACTAATCAGGAACCTAAAGGCTGGGGTAGTGCAGATGAAGAGTTGGGAGGGTCTCTGTTCTGTAGATAGCTAGTAGGCATATTTTAGTTATATTCCAAAGGGGCTATAGCTATACTAGTTTTTTTTTTCCCTGAGCCTGAAACCTGATATGCAGGTGAATCCTAGTTATTTTCTATGGAGATGATGTCATGGCTGGAAAAAGGAATAGAAAGCTGGATCTGGGAAGAGAGTAGCTCCCAAATATGGGAAAGGTGTATAAATATTGTTGTCTGTAAACCCCACTGATTTGATATGATCTGGGACCCATATTAAGTTTAGGAGCCTATGTGACCTCTGCATTTTTTTTTAAATGATAGAGTCAGAAGTAGAGAGGGAGGAGGGAAATATAAAAAAGAGATACCTGTAGCACTGCTTCACTGCTTATGAAGTTTTCCCCCTACCTATGGGGACCAGGGCTTGAACTTGGATCCTTGCATATAGTCATGTGCGCTCTCTACTGGGTACACCATGGCCTGGCCCCATTTGGACTATTTTATTATCATTTTATAGCAACTCATTTCAAAATAGAACATTTTCCTAGATAACCCAGGACATTAGAGTGGAAAGGGGAGCTAGAAGAAGAATAAAAACAGTTGGATTAAAAAAATATTGGGAGTGACTAGCATGCATCATATATCAGGTAGGCCAGAGGTCAAGTTCAAGAGAATTAAGTACTGTTGTCAACAGAGTATGGGAAGTAGCTTCTCTTCTCAGAAGACATTTGGCAGTGTCTGGAAACAATGACTTAAACCATTCAGTGGGATTGTTGGCATCTAGAAGGTAAAAACCAGGGATTTTGTAAACATCCTACAGTGCACAGGGCAGCCCTTCCTAGCACAGACTTATTAGGTGCAAAATGTCAATAATGATGAAATTAAAAACCTTGAATTAAGGAAAAGAGCTGGTAATGAATCATTTAAACTTTTCAAAAATTTTTCATGATGCTACCATATTACGTGTTATCAAATCTACCATCAGTAACTAGATATACCTCTCGCACCTGATCCTCTTTGCTATTTGAGGTTAAGGCATGGATATTGCTACTATTTTTGTGTTATTGCTGAACTTTCTGAGGCTGAGGGGTTAAGAGATTGACACATGTTTATTACACAGTTAGTGAGAGTCCTCAGATGTCAAATCTTGTGTATGTTTGAGAGTGACAGAATCAAAGTCAGATCAGGTGGCCAAAGCAGAGATTAGCAGAACATTAGCCTGTAGATGGTTCTCCTGAGCCCTCCACTCTGAAAACTGAGAGATGGAAAAAAAGTGGTCATAGAAGAGTGACTTAAGTGAAATATGGACTGAGTACAATGTATTGTACCAAAGCAAAGGACTCTAGGGAAAAAAGAGGGAGGGGAGGGTGAAGAAGCATTGGAATCCTGGTGCATGATGATAGAAAAAGACCTAAATTGGGCGTGAGAGTGGTCTACATACACCCCTTATGGGGAGATCAGAAACTGTACCCATGTGTCAGCAGCCATACTTTAAATTTGGGAGAATTTTGTCGCACTTTATTGAATGAGTCTAATTAATGAAGTCAGGCATTACAACACATTAATTTTAATGACAACTTGAAACAGGACATCTGGACTTCTCAGTTGGTGAATAAAAAAATTAGCAAGTAAAGGGGCCAGGTGGTGGTGAACCTGGTTGAGCACACATATTACAGTGTACAAGGACCTGGGTTCGAGCCCCTGGCCCCCACCTGCAGGGGGAAAGCTTCACAAGTGGTGAAACAGTGCTGCAGGTGTCTTTCTGTCTCTCTTCCTCTCTATCACCCCCTTCTCTCTCGATTACTGGCTGTCTATATCTAAATAAATAAATAAATAAAATTAGCAAGTAAAATTGAGTATAGTGGCTTTTCTAGCTAGTTACTTGCCAACATTTTTGTTGCTGCTGTTCCTGGAGCTGTGGTTTTTTTTTGGGGGGGGGGAAGGGGGAGTTACTTTTTTAAAAAAATTTTTTTTTTTTTAATTTAAGAAAGGATTAATTAACAAAACCATAAGGTAGGAGGGGTACAACTCCACACAATTCCCACCACCCAATCTCCATAACCCACCCCCTCCCCTGATAGCTTTCCCATTCTCTAGCCCTCTGGGAGCATGGACCCAGGGTCATTGTAGGTTGCAGAAGGTAGAAGGTCTGGCTTCTGTAATTGCTTCCCCGCTGAACATGGGCATTGACTGGTCAGTCCATACTCCCAGTCTGCCTCTCTCTTTTCCTAGTAGGGTATGTCTCTGGGGAAGCTGAGCTCCAGGACACATTGGTGGGGTCTTCAATCCAGGGAAGCCTGGCCAGCATCCTGGTGGCATCTAGAACCTGGTGATTGAAAAGAGAGTTAACATACGAGGCCAAACAAATTGTTGAGTAATCATGGGCCCAAAGCTTGGAATAGTGGAGAGGAAGTGTTAGGCAGGTAATCACTGCAAACTCTAGTGTACTTCTGCTTTCAGGTATATATTTTGCAGTAGTTTATGGATATTTGTGAACATAAGCTCTCTCTCACAGAAACTGGTGTATGTTTGGGACTTTGTTAGAAGGTGAACCACCTGAGATGAAATTAGAGTGTACTATAAAAGGAAAGGTCTCACCTGAGTAATGAAGCTGAAGGGTTGTCATTCCATACGTGAAGTCTCTGGACACAGTCTGAGGTGAAGCATGTTGAGGTGGCAATCGTTGCGTTGATTAGGTTGTGATCAGCTGTTTGTGCTGTGCAAATGGCATGCCCAATCTCCTTGAGGTCGGGGCGGGGGGGGGGGGGGGAGGAAAGGAGGAGAGAAAGAAAGGAAAAAAGGGAGAGAGAATAAATGTGTAGGTAGATGGTTTAGAATGTTGACATCCTAGCAATTGCCTATTGATAAAAATATTGTGGCAACTGTTAAGAGTATTAACTAAAGACTCAAGGAATTTTTCTTCTTCAGGGGACCTCCTCAGCTAAGATCATGGAGTGTAGGGCTATTTTGATAGATAGTGGGGGTGGGAATTGTGTGGAAACATACCTGTCTTATCCTATAATCTTGTCAATATTTCCCTTTTATAAACAAAAATTTAAAAAATAAATGTTGTGTGAACTAGGCAGGGAAAAGCACAAGGAAATACTTCATATATCTAAGAAAAGGTGGCACAGAGGCGGCACAAGAGGCACCACTAGCAGAACAAAGGCATAAAAGTTGGAGTTGGTGAGCAACACAGAAAATAGAGAGTGGAGTAACAGTAGCTGCAGAGGGATGTAGACATACAAAAAGGGCTTGGGGATCAGATATATAAACAAATAAATGAGAATTTTAAAGAAGTGTGGTATTTGAGCAGTCTAATCACAGGAATGTAGTTGGAAAGGGAACAATGTGGAATTGGTATGCGACTGGAGAAGAGCCTAAGAATGGAGACTTTATCTTGAATGGAGGTTAAAGGAATCACGTTCAGTGAGATAAGTCAAAAAGAAAAGGATTCCCCCCCCCCAGAGGGATAAAGAATAGGAAAGCTATCAGGAGAGGATGAGATATGGAGTTCTGGTGGTAGGAATTGTGTGGAGTTGTAACCCTCTTATCCTATGGTTTTTGCCAGTGTTTCCTTTATATATATCCTTAAAAATAAATTTAAAAAAGAGAAGGATGAATATGGGATGATCTTACCAGAGGCAGAATGCAGACACAAGATTTTAGAAAGAGGAAAAACAAAGTAAAACTTGGAATGTTTTGGTGTATTGCACCAAAGCAAAGGATTCTGGGGAAAGAGGGCAGAGGGAGGACTGGGGGGTAGGGAGGTTTTGAGGTCCTGGTATATGATGATGGAAATAGGCCTAAGTTGAGGGTGAGAGTGTTTTGTGGACACTTGTCATAGTGAGAGGAGAAATTATACTCATGCATCAACAACTGAATTATAAACCATTAATCCCCCAATTAAAAGATAAATAATAAAAATATAAAGTAAAAATTAAAAGAGAGAGAGAGATTGAGAGAGAGAGAGAGAGAGAGAAAGAGAATGGAGACCTAGATGAGAAAATCAAGCCTGATACAGAGAAGTTACTACCTTTGTGTACCACTGAGATGGGAAAGTGTCCCTGAATACCATCTACAGAATTGTCTGGCTTTTAGGTATCGACTGTGGGCCTGAATCATATATAGTGAGTCAAGAGATGAAGAGTTAAGAGGTGAAGGCAGTGTTGGGTTATCATCTAAGAAGGCTGGCATGGAAAGAATGAGATCTGGGATCAAGATAAGGATGGGTGAGTTTTCTTCTTAATTAACTCATTTATTAAAATTTGCAATTTATAGTGGTTTACAAAATTGTAAGGTAAAAGGGTTGCACACTGCACACCCACCACCAAAATCCTGTGCCCTAGTCCTCTCAACAATAACCACCATAGTTCGTACAGAGTCTTAGAAACAGTTTGTTTACTTCTGTTTTTTTTTTTTATTTGCAACTTCGTGTGTTTTCATTCTCTACTAGATTCTACATCTGAGTGAAACATCTAGTAATTGTCCTTCATCTCTTATTTTGCTAAATTTAATCACCACTAGTTCCATCTATTTTGTCCCACTATAATCTCTTTTGATTATATAATATTCCTAACTTCATTTTTATTTTTCTTATTAGAAGGTTAATGGTCTGCAGTATAGTTTCTCATCTTACCAAGACAGATGTATGCAAAACACTCTCACCCCTAAATTAGGTCTATCATTGTTATTGTTAGGAAAGAGATTTAAGGATGAAGTGAGGCTCGGAGTGAGTGATCTGTGAGGAAGCAACATGGAGCTCTCCTGTGTGCTGGAGGGAGATTTACACTCTGTATTAGGGAGCCTCACACTAGTCTTTCCAGTACTATAACCCTAAGATTTGAAAATCCAAGAGGGGAAAATTCTATTTCAGCTGCAAGTTAGAGTGGAGATTTACACAGTGTGCTATGCAGGGGATTAAAAAATAAACACTAGAAGGAAGTCAGTGTCCATGACAGTGATCTTAAAGAAAAAAAACCCTCTGAGGGTAAGTCATTTGTCAGAATAAATATGAACTGTCTGGCTGTAAGTGGTTGTATCTCAGCAGTAATTTATTATGTGTCTTATTTGGAGTAAATGAATAATGTATAAGATTTTTGAATCTTGAGCAATGTTAAATAACCTGGACACACATTATTACAAAGAATGTATAATCTTGACCTTAAACTTGACTGCTTTTACATTCATGCTAAACTAATAGATTCAAACCATAACAGGAAAGAAATTTAAAAAATGCTATATGTAAGAAAATCAAAATAATTTTTTAATCAGAATAAAATTGTCTCAGAAAAAAAGTTGACTGCCATTCTCTATTTTTTAAAAAAATTCTTTTACATTACCTGTATTTATTTATTAGATAGAGACAACCAAAAATTGAGAGGAATGGGGAAATAGAGAGGGAAAGAGACAGAGAGACACTGCAGCCCTGCTTCACCACTCTTGAAGCTTTCTCCTTACAGGTAGGAACCCAGGTCCTTTCCTTGTGTCTTGTAACATGTCACTCAACCAAGTGTGCCATCACTCAGCCACTTTACTGCCATTCTCTTTCTAGGCATTTCATATTTACTTGTGGTTGGATTACCTGTTATACCCTAATATCATTAAGGTTGCCTTACAAGGAAGAATGAATGAAGTCACTCATAGATTTAGTTTTATTATTCTGATCATGATTGTCCCAGTGAATATTTTAATCACCAAGCTGATAGTGAATATTATAGATGCCCAGATGTTTGCAAAAATAAAATGATGGAATGAAAATGTGAGTGAGAGAAGTTCATGTAACTTTTCCAGTTTGTTTTTCTAGACTGAGCTGATTCCTCCAAAGTAGTGGTGACTTTATATCTTCAAAGCCTGTGCTTTCAGATGTAGAGAAGATTGATGGCACACTTACCCTGGCCCTACTCCCAGACAAAGCTTACCTTGGACCCTCACTGCCAATATGTAGCCAGCTACACAGTCCTTTAGTGCTCACCTTTCAGCCTCTGTCTTCTTTGATATATGTACAGTACAGTAATTGCCTTTGTTGACTTACCTAGGTATTTTCTCCTGGCTGTCTAGCCCTGGATTATCTGTTCAAACCTTAAGCTAATGTGTGTGATCTGTCTTTTCTTTTCCTCCCATTACCTTTCCCTCTTTTTTGTTCCTGAATGTTAACTTGATGTATTTATGTGACAACAATTTTGTGTACACTAGGGCAAATTCATATGTGGCTTCCTGGAAAGATATGTCGAAGTTTTGCATGAATCCCAACCTGGTGTTGCCTAGACCTAGGCTTCTTTATTTATGAGGAAAATCAACTTCCCTAAAGAAGGCTTTTTTTTCTTTTCTTTTTTTTTCTTATTTAAGAAAGGATTAATTAATAAAACCATAGGGTAGGAGGGGTACAACTCCACACAGTTCCCACCACCCAATCTCCATATCCCACCCCCTCCCCTGATAGCTTTCCCACTCTCTATCCCTCTGGGAGCATGGACCCAGGGTCATTGTGGGTTGTAGAAGGTGGAAGGTCTGGCTTCTGTAATTGCTTCCCCTCTGAACACGCTTTTTGAAAGTGTGGTTGAATGCAGTGTCAGCTGCTACCTCTCCCCACTGATTATAGCAACTTCCAAAACTTTTCAATAATTGATGTCTGTTAATAAAAATGTGAAAATATGTTTACATATTTATTTGTGTTTTTACTTACAAATTAGATGCATATACTAATATATTAGACAGGAAAAGGGGTAAATACAACACAACAAAATTTATAAATAATTTTATATATATTAATAATAGCAAAGCCTTTATACTTTCAATACCAACCAAAACAAGTATGGTTGTGATTGAATATATTATCATTAAAAATATAATCTTAGCAGAGTCTGAGAGAGAGCACAACCATTAGAGTGCCCACATTAGCCATGTGCATAGATCTAGGTTCAAGCCTCTATCCACAGGCAGGTTGGAAACTGAATGAGTAGTAAAGCAGTGTTGTAGGTAACTCTCTCTCTCTCCTTATCACCCCTCCCCTTCTCAGTTTCTCTCAGTCCTATCAAATAATTAAAAAAAAAAAAAAGGCTGGAGCTAGCTGGTGGTACAACTTGTTGACTGCATGTGTTACCATGCACAAGCATGCAAGGTCAAGCCCCACTCTCTATCTGCAGGGGAAGACTTTATGAGCAGTGAAGCAGTGCTACAGGTATCTCTTTCTCTGTCTCCTCCTTCCTTCTGGATTTCTGTCTCCAATAAATAATAAATAAAATATTTTTAAAAGGCCATTGAGAGTGACAGATTTTTAGTACATGCACGGAGCCCCAGCAATAACCCTGGTGACAAAAAAAAAATAATAATAAATAAAAAAAAAAACTTGATGGAATGATCTATAAGTCTGTCTTCAAAGTTTAGCTCTGTGCTTTATTCTATCTGTGTGGATGTTAATATTATTGACTGCCAAATGTGATAAAGATAACATTCTTTCTAAGGTTATTGGTTGACTTTATTAAATACAGATGCATGTTTTTTTAATCCTGGCCATACGTTATGCAGAGATTTTTGATTAACTTTGACTAGCAAACCTTGGCTTTCCCAGATTACTTTCCCAGCAAAGTAATTGAGAGTAATTTTTAAAATATTTTTAAAAATTGGTTTCAAAAATCTATAGACAGAAACTTCTCATGTGGAAAATATTAAATGGATTGGAAAATGAAGTTTCAATTTAATGTGTGCAGATATGAGTGATTTTTAGTAAAAATTGCTCAGTAATGGAATCATTTTCAATTACTGATTTTCAAAATGTTCTCTTCAGAACTCAAATCACTTTTGAACAACCTTTATTCCCGCCCCCACCTGGTTAAAAAAATGATACCTCTATGACAGAGGGAGACTTCATGTGCTTTTATTTTTATTAAATTATCTATTTGGTGCCATATTTTAAGGAATTTTTCTTTTAATCTGATTTTTTTTTTTTGGCAAAACAAAAATGAGTAACTCAAAGTTCAATAATTATTTCCCTTACAATGAGATAACCAACTAATGTTGATATATAATGTAAAAGGTTTTCTTGGTCATGCACAATGCATTGCAAATTATTGAAAGATTATGCCATATTATGATGTTCTGCTTCTTTACATTGAAGTATAGTTGGGCTACTGTAAAATGTATTTGAAAATGAATTTGCGCCACTGTATTTAGTATATTAGAAAATACTTCCAGCATCATAAAATTTTGTGTTTGTTCATGCACTGTGTGTGTGTGTGTGTGTGTGTGTGTTATGTCTAAACCATACTTGTTCACATCTTGTGTTGTAACTTCCCACTCAAGTCTGGGTAGCCTTCCTTCAGCACTTTACAATAAGCACAAGAATACATTAATTATGTATTTTCAGCCATTTAACACATACAGAACTATGGTTAAGTTTTTAAATTACATTTCCGTCTTTAAGAAAAACTATATGTCCATGAGGAAGTATTTCAGTGCCATGTCCTCTGCTTTCTCTGTAAATCATGTGGTTTTCTATTGCAATGTTGTTATAGAAAAATGCTGAGGCTTTAGGAATGTATATGTCATGTTATAGATAACTGACTGTACAGATCATTTAAGTAATTTATGCCCTACTAGCTGTAACTTCTTTACAGTACTAGTTTGCTTATAAGTGATTCAGGTAGGATTTCACAGTGAGATGCAATCTCTACAGACTTCTTTGCATTCTCCATCCAACAAAAGAAACAGATATTCTGATTTGATTGATTTGCAAAGGCAACTGGCCATGAGCATTTAAAAATGTATATAGTTCATTCTAATGTGCATTTAGGGCAGGGAACCACTGCTTCAGTCTTTTATTAAAAGTAACTGCATATTTTGCCACTAAAATAGATACTAGTAAAGATCATAAAGTGAGACATGTTGAAATCCCAATACTTTCATCCAACTATGTAGCCAGCCTCCCACAATATTTAATTTGTATTCATCCAAGTCTCTTCAAATATTCAGCAATATTTGAATGCATCTTCCAACATTTGAGGGGGTGCATGGCACATACAGGGAGCATGAGGCAACACTAAAAAAGTTGTAATGACTGACTTCTTGTTTTAGGTACTCATTTTTTAATTGCTTTGTACATTGTGAAGCTCTGACACTGACATTAGTTTATACTTCAAGAGTCCACATTTACAATATGATTCAACTTTAATAATAGTGTCTATATTTCAGTTAACATAAAAAAAAACTCAAAAAAATAAGAATTCCTGTGGCCAGATCTGATTGAATGGTCACTGATTTTAGTTATATATTTTTTAATTTTTAAATTTATGATAGAGAAGGGGAGAGAGAGAGAGAGAGAGGAACATTCTGGTATATGCCATTCTTGAGATCTAACATGGGGCCTCATACTCAAGAGTCCAGCACTTCTCCCATTATACAACCTACCAAGTTGCTGATTTTGGTTTGTGATGTGACTTATAATGAGATTAGTCAGGTGTTAACCGGTAATTCATGTTTACATTAGGACTGCTATTGTCAGTCTGTGGTTTCTTTGCTGGAATCTTTATAGGCCACTGTCTGTGTTGTGAGGTTATCTTAATAAAATGAAATAATATCTGCACAAATACATGTAGTACTTAATAGACTAAGATAAACTTTAACATTATGTGTTTTACTACTTCTTCTAGCATTTGCCCTTCTTCCGTAGCCAGTCAACAGCATCAGGTTGAGTCTGATGTAAAGTTTCGAGACCTCCTTTGAATCTGGAGAGGTGGCAGTCATTGACTATGTGGGTCATAGTTTGTCTGTAGCCTCAGGGGCAGTTCGGGTCGTCTCCGGCTCCCCAGCGATGGAACATAGCGGCGCACCAGCCATGGCCTGTTCGATAGCTATTGAAGAGGGCCCAATCATAACGTGCTAGGTCAAAGCCGGGTTGACGCTTGCAGGGGTCTGTGATGAGGTGTTTGTTCTTTACCTCAGCTGACTGCTAACTCTGTTTCCAAGAGTCTGGAACAGCGAAGTTCAGTGTAGGCGTAGGAGACCAGATTGGATGATGAGACGTCAAGCGTTGGACAGGGTGGGCGAAGATATCCACGTATATTGGCAGATCCGATCGAGCGTAGACATGGGAAATGAACTTAGATGATGCCGCATCCCGACGAATATCTGGCGGGGCGATGTTGCTAAGAATTGGCAGCCATGGAACCGGGGTGGAATGGATGGTTCCAGAAATTATCCTCATGGAGGAATATAATTTGGAATCAACCAAGTGGACATGGGGGCTACGGAACCATACTGGGGCACAGTATTCTGCAGTGGAATAGCGTAATGCCAGAGATAATGATCGTAGTGTGGAAGCGCTCGCGCCCCATGAGGAGCTGGCCAGTCTTGCAATGATGTTATTCCTCGCGCCCACCTTTGCTGCAGTTTTTATGAGATGTTTGTGAAATGACAGGGTGCGATCGAGAGTAACGCCAGGATAGACTGGCTGGGCTTCATGCCGGATTCTCGTATTGTCAAGCTGCACATTAAGCTCATAGTGTAGATGGAAAACAGATGATACCGTTTTTGCAGTGCTAGGGATTAGTCGCCATTTTTTACAGTAATCAGATATCAGAGATATGTCTTTCGTGAGTGTTTCCTCGAGGATGTCGAACTTGGATGCCTGAGTTGCACAGCAGATGTCATCGGCGTAGATGAACTTCCTTGAAGAAGTTTCTGGAAGGTCATTGATGTAAATATTAAATAGCGTAGGAGCCAGAACAGAGCCCTGAGGGAGGCCACTTGAGACAAGTCTCCATCTGCTAGACTTGTCACCCAGATGCACCCGGAATCTTCTGTTTTGGAGAAGAAACGATATAGTGTTGCCACCCATGGAGGCAGGCATCTTGAGATCTTGACTAGGAGACCACGGTGCCAGACCGTGTCATAGGCTGCTGTGAGATCAACAAAGACAGCACCCGTCTTTAAATTCTTCTGGAATCCATTTTCAATGTAAGTTGAGAGGGCCAGGACTTGTTCGCAGGTAGATCTTCCTGGGTGGAAACCAACTTGGGCGGGTGATAGGAATTTCTCTGTAAGAGGAGAAATTCGTGACAGAAGCAGCCTCTCAAGGAGTTTGTAACTATGAAAGCCCACCAGTGACTAGAAGCTTGGAAATATTCTCTAGGGGAAAAGCCCACCAATAAATAGTCAGTCGTTCAATACAGATCAGGTGAGGGGGATCAGTATCAATGCAAATATGAAACATTATGAAGTCAGGCTATTTTATAGTGTGATCTACTGTTTTTCTAGTGCCCCAGTGGATTGCCTTTTTGCCTCTCCTTGAAGACTGAATTATAGTTATAATTAAGACCTAGTATTCTGTGGTGAGCTACTGTGGTCTCTCTGATCTGGCCTCTAGCAGCCACAGTGTGGACCAATCTCAGCATCACAATCAGTGTTCCAGCATCAGCAAGTAGTGTAACTCTCTGCATGGACCATGTAGTTTTGCTTCCATGCCTTTGTTTGCTTTGCCTTCTTATACTCATATAATTCTCATGAATACTTGAAGATTCTGTTTCAAGTGTGATCACTTCTCAAAAACCATTAATGACTGTCCCTCCTCCCTGGTTTACAGTGGGCTCATAACATTTGAAGCATATCTCTATTACTGTGTGTATACATTGGTTCAGATATTTTTTTCACTTTCCCCAAAATCATGAGCTTCTTGATGTCAGGAACTGGATTTCAAGAACTGCAAATGCTGAGAGAATTTACCATTTGCCAACTCACCACTAAGCCTGCTGCAGTTTTATGGATGCTGACAAAGGGCTGGAGAGATACTTGGGTCAGAGACAGTATAGTAGGTAACACAAGCTTCTTGGCATCTGCCCTCTTGCCCCAAATACCACAGGTTGATGCAAAACAGCTCCTGTGGGTGCAGCATGCACAGTGGGCTTATGTTACAGCCAAGGAAAACTTGAATTTAGGAAAATATCCAGTCTTCAAAGGGGCAAAGCTGCCCCACCTTTGTCCCTGAGAGTAATATCAAGACCTAGTTAGGAAGATGTCCTGCCTGCTGTCCAGGAGGAGTGCTTCCTCCCTATCTCTAAGGCTGTTTACTCTGCAAACTTTTTTTGACAGCAAGGATTTTAACTAGAGTTTCACCTACACAGTTCTACCATTCCCAGTGGACTCTGCTGTTATTTCTTAGATGATGAGAGACATGGAAAGGAAGAGAAAGAAAGAGAGATACCCTAGCACTGCTCTAACTCTCAGGAAGCATCTGTGCAGGTGCCCCCATGTAGTTGCTGGGTAAGCCTTTTCCAGGCCCCTTTACAACATTCTTGGAAGAACAGCCAACAGAATTGTCAGTACCTTCTGGTCTCGTCATAACCTTATAGCAAGGCAAGAGAACCATATAGCAAGGCAAGAGAACTACCACAGGTGGGAACATAGTGAGCTTTCAATAAGTTGTTGATGAATTATTGGAAACAGCTGTGCATTTTAAAAATCTTTGATAGGAAATTTAGGAATACATATTTCAGATTTCTCTTCAAAATCCCTGAACAAAGACCTGTTTTTTAAAATATGACAATGGGGCTAAAACACTAGCTGATAGTGGTTATCTAGGGACTCTGCTATTCTCTCTGTGTTCTTAAGTCCTGAGTCTTTATTTAGTTGCTTTGTGGAGGTGGGGTCCAAGGAAGGGACACCTTCCTGAGGAAAACCTTCTGATTAAACTTCTAGATAGCCTGTGGACTTCTGTTCTTTAGATATGCTGAATCTCTGTCCAGTGGATATATTATAGCCAAATACTGAATGCTTAGGCTTACAACATAGAAGGACAATTAGCAGATTCATTCATTAGGTTTTTGTTTATCCTTCTGTCCCACTAAGCCATTAATTTGTAATTTTTGTTTCTTGTTTTGACTGACTGATATTATCATAAGAAAGTATTCCCTGAACCTGACTCCCTGGTATAAAATGCCTGAAAAGTTCACCCTGCTGATAGTAGTAAAAACCCACTTTTTAAAAAATTATAATAGATTTATTTATGTATTGATAGAGACAGCCAGAAATTGAGAGGGAAGGGGGAAGATAGGGAAAGAGACAAAGAGACACCTGCAGCACTGTTTGACTACTTGCAAAGCTTTCCCTCTGCAGATGGAGATCAGGGGCTTGAACCCCAGTCCTTGCACACTGTAACATGTACGCTCAGCCAGGTGTGCTACCACCTGGCCCCCAAAACCCACTTTTCTTTATCTAGAGTATAGTGTACTTTAGACTTCATTGAAAGAGCAAGGTTCATAGGATTCAAGCAAAAACTCTATCCATGTCTCCTTAGCCCATCTCTTCCACTTTATAGGACCTTGCTTTTTTTTACATGAGTGCTAGAGTTGTTCCATAACTTTTCTGATCACTCTTAGGAAAAAACCAAACATCCTCAGCTATTAATATTTTGACTAGCAAAAAAAAAAAAAAACCCTCACATTTTGCAATTAAAGTGTTAGAAACTTCATCTCAGTTTCACTTAAAATAAAACTGTTTCTGGTGACAGGGGAGGTAGTGCTGCTAGAGCAGGACATGGTGGTTTAAGGTTCTGAGTTTGATGCCTGGCATAACTTATAGCAGATTAGTGTCTAATTTTTGTTTTGTTTTCTTTCTTATGTTAGAAATGAAACCATGATGACTTTATTTTATTGTATTGTATATAGAGACAGAGGAGAGAAAAGAGAGAGAAGGAGCTCATAGCACCAACATTTCTGTTTCCTTTAATACTGCTCAAACCTGAGTCATGTACATGGGATTTCTGGTGTTCTCTGTTATCTATCTATCTATCTATCTATCTATCTATCTATCTATCTATCTATCTATCATCTATATATCTTTATCTTTCCCTACCAGGACTTCTCCATATGGGGGGGCTACAGTGGAAAAGACAGCTTTTTTTTTTTATTAACTCCGCTATGTCCTAGTACAACTTACGATCTTCTAGGGTTGAAGTGGGCTTAGGGGAGAAAGAATTAGGAAAAGCTTGGCTTGAATGACACCCGTGTGAAAAATTGTTGACTTTTTTGACTATAACATGCGTTCAAAGCCTTTATGGGTTGTTACAGATTCTTTGTAGACTATAAAGATACCTCTTTCTCTCTCTCCTACACTTCCTTTGCATCTCTACTGGATTTTCATACCCAGTGAACCAACTCAGGCCTCATTTTACTCAAGTTTCTGACAAGTCTTACACTGGATCTAAGATAACCCCAGGTCAACTTTCCTAAGGTTTTGGTAGAATGCATTTATCTTCCAAACTCTGTCTACACTCTGAACTACATTATCTCCTCACTGGCCACCAGCCTACAGTGTTTCAGGACATTAAAAGCACAATCTCCCTGGGTAGGTACTCCTGGAGACCCTCTCATCTAAGATTTTTCCTAGTTAAATTGGTCTTTCAGTTTCTGCAATACTAAAGCTTTTATAACACTAAACTAATTAGGGGCAAAATGTTACAAAATTGATTTTCCTATTTCCTGGAATCTGGGAGTACCAGCCATCTGTTCTTTTGGTTCTGCCTTTTGGTACCACCTGGGGGATTGCTGAAAGTACAGAATTTCAGACTAAAGACCTCATGAATCCCAATCTACCTTGGGATAGAAAAATTACACAATATTAATCTGCTGTAGAGTGGAGTGTGACTTTCTATATATCATTCCATTTGAGGGAAGTGTGATTTTGGTCTATCTGAATCTGAAATCTGTCTGAATCTGAGCTAGAAGATCATGTGAGTTTTCATGTTGAACTTCAGTAATGGTTAGAAAACAACACTTATTTTTTATATAGGACAGAGTGAAATGGAGAGAGGAGGGGAAGACAGAGAGGGGGAGAAAAAGCTAGACACCTGCAGATCTGCGTCACCGCTTGTTAAGCGACCTCCCTGCAGGTGGGGAGCTAGAGGCTCGAACTGGGATCCTTACGCCAGTCCCTGTGCTTTGTGCTACCTGCACTTAACCTGCTGTGCTACCACCTGACTCCCAAAACAGCTCTTAATTCAAATTCTGGATGTTAACACACATTCTTTTTTTTTTTGTTTCAGATTTGTTAAATTGTTTTTCAGTCTTTATTTATTTGATAGAGACAGCCCAAAATTTAGAGGAAGGGGGAGACAGAGAGACACCTGCAACACTGCTTTACCACTTGTGAAACTTTCCTCCTGCAGGTGGGGACCAGGGGCTCGAACCCAGCTCCTTGCACACTATAACATGTGCACTCAACCAAGTGTGCCACCACCTGGCCCCTTAACACACATTCTTTAAACTTATTGTTTATGTGTAATTTAAGATGAAATAAGCATTTCAAATACAGTAATGCATTTAGAATTTATACTGTTGGCATTTAATATTTCCCTGAGTTATCATTTTCCATGTCTAAGCAGAGATAGCAAAGGGACCTTGACTTCTGGGTGAAGCATCATAAACTTTAGCTTCCAAAATATCTGTTTATAATCTAAACCAAAACCTTGCTTACTAAATGATGGATCATTTTAACTGTAGTAACAAATCTTTCTTTATGCAGAATGTCACAACTTGCTAATAACCCAAAGGCAGGTCAGGTAGCATTTGTGGCCTGTCTCAAAGTAGTAGTATGAATAGCCTTTATAAAAGATCACTTTTACAAAGAGGATAAATAGGGAGTCGGGCTGTAGCACAGCAGGTTAAGCGCAGGTGGCGCAAAGCACAAGGACCGGCATAAGGATCCCGGTTCAAACCCCGGCTCCCCACCTGCAGGGGAGTCGCTTCACAGGCGGTGAAGCAGGTCTGCAGGTGTCTATCTTTCTCTCCTCCTCTCTGTCTTCCCCTCCTCTCTCCATTTCTCTCTGTCCTATCCAACAACGACAACAATAATAACTACAACAATAAAACAACAAGGGTAACAAAAGGGAATAAATAAATAAAATAAAATAAAAAAAGAGGATAAATAGAGTTGGGAATTTACAATAACATTTTATTCTCTCAGTTTTCACCACTTAAAGTACCAGTACAACAATCCACTATCCCCTGGGTGAAATGGATAAAGATAGCCTGCCATTTGCTCCAGGATAAACACACAGACCATGCACACAGAACGGTCTATCAATTTGAAATCACAAGACAGGATGCTTCCTATTCTCATTTGCCTAGAGACAGCTGGAGAGAGGACACTTGTAATTAGAATCCCCTGGAGTGGTGATTCCGGCTGGCTCACCTGACTGCTTATTGAGGAGAGAGCAAGAGATCGAAACCATTCTCTATGAGACATCCAGCTGTATATGACTTGCCATTGACCTCAAGGAGTTTACAGATGAGTAAGTCCTTTAACAAGTTCATGATTCAGTCTAGATGTGAAAACTTTCCCAGCCCTTGAGTCAGTTTTCCTCCTCTAGGAAAGGTACAGGCATCTCAGGAAATGAATGGCCTATTTCCCTCCAAGGCCAGGTCTCCATAGACAGAGTAAAGAATTAGGGGGGCCTGTTGTAGCTCAGCAGGTTAAGCAAGTGCAAGGACTGGTAAGGATCCTGGTTCGAGCCCCCACTCCCCACCTTCAGGGGGGTCGCTTCACAAATAGTGAGGCAGGTCTGCGGGTATCTTTCTCTTCCCTTCTCTGTCTTCCCCATCTCTCTCCATTTCTCTCTGTCCTATCCGCAACAATAATAACTACAACAATAAAACAACAAGGGCAACAAAAGGGAAAATAAATAAATAAATAAATATTTAAAAAAAAAAAGAAGAAAGAAAGAATTAGGACAACTATCCAGATAATTCAGGCCACCCAAATCTGCTCTGGCCTGAATTATTCAAGTTAAAAAAACTACCTTCTCGGGCTGAGGAGATAGTGTAATGGTTATGCAAAAGACTTTGATGCCTGAGGTTTCTGGGTCCCAAGTTCAGTCTCCTACACCACTATAAGCCAGAGTTGAGTAGTTCTCTGGTAAAAAACAAAACAACCTTTTTGTAGGGTGTTATCACAATAGGATGCAGAAGAGTTAAGAACCCCCAGTTTTTTCTTACATGAGGAAATCAGCACCATTAACTCAGACAAGCAAGAGACCAGTGCTATTGTGACCCATTTATATTTGTTTGCTGGCTCTTTCTGCCTGTGTACACTATACTCTGCTGTTCATACAAACAGTGAGGAGAAATCATACTAAATAGCAAATGAGGTAGTGAGTATGAAGATGACTTAGGTCTCTTGAGTTGGAGATTCAGAAACCTCTACTATACAATCAACAGTTTATTGTTTGTGTGTGGTAGAGACTTCTTTTTAATTTTCTTTTTTTGTTTTCTAATATGAGACAGAGGCAGAAAGAGTGAAACAGAGACTAGCACTGAGGTTTCCTTTAGTGCAGTGGGGCTGAGACTTCATTTTTTTCAATGAGGGGGTTATTATTTAAATGTTTGAGAGTAAGTTTTGGGGTTACATAAGAGTTGTGTATAGAATGTTCTTATGGGAGTTGGGCAGTAGCCTAGCGGGTTAAGCGCAGGTGGTGCAAAGCACAAGGACCAGCATAAGGATCCAGGTTCAAGACCCCTGCTGCTCCCCACCTGCAGGGGAGTCGCTTCACAGGCGGTAAAGCAGGTCTGCAGGTGTCTATCTTTCTCTCCCCCTCTGTCTTCCCCTCCTCTCTCCGTTTCTCTCTGTCCTATCCAGCAACGAACATCATGAACAATAACAATAATAACCACAACAAAGCTACAACAACAAGGGCAACAAAACGGGGAAAAATGACCTCCAGGAGCAGTGGATTCATGGTGCAGGCACTGAGCTCCAGCAATAACCCTGGAGGCAAAAAAAAAAAAAAAGAATTTGAAGGTGTTATTCACAACTACAATAATTTGCATTAATTTCATTTTACAACCTCAGCATACCTACTCTTATTAACTACCTCAGTAAATTTTTACTGAGTCCCTATATTGTGTGAGGCATTACTGTAAACACAGCAGATATGATGATGGACAGGATAAAAATTGCCATCCCTTTGAGATCTGAGCACCTGATACCACATAGAAACACAGAAGACAACACTGGCAGAGCTCCATACTTTGCTCTCTCTCCTTCTTCCTATGCCCTCCAAAGCAAAGAATAAAAAACTGGATTAGAAGATAGTTCAGTGGTGTTAGACTTGCACAAGACCAAGGGTTCACTCCCTGACCTTGCATAAAAAAATTCACTTTATTTGCCAACAGTTTGCAACATCTCCATGTAATAGTATTGTGTTGTCTGAGAAGTCATGATGCATTTTTTTTCTATGCAAAAAATGTGTTACGACTTTCCCGACAACCCAATACATCCAGGTACTGAGGTTCTGCACTACATAAATACAAAATATCAGTATCAAGGTTTGACCCTTTATCTTTTTAGTAAACACCTGGATGGAATATCTGTTTTAAAACTCTGCAGGTGAATGCAGCACTCTAGGCCCTGGGAAGCTAGTCACAGTAAACTGTGTTGATGAACACAGGTAGAACAAACAGATGGATGTGATATACCAAAAGAAATCCAGAATTCTGGCTAAGGTTGTCATTTGTCTAAAACAATTAACATTACTCTAATCATTTGGAAATGGTTCAAAAACAAACCAGTCTCATAAGTAAGTACTCACACTTATGCAACTATTAAAATAAGCTTCTCTCAGGGAGTCAGTCAGTAGTGCTGCGGGTTAAGCGCATGTGGCGCAAAGCACAAGGACCAGCATAAGGATCCCGGTTCGAGCCCCTGACTCCCCACCTGCAGGGGAGTTGCTTCACAGGCGGTGAAGCAGGTCTGCAGGTGTCTATCTTTCTCTCCCCCTCTCTGTCTTCCCCTCCTCTCTCCATTTCTCTCTGTCCTTTCCAATAATGACTATAACAATAAAATAATAAGGGCAACAAAAGGGAATAAATAAATATAAAAAATAAAATAAAATAAACTTCTCTAATGTCATCAAATGAAAACAATTTGGACAAATTCTAGTTTGTCCTATCAGACATTAAAAATAGTCACAGAATATTGAAATTAGCCAGAGTTTGAACTTTAGTTGCTATGCACACAAACATACACACAATATGGAATTATTTTCATGTAGAACTCAGCAGATGGGTTGAGATTCTGCTAAATTGGAGTGAATATTAAACAGGGTTAGAAGAACAAATGAGGAAAATTTAGTAGATCATGGGAGATATATTATTTTCTCTATGGGACAATAATAGAGTATATAGACACTTGTTTCTTTTTTCTTCCCACAAAAAACTTTTTGGGTTGTCTCTGGGGTGTCACTGCACTGGGCCAACTTTTTCAAATAGACAGAGATAGGCAGAGGGAGAGATGTAAAGACACCACAGTATGGAAGCTTCTCCCAGTGTGGTGAGGGCCTGACTGGAAACTGTGTTGCTTGCATGACAAAGCAGACACCGTCCCAAGTGAGCTATCTTGCCACCCTGAGGAAAACTTTAACTGGACACTTAAAGCTGTTCAGATAGAGTAAATATTTCAGCTTCTCTGGTAGCTAAATATAGAGTCAATATGTCAGTGTCCATTGTAGCTAAATGGTCACACAGTGATTCTTTAGTCAATTGCCTATAACTACAAGTGATGTATACTGACTTCTTTTGTGCCTTTAAATAAAAAGGCCCTTTCCTTTTACCTTCCTCATCTTCCAGTAAAGGAAGTATAGGTACTTGGTAATGAGCTACCTTCAATTGTACACAACCTGCATGTGGTAGGACAAGAAGACAGAGATCCTGGGTCCTGACACCTTGGAGCTGTCATAGTAACTAAATTCACTGTTATTTTGAACCTTTACTACAACAAGTAACACTGTATTCTTATACATCTGAGAAGTGGAAGGGAGATGTCAGACAAGTATCTTCATATTTATTTCAAAATAGTCGGTACATATCAAGATAGTGAAATAAGCTTACTGCTGGATTATCAGTTAATGTGGTCAGAGGGATAGCTTGAACCCATGCACATCCATGAGACTGGAGATGAATCTAACTCAAGATTTAGACTCTGGGGAGGCAATTAAATCATATCCTCTTATGTATTTGACTTAAGAGTGGGCTCTACACTCTGCATTGTATAATGTTGAATGAGGCTGGTATAGAGAGTGTTTGAAAGTCATGACTGGAGCTTGTATATGGTTTCTGCATTGGACTAAATCTAGAGCAGCCCTCAGTAAAGGTGTTTTTTTTTTTTTTAAATTTTAATAACACAACAGCAACAGTAAATTAGTCCGATAACCCCTAAGAGAGTCCAAAAGTATGTGTGTCTGGTTATTTTTGTGATTTGATTACTGTGTGTGTGTGTGTATATGTGCATAAATACAGACAGACAGGCAGACAGAGGCAGAGAGATCCAGAGAAGGTAGTGGAATTTTTATTAATTCTCTGAAAACATAACCTGGGCACAGGAAATGAAACATTTCCATGCTCAGCGGGGAAGCAATTACAGAAGCCAGACCTTCCACCCTCTGCAACCCACAACGGCCCTGGGTCCATACTCTCAGAGAGATAGAGAATGGGAAGGCTATCAGGGGAGGGGGTGGGATGTGGAGATCGGGTTATGGGAATTGTGCGGAATTGTACCCCTCTCATTCTATGATTTTGTTAATGTCTCCTTTCTTAAATAATAATAAAAAAAAAAACCTACACAGTTACAGTCATTCTGGGCAGGGGTAGAGAGCATAATGGTGATGCAAACAAACTCTCATGCCTGAGTATCCAAAGTCCCAGGTTCAATCCCTTGCACCACCATAAACCAGAGCTGAGCAGTGCTCTGGTAAAAAAAAAAAAAAAAAAAGTTCAAAAAATGGTTATGCAAACAGACTCTAATGCCTGAGTATCCAGTTACATTCACCTCTTGCTATATTAGATATATATATCTAATATATATATTAGTATCCAGTTACATTCACCTCTTGCCATCTTAGATCTCGGGGGGTGGGGAGGGTTGTTCCTGGAAGTAAAGGTGGAAAAGACAGTTTGCGTATCCTGTGCCATTGATTGTGCCTACCATTCAGCTGTTCTGTTGATGGCAGAATTAAAACTGTGGAATGGAATTTTTGTAGGGAAAAAAATCACTAGTTTTTTTTCTGTGGTAAAGTAAGCACTATATATTAGTTTTAAAATGTTGTGTCATATGTTAATTGGTAAAAGGCATTTAAATTTGTGCCAAATGTTTGTTTCTTAGTAAAATTACAAGGTCAGGTTTTGCCAGACTTATTTTCTCCAGAGGACTGACACGGTCATATTTGGGTGCCAGAGTGAACTGATGGCTTGAAACAGTATTATTAGTACCTTTGAAAATTTCAGATTAAGTTTGTTGCAGAATTTGAGAGAGGCTTTCATTGTCTTACTACCCTTGCAGTTGGCACATGAAACAGTGCAGATCATTCAAACTCAGCATAATAAAGAATGGAAAAGAAAGTTTTATAGTCACTCTGGGAGTCACAAAAGAAATCTTCCTTAAACAAATATCTTTACTGATAGAAAAATATTTGCTAGAACTCTCAGAAAATCTGGACCATGTTATTGGCCATATCTTGCTTTCTGCCAGTGCGTGAGTGCATGCGTGTGTATTGAGGATTCTGCTTTTAGATTCTGTCTCAAAGTTTTCAAGGTTATAATATTCACCATTATGTTTCAAACATCTTCACCACAGCTTGGCATTTCTGGTGAAATTGAAACAGCAGTAAAAACAAAGGAAGCAGGAAATGAAAAACTTTGGCCACCTTTTAATAATTAAGCCACAAAGAGTGTTGTTGTGGTAGAAATGGACCTAAGTAGGAGGTGAGAGTGTTCTATAGATCATGGGGAGTTAAGAAACTGTGCACATGTGCCAACAACTATAATGTAAACTATTAACATACCCCCACCCCCAATAAAGTGTTTCTTAAAAATAAGCTACAACAAATGTAAATTGGTTATAATTTTCTCATTCTCATTGTTTATACTACCTGAACAGAATCTTTTTTTTATTTTTTATTTCTTTATTGGGGGGAATTAATGATTATAGTCAACAGTAAATGCAATAGTTTATACATGAATAACATTTCCCAGTTTTCCATATAACAATACAACTCCCACTAGGTGAACAGAATCTTGTATAGCCCTCTTTTACAGAGATATCAAGCTTTAACTCAGTATGATTTTAACTATAAATTCACTTTAAAACTTAGGAAGAAAAATTCCAGGAGTGTGAGCTATTTTAGAATATTTCTGATGTTTAAGATAGGTAAAGCTGTTATGCAATTCTTTAAAAAGTTTAGCATTAATCAAATTTCTTCATCATGAAAAAAAAAAGAGGGCCGCTGTTTCTGATTGAAATTGCTGGTGATACTAAGGCAGTTGTTGCCTTGACATTGTGCATGAATGCCTACTATTGACCCAGTTCAATATATTCAATGTGACTTTCATATTTACTTATTTATGTCCATATATACATGATGTACTTAAATCATCTTAACCTCAGAACCTTTCATAACAGGATAAGTTTATATTCTTCTATATTTTCAGCTTTGAAGAGTGAACCTTAAAGATTTTAAAAATAAATCCTTGCTATTCACATCAGGGAGGTAATTATTTTTTTAGTTTTGTTTTATTAGTGACATTATTTTATTAGTGATGATGATTTACAAAATTATGAGATAACAGTGGTATAATTCTGCATCATTCCCACTACTAGAGTTCTGTGTCCCTATTCCTTCAGTTGGAAATTGCAGTAGTTCTCCCAGGATCACAGGTATTGGTTGACTATTATTTCTATTGCGACCTATATTTATATATATTTGCCTATTTTTCCCCCCTATGGTCCTGCCTTCTCTTCCTTTCTAAGTCATAACCTATACCTTTTACTACTTCTGAATGTCTTTCCTTATTTCCTCTTCTCTCTCTGGATCCTGATGGATTTGGATTCAGAGCTCTCTGATTATCTTCCCCTAACATTTCTCCTCCTCTAGTAATATGAACCAAAATTCTTTCTGGGGTGCAAAATTCTTCTTGGGAGTTCAGCATCTGTACTGCTTCTCTGCTGGACCTGGGCATTGACAGGTCAATTCATAACCTCCAGCCTGTTTCTATCTTTCCCTAATGGGATAGGGCTCTGGAGAGGTGGGGTTCCAGGCCACATTGGTGAGATTGTCTGCCCAGAAAAGTCCAAATGGTGTCATGGTAATGTCTACAACCTGATGGCTGAAAGGCGGTAAGATATAAAGGATAAAATACTTAATAAACAGGAACCAGAACGTAGGAATAGAGTAGGTGATAAGGTGGAAAGAAGTTAGGGGTTCTATTTTATGTATGTTGTTAGTTACCCATGACTTTAGTAATTTTTGCTTGATCTTGATAATTAACATACAGGTGGTCTAAAAATATTGTCTGAGAAGATGGTGTCAAAGTTGAAAGTAGAGCGGGGGAGAAATTCTGTTTCCAGGAGAAGATGGTACCAAGTAGCCAAATCTCTGAGTCTTTTCTTCCTCAAAAGTTACATATCTCCCAAGGTCAAAACAATTTAAAAGTATACTGAGTGTTATTAATCAAGCAGCTAGGGAGAGAAAAAAGCACAAAACTCCAAGAATTTTCATGTCATCTAATTCCATTCCCTTCCTACTTACTTGAGATCATTGAGGGAATCAGTTGTGTATGGGTAAAATCTTAAGTCTCTCCAGTGTTCTTTGACTTGGACAGAAGCAATCTGTAAAGTGTATGGGCAGTCTTGAGGGAACAGAAGCTCTTCTTAATGTCCTCAGTTTCTCACTAGGAAAGGAAAAAGCAGCAGGACTAACCTTTATGTAACTGACCATTTGGAAAGGAAGTTGAGAGAGAATGGGGAGTGGCTATTTTTACACTGAGCAAGCTATTTTCTGCATAAGTAGTGACTTAGTCAACTGGAGAATGAAAGGTAATGTAATTGGGGGAAGCTGGAGCCAAGAGGAAGTGATACATTCTCTATGGTTCAGTTGTTAAACTGCAGTGGTATGATAATGTGGCCAAAGTGGTGTCTTCAGTCTCTGTTGCATGAGAAGAGAGAGATCCATTTCTTAGGAGAGAAGGGTAACACAGAGGATATAGTCACTGCATCTGTCTAAATCAAGTTCACTTGCATCTGCCTTTTGGGAAAATGAGGGTAACTTCCCTTGTCATAAGATGAACTAGAAGATATATACCCAGATGCAGGGTCTTTATCAGGTATAGAGATGTAAGAGGTGCTGACCATGTTTGATGACCATTACTGTCCAGAATCCTAGCTGAACTTAATTTTAGATAGAACTTGAAATTCCCAATTCTCAGACTGAACAAGCAAAAGCAAAGGGAGAGAGATCAGTTAATATGGAGGAGAGCCAAGAAGCAATTCTATAGGCTTGACAAAGTTGTTTAAGTTAAACGTAAGCAAGGTGAAAACAAAACACATGGAAATTAGGTATGAGTTGGGGTGGTGGGGGCCAGAAACGAAGAAGGAAAACCGCCCAGCCTGGGTTACTCTTAATTATTTAACCTCATTGACTTTTTTTTTTTAAAGTTCATGTATATTAGATCTCTAGATTACACATATGAGTGAAATCTTCTGGAAGTTGTTTTCATCTCTTTACTTATTTTGCTAAATATAATCACCTTCAGTTCCATCCATTTTATCCCAAAGGACACAGTATCATGTCAAGTAGTATTCCATGGAATGTATATACCCTATAACTTCTTTAACCAGACATCTGTTGATAGGCATTTCACCTGCTTCCACTCTTTGGCTGTTGTGAATAATGTAGCTATGAACAAAGGGTGCATATGTCCCTTTGAATTAGTGTTTTGAGTGTCCTTTGGATAAATGCCTAAGAGTAGTATTGCTGGGTCATAAGATAATTACATGTTTATTTGTTTAAGGACTGTCCATACAGTCTTCCAAAAGGGTTGCACCAGTTTACATTCTCATCAGCAGTGTAACAGAGTTCCTTTTTCTCCAGAACCTCTGCAACATCTATCATTTCCTGATTTGTTGGTGGAACTCATTCTTACAGGTGTGAGAAAGTATCACAGTGTAGTTTTGAGTTTGAGCTGCATATCTCTAATGATAAGTTGTTGGTATGCTTCTCTCCTAGTACACCCTGATTTGCACCAATCTCTTTTCGCTCCACCCTCTCTACGTCACATCCTGTTTACACCCTAATTGGCAAGTATATATATAAGGACAGGATTGTGATTATAGCTTGGCTTAGATTGTGCAGTGTTCCACATGAATAAAGAGATATTGTGTAGCTCAGCCATGAGTCCCTGGTCGTCTGTCTCCTGCTCACGAAGCTAGCCCGGCAATAAGTGAAGTAGAAATTTTTTTCTTGGGAGTCAGGTGGTAGCTCAGCGGGTTAAGCACAGGTGGTGCAAAGCAAAAGGACCAGTGTAGGATCCCAGTTCAAGCCTCTGGCTCCCCACCTGCAGGGGAGTCGCTCCACAAGTGGTGAAGCAGGTCTGCAGGTGTCTTTCTCTCCCCTTCTCTGTCTTTCCCTCCTCTCTCCATTTCTCTCTGTTCTATCCAACAATGACGACATCAAAAACAACAACAACAAAACAACAGGGGCAGCAAAAAGGAATAAATACTTAAAAAAAGAATTATAAAAAAAAAACGAAAATTTCTTCTTGTGTCTGTGGTCTCGGTCTCCTCCCCACCCTACTCACCCCCAACCAGAGCACTGCTCAGCTCTAGCTTATTTTGGTGCAAGGGATTGAATCTGGGATCTTGTAGCCTCAGGCATGAGCATTTTCTTGCATAACCATCATGCTATTTACCCCTGCCCAGTATATCTCTTCTTTAGAAAACTGTCTTTTTAGTTCTTTGGCCCACTTTTTTTATTGGGTTGCTTTTGCTTCTTTTGTAGATCTATACCAATTCTTTTTTTTTCTTTATTGAGAAGATTAATGGTTCACAGTCAACAGTAAAATACAGTAGTTTGTACATGTGTAACATTTCTCAGTTTTCCACATAAAAATTCAACCCCCTCTAGGTCCTCCTCTACCATCATGTTCCAGGACCTGCATAGTACTCCACTGTGTACATATACACAAGGAGTACTACATAGCTATTAAAAATAATGAGGCTGTCTTCTTTGCAATGTAGTGGTCAGAACTTGATGGCATCATGTTGAGTGAGACAGCCAGAAAGAGAAAGGCCAATGCTGAATGACCTCACTTACAGGCGAAACCTAAGAATAAAGGACAATAAGGGAGGATATAAGGTGAAAGATGGAGTGATATGGTGTATTAAACCAAAGCAAAGGACTCTAGGGAAGGAAGGAATGAGACAGGATGAATGGACATTGAGTCTTGTTATGTCTCCTAGATATCAATAAAGGGGAGATGAAAAGCTGTACCTGTGCATTAAAGACTAGACTAAATCATTAACCTCCCAATAAAATTTTAAAATAGATAACTTGACAAAATTATAAATGGGAATTTGACTGCGGGAGCCACTACACTGATAAAGCTCAGAGTTTGTATGCAGGGGTGCCCTGCGTTTGATCACTGTTGTATAGCTTATGCCTGAATGATGTTATGCTTTTCTTTCCTGTTCTCTCTCTCTCCTTCTCTCTCTCTCCCTCTCTCTGTTTCTCTCTCATAAATAAGTAAATCGTTTAAGAAAGAAAAATACAGACGATATGCAAACAAGAGAACAAATATTATGTTATTAATTATCAAAGATAGGCTAAATAAAAGTATGTGTTACTTATTTCTTGTATATCTGATAGCAACATTTTCAATATTTGCTAATACTCAGTTTGAATCAGGGTGAGCTACCCAAACCTTTCATGTTGTTAACAGTGAAAATTAATGCATTATTTTTTGAAGATATATTTGGCAGTATTTCTCATTAGGAGAACAAAAAAAGTTAACCTTTAATTGATCAGTTCTCTTGCTGGAAACTTATCCTTTGGATAAACTTGCAAAAGTATGTAAATTGGCATGTATAAATCAACATAGTTATTATAAATTGCTGAGAGAAAATGAAATGTCCTCTGATAGAGGTCAAATAAAAAAATACTAGACATTCACATTCCTACAATAGAATACCTCTGAATCATTACAGAAATTAGGCAGCTCTACTACTGTATACATGGAAAGAAACCTGAAATTTATTATGTAGTGGGAAAATCAAATAGGTGAGATCACATGTAGTATAACTCCTTAGTGAAAATAATGAGTTAGAGGTTTTGATAAGGATATAGAAATAAACAAATTATTATAGAGATAGAATAGATTTGGGATGATATAGGCATATAAAAATTTCCAGATGGTTGCCTAAGAATATACAGCTATAGGGTATCAGGAGAAGGAAGGTGTATTTCTTTCCTTTTTTTTTTTCCTGAGAGAGGAGGGGAAGACAGAGAGGAGGAGAGAAAGATAGACACCTGCAGACCTGATTCACCACCTGTGAAGTGACTCCTCTTGCAGGTGGGGAGCTGGGGGCTCGAACCGGGATCCTTACACCGGTGCTTGTGCTTTACTCCATGTGCACTTAACCCGCTGTGCTAACACCCAACTCCTGAAAGGTGTATTTCTTTCCATCTCACACCATCTGTACAGTTGACATATGGGACCATCCACGGGAATGTTACGCAAATTACCTTGTCTACATGGGACTCCAGCCACACTAAACCTGTCACTGTTCTCTTTCTTTTTGTTAAAAGATTACATATTAGGGGCCTGGGTGGTAAGCGCAGCGGGTTAAGTGCACATGGTGTGAAGCACAAGGACCAGCTTAGGGATCCCAACCTGTGGGGCGGGGGGTCGCTTCACAGGCAGTGAAGCAGGTCTGCAGGTGTCTATTTTTCTCCTACTCTCTGTCTTCCCGTCCTCTCTCGATTTCTCTGTCCTATCCAACAACAACAGCAATAACAATAACAACAAGGGCAACAAAATGGGAAAAATGGCCTTCAGGAGCAGTGGATTCATGGTGCAGGTACCAAACCCCAGCGATAACCCTGAAGGCAATAAAATAAATAACATAAAATAAAATAAAATAATGTACATATTTACCATGTCTCTGTTTTTTTAAATTTTTCTTTATTTGGGGATTAATATTTTACATTCGACAATAAATATAATAGTTTATACATGCATAACATTTCCCAGTTTTACACATAACAATACAACCCCACTAGATCCTCTGCCATCATATTCTAGGATCTGAACCTTCCCCCCACCCACCCCAGAGTCTTTTAATTTGGTGCGATATATCAATTACAGTCCAAGTTCTGCTTAGTGTTTTCTCTTGTTATCTTGTTTTTCAACTGTGAGTGACATGATCCCATATTCATCCTTCTGTTTCTGACTTATCTCACTTAGCATGATCTCTTCAAGGTCTATCCAAGATGGGGTAAAGAAGGTGAATTCACCATTTTTGATTGCTGAGTAGTATTCCATTGTGTATATATACCACAAGTTGCTCTGCCACTCATCTGTTGTTGAATACCTGGGTTGATTCCAAGTTTTGGATATTATAAATTATGCTACTATAAACATAGGTATACACAAATCTTTTTTGGATGGGTGTGTTTGGTTCCTTAGGATATATCCCCAGGAGAGGAATTGCAAGGTAATATGGGTAGGTCAGTTTCTAGCCTTCCAAGAGTTCTCCAGACTGCTTCCTACAGAGGACCAATTTACATTCCCACCAGCAATGCAGGAGGGTTCCTTTGTCTCCACAACCTCTCCAGCATTTATTGCTGCTATCTGTTCTGGAGTATGACATTCTCTCAGGAATGAAGTGGTATCTCATTGTTGTCTTTATTTCCATTTCTCTGACAGTCAATGACTTTGAGCATTTTTCATGTTTTGGCCTTTAGGATCTCTTCTATGGTGAATATTCTGTCCATGTCCTCTCTCCATTTTTGGATGGGGTCATTAGTTTTCTTGTTGTTGAATTTGACAAGGTCTTTATATATTTTGGTTATTAGCCTATTGTCTGATGTATGACATGTAAAGATCTTTTCCCATTCTATGAGGGGTCTTTTTGTTTGGGTATTGGTTTCTTTTGCTGTGCAGAAGCTTTTTAGTTTGATGTAGTCCCATTGGTTTATTTTTGTTTTAGTCTTCTTTGTAATTGGACTTGTTTCATTAAAGATGTCTTTAAAATTTATATGGAAAATACTTCTGCCAATATTTTCCTCTAAGTATTTGATAATGGGCAGCCCTATCTAGTACCTGATCTGAGGGGAAATGCTTCCAGGTTTTCACCATTGAGTATGATGTTGGCTATAGGTTTGCTATATATAGACTCCACTGTCTTGAGGAACTTTCCATCTATTCCCATTTTTGTAGTGTTTCGATCAAAAAGGGATGTTGTATTTTGTCAAAGGCTTTCTCTGCATCTATTGATATGACCATGTGGTTTTTGGTCTTGCTTGTATTGATGTGGTGGATCACGTTGATTGATTTACATATATTAAACCAACCTTGCATCCCTGGGATAAACCCCACTTGGTCATGATGAAAAAATCTTTTTAATAGACTGCTGTATCCAGTGGGCTAGAATTTTGTTCAATATTTTAGCATCTGTGTTCATCAGAGATATTGGTCTGTAGTTTTCATTTTTGGTTGTGTCCCTGTCTGCTTTTGGTATCAAAGTGATGTTGGCTTCATAGAAGCTGGAAGGGAGTATTCTAGTGTCTTCAGTCTTCTGGAAGACTTTTAAAAGTAGAGGCATTAGTTCTTCTTTGAAGGTTTTGTAGAATTCACTTGTAAAACCATCTGGTCCAGGACTTTTATTCTTGGGCAGATTTTTGATAACTGTTTTAATTTCACTACCTGTGATGGGCCTGTTCATGTTATCTACTTCCTCTTTATTTAATTTTGGAAGTTGGTAGGTATCTAGGAAATCATCCATTTCTTCCAGGTTCTCTAGCTTGGTGGCATATAGTTGTTCATAGAAGCCTCAAATGATATGTTGAATTTCTGCAGTGTCTGTTGTGATATCTCATCTTTCATTTACGATCTGACCTATTTGGGTTTTCTCCCTTTTTTGTTTTGTGAGTCTGGCTAAAGGTTTGTCAATTTTGTTCACTCTTTCGAAGAACCAATATTCACTTTCCTTGATCTTTTGTATGGCTTTCTTATTTTCTATGTTATTTATTTCTGCCCTAACCTTAGTTATTTCTGTCCTCTGGTTGCTTTATGGTTCCTTTGTTCTTTTTCTTCTAGGTCTTAAGATGTGCAATCAGGCTGTTTATTTATGCTTTTTCTTGTTTCCTAATTTGTGTTTGTATGGCTATGAACTTCCCTCTAAGTACCTTAGTTGTGTGTACCAAATATTTTGATGGCTTGTGTCTTCATTTTCATTGAACTCTCGAAACATTTTGATTTCTTCCTTTATTTCCTCTTTGACCCAGAAGTTGTTAAGAGGTGTATTGTTGAGCTTCCACATTTTGGGACTATTACTAATCTTTTGTTGATTGTTAAGTGTTATTAACACTATGGTCTGAGAAGATGCTTGGGATGATTTCAGTGCTCTTGAATTTGCTAATGTTGTCTTTGTGGCCTAACATTGGTCTATCCTTGAGAATGATCCATGTGGACTTGAATAGAATGTGTATTCCAGTTTCTTGGGATGAATGACTCTGAAAATGTCCAATAGTTCTAGTTTATTTATCTCTTCATTTATCTCCCTTATGTCTTTATTGATTTTCTGCCTGGATGATCTGTCAAGTTGAGAGAGTGGGGTGTTAAAGGCCCCTACTATGATTGTGTTGCAGTTAATATATTGCTGAAGCTCTTTCAATAGAAGTTTGATGTATTTAGATGGCTTCTCATTGGGTGCATAGATGTTAATAATTGTTAAGTCCTCTTGATTGACTGATCCTCTGAGCATTAAGTAATGTCCATCCTATCTTTTTAAATTTTATTTATTTTAAAGTCTATCATGTCAGATATGAGAATAGCTGTTCCTGCCCTTTTTTGTGGGCTTGTATGATAGTTTTCTATCCTTTCACTTTGAGTCTGTGTTTGTCTCATTGAGTTAGGTGGGTTTCCAGTAGACAGCATATGGTTGGGTTGTGATCAATCTCCCTGCTCTGTGCCTTGTAACAGGTGAATTAAGGCCATTGACATTTATTGATATCAAGGACTTAAGATATTTTAATGCCATTCTTGTAGAGTTTTAGAGTGTTCTGATATATGGCATATTTATGGTGGTCTGTTATAGGAGACCTTTCAGAACTTCTTTCAGGGCAGGCTTGGTGATAGTTGATTCTTTCAACTGTTGCTTGTCTGAGAAGGTTTTTATACCTACATCTAGTCTGAATGACAATGTAGCAGGATACAGTAATCTTGGTTGAGAGCCTTTCTCATTGAGCACTGATAGATATCTTGCCATTCTCTTCTGGCCTATAGTGTTTGTGTGGAGAAGTCTGCTGCTAATCTTATGGGTTTTCCTCTGTAGGTGACCCTTTGTTTTTCTCTTGCAGCCTTCAGGGTCTTTTCTTTATCCTATTCCTTTCCATTCTAAATATGATGTGTCTTGGTGTTGTTAAGTCTGGGTTAATTCTGTTTGGGACCCTCTGGGCTTCCTGAACCTTTATGTCTTTTATGTTGTCTAGATTAGGGAAGTTCTCAGCTATTATCGCTGAAGAATGTTTTCTTCTCCTTTATGTCTTTTATGTTGTCTGGACTAGAGAAGTTCTCAGCTATTATGTCCTGAAGAATGCTTTCTTCCCCTCCCTCTCTTTCTTCCTCTGGTAAGCCAATAATGCGTATATTATTTCTTTTGAAGTCCCATAGGTCTGTGTTGTTGTTTTCAGTATCTCCTAATTTCTTTTTGAGATCTCTTGCTTCTTTTTTACTTGTCTCTAATTCATCCTTGATCTTGCTAATTCTGTCTTCAGCCTCATTTATTCTATTCTCTCTGCCCTATACTATTTCTGGAGTTCATCATTTGTTACCCTGTTTTGATACTGTTTTAGCTTGTTCAGCTAGTTGTGTTCTTAGCTCAGCGATTTCAGCTTTCAGCTCTCTAATAACCTTGAGATAATTAGTGTTTTCTTCCAGAGTCTCATTGGTTGTTTCTGCATTTCTGATGACAATTCTTTCAAACTCTTTACTCACTCTTGTGATTATTTCCTTAACTAGTGTTTGGATGTTGACCTCATTATTTTGTGTCTCATTCTTTGGGGGACTTTTAGCTGGACTCCTGTCCTCATTCATTTCTCCAATATTTCTTCTTGTTGGTTTAACCATTTTATATAGTATGTAATGAGGTCCTCTCTCAGTCTTTTCAAATTACTGATCACTCTTGCCTGGATTGACTTGTGTCTAAGTAAGGTAATTAAAGGGTTGTGGAAATTGACAGTTGTTTCAATAGTATTTTAATCCCTGATTTGGAACTCAGGGGCTTAAAAGCCTCTTTTGTGCTTTTTCTTCCCTGTAGGCTATGGGAGCCTGAGGGCTTTTAAACTATAATTGGGCTTCTTACCTTAATCACTAACCTGACCAAGAGATAAAGCAGTGTGGGGCAGAGATAATCCAGTGGTTATTCAAAGAGACTCTCACAGCCCCACCACTTGGCCACCAAGGTAGAGACCTTCTCCTGAGTTTCCTCATTAGTTCTCTGACCCTTGGTCTCAGCACAGGGTCTTCCATCAGCTGCTCCCACTTCTGAGGGCAGTAGCAATGGAGACTCACAGTTGCATTTGGTGAGTCTTAGGGGAGTCTTCTTCCTTCAGCTGTCTTTTTGTTTGTGAAAGAGACTGGAGGTGGTGTCTCAAGTGGTAAATTTTAGGGCTGTTAGCAGCCACTTAATCTCTTCGTAGGCTCTTCTCTGTCCACGAGCAACATGTGTTTGCACTAACCAGTGATTTGGTGGCTTCCTGAAGTCTTTATAGTCCTGTCTTGTTGGTATTCTTAGTTGATCAGGGAGAGGAGAGAAACACAGCTGCTGCTGGTCCATAGCCCCGCCGCTGGAAAAATACATAACCTTTTTCACCCTCTGTTTCTTTATTGAATGGTAGGGGTAGTAACAGTTATAACATAGAGTGCCTGATAGGAACTAAATAGTGAAGTATGTAGTTTTCTTGTTTTCAAATAGGGATATTTTCCATTTGCTGTGGAGGCTAAAATAATTCTAGAAGTGTTAATTTACTTAACCAAGGTTCCAAACAGATGGGAGAGAAACAATTGTACTTAAGTAGAGACAAAGCACCAGATGACATAATTTATCTTGGCACCTCAATCTTATGTTTTATTTTTGTTTTAATTTTTATATGGATATTGTTAATGCACTTGTATTATTAAGCACTACATTTAACAAACATAATGCTAATAAGAAAGATTGCTTTAACAAGGAAACATGAAATCAGTGTTGCAAGAGAATTAAGATCAAATAGCTTAAACATTGTCAAATGTCTTTCATTAGATTGGCATTATAATTGGAAAACACATTATTTTGAAAATGAAAAAGTTGGCCAGGGCTGTTGTGATGTTGTTCGTTGTTAGATAGGACAGAGAGAAATCAAGAGAGGAGGGTAAGACAGAGAAGGGGAGAGAAAGATATACACCTGCAGACTTGCTTCACCGCCTGTGAAGTGACTCCCCTGTAGGTGGGGAGCCGGGGGCTCAAACCAAGGTCCTTACGCTGGTCTTTCCACTTTTGCGCCACATGAACTTAACCCGCTGTGCTACCGCCTGATTTCCTTTTTAAAAAAATTTTATTTATTAAAAGGAAACACTGACCTGGAATAGGGCACCAAAGTAAAAACCCTGGGGTGAGGATGAGGGTGGATATTTGGCTTCCCGGGGTGGCAGGGAAAGGAGTGGGGGTGGGTGGGTGGGATGGGACAGTCTTTTGGTGGTGGGAATGGTGTTTATGCACAGTCCTATCAATTTGTAGGCATATAAATCACTATTTAATTAATATGACAGGAGAAAAATTGATTGTATGTCTCAAACATTTTAAAGCACAGACTGAGTCTTTTTAATACATTCGCTGAGTCTTTGATATGTTGACTCTCTCAGAAGCCTAGAACTGGGAGAACAGAAGCAACCAGTGCACAGCTATATACAAATAATGTCAAAGGACAGAAATTATGGTGATGTTGTGTATGATATACAGCAAATCCTAACAAAGGGATTTTTCAAAGTTAACCCAATTGTCAAATAATGTGATTCTAGCAATAACTATCTATTGTCTTCTTGAACCCTAAGACAGCAGGAACCTCACATTTCCACTGTAGAGCCTATATTTCTCCCAGTCCTGGAACCTTAGGGTGGGGAGCACTTTCTTGCATGCTCGTCTCAATTCATACCAGATAATATTGCATCTGCCCATCCCAACCTAATCAGCACGAGTACCACCTCAGCATGATTCACTTCACACTGTGTCCAGAGACTTCAGGCATGGACTGTCAACTCTTACCCTCATTACTTGGGTTAGACCTTTTCTTTCATAGGATTCTCTAATTCTATTCCAGGAGGTTCACTTCCTAACAAAGTCCCAAAACCTAGATATAGACCAGGTCCTGTGAGAGAGAGCATATGTTCACACGTATCCATAAACTAGGGCAAAATATATACCTGAAAGCAAAAGTACACAATAGTTTGTAGTGAGTCTGTATAAAGTTCCTAATGAAATAGTATCTAATTGGACTTAGATACCCTCCTCAGCTACTTCCTATTACAGTTCTCACTCACTCCAAAGCTAACCTTAGCAAAGCAAGGACTGCAAAAGCTGAATAAGGACAAGAGACTGGCATATTTTAATGATGACTCTTTAGTCACTATCAGGCCACCCCATCAGCTGGGGCCCTAACTGGGGAGTCCTGAGATTCCCAAACATTGATGGCCTAGACCTCAAATAAATCCCTTTCTCCATTGTTACGGGTCATCTCTATTAGTAACAATACAGTAGACCCTTTTGTTGGCCCTACCATAGGACCTTGCCCTCAACTTGGATCAACAACAGTAGAGAATGTTCCATCCTTCAAAAGGAGGCTGGACAACATACGCTATGCTATACCTGAGGAAGATGGGTCCTAATATTGGGGCAGCTTGGAATGTTCCTACTCATGACCACAGAATGTGAGCTTGGGTCTACAGGGATGCAGAGGTCACATAGGTTTCTAAGCTGAACATGGGCCCCAGATCACATCAAATAGATGGGGTTTACAGTCAACAATATTTATACACCTTTGCCATATTTGGGAGCTACTCTCTCCCCAGATCCAGCTTTTTGGTCATTTTTTCTAGCCATGACATCACCTCCCCAGACAATAACTTTGATCCACCTGCATATCAGATCTCAGGCTCAGAGGAAAAAAAAAAAAAACACTAGTATAGCCACAGGCCCTTTGGAATATAACTAAAATATGACTACTAGCTATCTACAAAATGGAGGATTCCCCAACTCTTCATCTGCACTATTCCAGCCTTTAGGTCCATGATTGTTCAACAATTTGTTTGACTTTGTATGTTAACTCTCTTTTCAGCCACCGAGTTCCAGATCCTAGCATGATGCTGACCAGACTTTCCTGGACAGAGGACCCCACCAATGTGTCCTGGAGCTCTGCTTCCCCAGAGCCCCACCCTACTAGCAAAAGAGAGAGAGGCAGGCTGAGAGTATGGATCAACCTGTCAATGCCCATGTTCAGTGGGGAAGCAATTACAGAATCCAGACCTTCTACCTTCTGCATCCCACAATGACCTTGGGTCCTAATCCCAGAGGGTTAAAGAATAGGAAAGCTATCAGGGGATGGGATGGGATATGGAGTTATGGTGGTGGGCATTGTGTGGAGTTGTATCCCTCTTTTCCTATGGTTTTGTTAATGTCTCCTTTTTTAAATAAATAAAAAATAATAAAAATTAAAAAATTTTCAAAGAAGGAAACTTTCAAAAACCATAGGATAATAGGGGTACAACTATACACAATCCCCACCACCAAAACTCCATATCCCATCCCCTCTCCTGTTAGGTTTCCAAAGGTGCTACCCCAGGTTTCATTCCTACCAACTCATATATTTGATTCTTTTTATCTAGTTGACCCACTCCCTTCTCTACAAATTGGTCTAATATTTGAAGTTTGGTTTTTTTTTAACTTGCTTACCCAGTTGTTTATTATCTTTATGTAAGTGGTACCTTTTCATCCAGTAATAAGGGAACTATATATCAGTAACTTGACCTAAAAAAAATTACAGCTCTCAGGAAAAATAACGATCGTGTATTATTCTACCTTATCTATTTGACTACACGTTGCTTCTTTATTGGCTATGAATAATTAATTTAGAGAAGAGAGTGGAGATGAAAGGTTGATTTAACTCTTTTTCAGTTTCTGCAACTGTGCTTTAAGTGGTTCTGACTCTTAAATCTAGGGAAAATTACACTATATAAATTGATAGAAACTTTTTATTTATTTTTTCAACTTCTATTCTTACCTTTAGCTATATTTCATTATAGATGAAGATATTCAAACCAGATGACTAATAATGTGAATGCACTTTTTCCTTCCTGTAATGGATTTTGTTGGGTGTCTTGCTGAGTAGCTTTCTCCCAGAAACAATACCTATATGACCCACCTTTCATGATATCTTTATATCATATGTTAACAAAATGTCTATCTTTTCATTCCAGGGATTTAAAAAAAATTTTATTTATAAAATAGAAATATTGGCAAGACCATGGGATAAGAGGGGTACAATTCTACACAATTCTCACCCCCAGAACTCTGTATCCATTCCTCTCCCTTGATAGCATTCCTATTCTTTATCCCTCTGGGAGTATGGACCCAGGATCATTATGGGATAGTTGCTTCCCCAATGAAGCAATGACAGGTCGATCCATGCTCTCAGCTTGTCTCTCTCTTCCCACTCAATCCAAACTCCCAGCCTGTCTCTCTCTTTCCCTAGTGGGTCAGGGCTGCTCTGGAAAAGTGGAGTCCAGGCTCCAAGACACATTGGTGGGGTTGTCTGCCCAGGGAAGTCAGTTTGGCATCATGGTAGCATCTGGAAGCTGGTGGATGGCTCCTTTCTGTAGCTGGTTCCAGCCTATATGTGATCTGCGGCTTTGTTATTTGGTTCTGCTTTCACCTCTCCTGTATGCTTCCTCAACCACTGGCCTGGAAATCCTGTCCTCACTCTGTATCGCCAGGATTTAAACAGCTGCTTTGTACAGAGACACTCAAAGATGTCATCATGCTGCCATCCTTGCCCCACCCACCACCTCCAGGGATCTATTTTAAAGCTATTATTTAAAAATAATAATTCTTTAAAAATGTTCATTAGAGGGAGTCAGGCGGCAGTGCAGTGAGTTAAGCGCACCTGGCGCAAAGCGCAAGGACTGGCGTAAAGATCCTGGTTCAAGCCCCTGGCTCCCCATCTGCAGGGGGTCACTTCACAAGTAGTGATGGAGGTCTGCAGGGTCTATCTTTCTCTCCCCCTCTCTGTCTTCCCCGCCTCTCTCCATTTCTCTCTGTCCTATCTAACAGTGACAACATCAATAACAACAATAATAACTACAACAGCATTAAAAAAACAAGGGCAACAAAAGGGAAAATAAATAAATAAAAAGATATATGTTAATTAGACCAGAGCAGAGCAATGTTCTGGTATATGTGGTACCCAGGGATCAAGCCCAGGCTTTAGTGCATAAAGGTTCTATACCTTACGTGCTGAGCCACCTTCTTGGTCCAGAAACAACTTTTATTGAACCTAGCACTTCAAAATTTTATAACTTTCATCAGTCCATTGTATAGGAAAAGTAAAGTTTAAATGATAAACACTTTGAAAATATTATAATTTTTAAACACTTCAGTTGAAAATAATATTAATATCCATAGAATGAGAAGAGTATGTGTTACCTATCCATGGTTGTTTGGAAGAAAACAAAACAAAAATGGCCAGAATGGAATGTCTATGGTCATTAAAACAGCAATGGTGGACTGGCAAAATAGCTCACTTCGATAGTGTGATGCTTTGCCATGTGCACAACTCCAATTGCACTGAAGGAAGCTTTGATGCTATACGCCCATATTCCCCCTCACACACCTTTTTGTCTCTCTTTATCTTAAAAAAAAATGTGTGAACCTATCAGGACAGATAGCCAGACTTTGAAATGACATTAAGTAGAAATAGTATAGTCTAAAAATTAATCCCAGTTATAGCTAAGTAAAACATCAGCCTGCACACTAACAACTATAACAGGATAGTATTAGGAACATAAACAGTTGATGGCTAAAAACTTGAAGATTTTTGTTCTTATAAAGTTACTAAAGTCTGCAGGTGAGTTATTAAAAAGGGAAGGAAGTGGTCCAAAAGGTCTAGCCTGGAAGGAAGTGGTCCAAAAGGTCTAGCCTGGTTTTTGTGCTAGTCTGCTCTTGCTCAGTGAAACCTAGTTCCAATTTCCAGCTTGCACTTATCCAAACCACTGACCTTGAAGAACCAGGTATTTCCTTTTCCTTATCTGCATATTAGAGGTAAGACACTAGTTTCAAGTGATTTTTAGAGAACTAGATGAGAGGGTATGAATAAAAATATTTTAATGGTCTACTCATCATTATGATATAATTAGTACATATTCTCAATCAACAGATCCTTGAGTTACATGTTCTACAATGTTTCATCATAGCTTTGATGAGAATGGAAAAAAAATTAATCCCTGTTTAGAGTCAGTCTGCCTTTCTCCCCATACTTGTGTGGGATTTCTCTGGAAACTCTATTTTCCTTCCACATATCTCCCCCCCCACCCCCAATATGCACACTAGGTTCTTTGACATGTCTAAGTTATCCCAGTCTGACTGTGTGTTAGTATGAGTACATCTTGAATGGAAAGGTGTCCTGTTCATGATTGGGTTCATTCCTTTTTCCAAAGCTACTAAGGTAGGATCTGGATACTAGTAGCCCTAAAGCAATTTGGAAAATGGATAAATAAATTTAAATGAATGCTAGCTAATTGTTAAATAATTCAGTCATTTAATAGTAAAAGTGGGTCATCCAAAAATAGGGAGAAGATATGGACATAATCTTCACCAAAGAAAAACCCATAAAGACATATAAAAAGTCATATAAAAATGCTCAAAGTCTGTTAGAGAAATGCAAATAAAAAACAGCAATGAGATACCACTTTACATATGTGAGAATGTTATACATTAGAGAGAGCCGTAACAACAAATGTTGGCAAGGATTTAGAGGAAAAGAATCCTTCTGCATTTGGTGAGAATGCAATTAGTCCAAACCTTGTGGAAAATAGTCTGGAAACTTCTCAGGACACAGAAGTGGACTAGTCTGTGAACTGGCAATTCTTCTCCTAAGGATATATCCAAAGGAAATAAACATACCTATACAAGTAGGTATATGTCCGCCTATCTTCCTAGCTGCACAGTTTTTAATAGCCCAATCTTGGAAGCAAACCAGATGTCCAGTGACATATGAGTAGTTAAAAGAGTCGTGGTATACATACAATGGAATACCACTCAGCTATTAAGAATAATGAAGTCACTTCCTTTGTTTCATCTTGGAACTAGAAAACATTTATGGTAAGTGAGATAAATCAAAAAGAGAAGGACAAATAGCATATGGTCTCACTTATAGGCAGAACTTAACAAACAAGACCATAAAAGGATAACACAAAATGAAACCTGGACTGAGTAGGTTATACTATACCAAGGCACAAGATTCTGGGTAGTGGTTGGTCAGGAGGGTATGAAAGGGGTCTTGGGGTATTGATGTGCTCGTGTGTCAATAACCATAAACCACTAACCTCCTCATAAAATGGAAAAAAAGTGTGGATATTTGTAAAGTTTAGTAATGTTGTATGACCAGAAACGTGCCACAGAAACTTAACTCTTTGTTTATAATAGAAGCTTGTTTGAATCATGTTCATTATATGCTATTTTGTTAAGCATCATAATTTCCAAGAGCTTCTCTATGATATTAAGAGACAACTTAATATATACTAGTAAATGTGCTTTCCGTGCAGGTGCAGTTCCCTGGAGAAGCATATAATAATGATGCTATAGAGAAAGGGGACAATAAAATCAGAATTTAAAAGATACCAAGATGATGTCACCTTCATATTATTTCTTTGGCTGTTACAAGCTGCAAGTAAAGACTAAGTGTGGATTTCTCAATAACTGATTTCATTAACACCATTCTGTACTTACCTTGCTCTACAACATAAAAATGTTCTCTGAAGCTTTGTGGTGGATTTGTGGTGGTTGGAGATAGTACAAGATAATGTTAAGCTTTGTTGATATTGATCTTAGATTATTCTTAATTTATTGGAATTGTTTGCTTTTTATGATTATATTTAGTCACCAAGAAAGCTAGGCGTCATTATGATCACTGTCTCCTTTCCAGATCTCAGGACAGAATTCATCACCCCTCTCCATTTCACCCTGAATAACATCTGAAAAGACCTCTTTCAGAGTACAACTCATACTCATTTTGTAAACCAGTTCAGCCTTTTACCACTCTGAGAACTCCTTGAACTCAACGATCATGTCTTTTCATCTTTTATCCACAGTCTAGTACTTGATACAAGACTGGTGAATGAAGGATCAAGAGTATAATGTGCAAGAAATACCAGTTAGCACAGGATGATTACCAATTTTTCTCTCAAAACCTGGTAGAAATTAAGTATAGCAAAGAAAACTCTTTGATTATATGTTTAAATTTCTGCCATGCCACTGACTAGTGATGTAATCATTGTGAAGTCATATAATATCTGTGCCTTAATGTTCTCCTCTGAGATTGCACTGTGGAGGCAGGAAGAGGAAGAAAAGCAATGAGGTTATGCGCAATAATCAAAGAACATTGCACTATAGAGGTAATTTAAATGCATTTATATAGAGTTGGACTAGGTTCTCTGAGAGAGGTTAGGGAATTTCTCAGAATCACTAGGCAGCCTGGTAAGGATGTCCTTTTTAAACACCATTGAAATGCTCTGAAAAGGAGTACACTATAGTATATGATACGATATGTCTCATGTGGTAGGAACTATTTTCCATTCTCCATTGTATACAGCTAAAATGTCAGGAATTACCCTCTTTGCTGGACGCAATTCCTCAATCAATGCCCCAAATAGATATGGTCCCTTGGGATCCAGTCTCTGCTGTCTACAGCCTCCCCACTAACCTTGTTGGCAGCCAGGTCTCTACCTAACAACAGTAAACTGAGGTTTCTGACATTCGCTTTTCTAGTTTAGAGAGCAAATTGACTCTTTTGTTTCTTGGCAAGTTTAAATTCAGTAGATGTCAAATATAATTAGTTTCTGTCTCTCCACCCTTTTTTCCCCTGAGCTTTATATCGAAAAAGTAATTTTACCATCCACCCAAAATTTGAGGATTAGTAAAGACTCCTCCCTCAGCTTCCACATCAAATGGGTATCAAATCCTGTTGATTTCTCTTCCTTTAATATCCTCTACACCTGCTTCCTTTCATCTCCGTTGCTACTGCTCTGCTTTGGTTGTAGCTGTCACTTCTATTCACATCTTCTAGTTTCCCCAGACTCACCTGCTCCTAATCTGTCTACCATGCTTACTTCCTTACTGAATGTTTGCAAATCTAGCAGATCTCCCCTGCTTAAGGCTATTTTGTGACAACCTGTTGCTATAGCAGAATATCCAAGGTCCTTCTGTGGCATGTGAAGCATGCCTGATCAGATCCTGCCCTTTCAGTGTAGCTTCTTCTTTTTTTTTAAATTTATTTTTTATTTAAGAAAGGATAAATTAACAAAACCATAGGGTAGGAGGGGTACAAATCCACACAATTCCCACCACCCAATCTCCATATCCCCTCCCCTCCCCTGATAGCTTTCCCATTCTCTATCCCTCTGGGAGCATGGACCCAGGGTCATTGTGGGTTGCAGAAGGTAGAAGGTCTGGCTTCTGTAATTGCTTCCCTGCTGAACATGGATGTTGACTGGTCAGTCCATACTCCCAGTCTGCCTCTCTCTTTCCCTAGTAGGGTGTGTCTCTGGGGAAGCGGAGCTCCAGGACACATTGGTGGGGTCTTCAGTCTAGGGAAGCCTGGCCGGCATCCTGATGGCATCTGGCACCTGGTGGCTGAAAAGAGAGTTAACATACAAAGCCAAACAAATTGTTGAGCAAGCATGGACCGAAAGGTCAGTCTAGCTTCTGAACATAGGCTCCTGCATTTCCAATCTGTTTGCTGTTTCAGGAGCCTCATTTCCATAACCTTCCATACCTATTCAGCTAGGTCTACCTCTACTTAAATGTTTCTATCATTGTTTTAGTTGGCAAGTGCTTGCTTGCATTTCAAGATTGACTCATCTGATAGATCTGCACACCCTCCTCTGTTTGCCTGAGTCTATGTCCTAATATATATAATACCTTATTTGACTTATTTGTTTACAAATCTCTCTTGTTTAAATAAGACTGAGAGCTCCTGAAAGAATTTTAACTTATTAATTTTACCCCATTGTCCAGTACAGAGCATGCAATGAGCACTCAACAAATATTGGATGAAGGCATGATTAAATATAGTCATGCTATCTCCCACTGCAATTTAGACAAATAAATTCAGTTTTCTAAATATAAAGAATCACCATTGAACTAAATTAAGATATCCATAATAATGTAATTTCTGATAATCAATGTGGAGCATGAAAGAGCTAAAGAGGCAGGAAGAAGCTGCATTGCACAGCCCCAATGTGGCTCAAAAAGGACATAAAATCAATGTTGGCTTTCTTGACTTGATTTTGCCTCATCTTTGATTTATAGAAAATTAGAAAAATCTGGAAGAAGAAAAAAAAAAAGAAAGATCATTCTTATTTGATGATTAACTAATGTCACTCTTACTAGACATCCATATATTTCCCATGAAAGGAAAGATATTTCTTTGTCTTAAGAGTACTTCTGGTAGGGGAGGAGGCAAAAAAATGTTTGGGATTCAAAATTTAATATTCAAACTTCCTTCAGTGGGGGGCAAAGGGACATTATTGGTTTTATTTTATTCCAGAAAAATATTATTTGGAAGGAGTGCCACCAAGTTAATGATCAAAGGGAAGAAAGAGCCAGCAGGTGCCCTTTGTAAGAGAAAGGCCTCTAGACGAGGAGACCACTAGATAAGCATTTTTTTCTTTTTTTTATATTTTTTTAATTTTTTATTTAAGAAAGGATTAATTAACAAAACCATAGGGTAGAAAGGGTACAACTCCACACAATTCCCACCACCCAATCTCCATTTCCCACCCCCTCCCCTGATAGCTTTCCCATTCTCCATCCCTCTGGGAGCATGGACCCAGGGTCATTGTGGGTTGCAGAAGGTGGAAGGTCTGGCTTCTGTAATTGCTTCCCCGCTGAACATGGGCGTTGACTGGTCAGTCCATACTCCCAGTCTGCCTCTCTCTTTCCCTAGTAGGGTGGGTCTCTGGGGAAGGTGAGCTCCAGGACACATTGGTGGGGTCTTCAGTCTAGGGAAGCCTGGCCGGCATCCTGATGGCATCTAGAACCTGGTGGCTGAAAAGAGAGTTAATATACAAAGCCAAACAAATTGTTGAGCAATCATGGACCCAAAGCTTGGAATAGTGGAGAGGAAATGTTAGAGGGGTACTCACTGCAAACTCTAGTGCACTTCTGGATAAGCATTTTCTTAAAATTAATTATTGATCAAATGGAATGTGGTTTTCTGTGTGCAGTATTCCCAAGTATATATCTTGTTCTACTTAGAGTTGATGAGTGTATATTACTGAGGGGCAAAAGTTTTTCAGTCCAGTATGAAAGATGTAGTAACAAAATGCATGCAGACTCCCCAGGATTTGGGGTCATGCTTCTAAATCAAGAGATGGATGAGCTGCCATGCTCTTGATGGTAACTTGCTGTCCCCATAAATAAATGGTCTTTTTAATAAACTGGTACTCAGTTGTACTGCTTATTTTCAGGATGTATTTAAATGCACATTTAAATAGAGGATCTTGATATTCAATTTAATCCTCTGTTACTATGTATTCTGATCCTCATTTTGCCCCCATTTTCTCATCTGAAAATAGGTATAATGGTTAACACCTACCTTGTTGGCGGTTACAATGACTGTATGAGTTGATATTTGTAGAGAATTTTGAACAGCACTTGACTCATTTCATGAGGGTTAGTTATGATCATCAACGTCATCATCTGGTGAAAGAATATTGCCTTCGATGCATGTGTTGTTATTGCCACAGTAGAATTTGTCAAGTTATTTAAATAAAGCCAAGAATATACAATAGCTATAAGATTATAGAAGGTTTGTTCTCATGTAAAGTCTAAAATAAAACGCATATTCTTATGTTGCATACAGGTGTCACTTATATGCTTCAAAGAGCTAGGTTATTTCCTTCAACTATCTTTAACATAATAAAGCTTTCAGAGTACACAAAATAGAGCCATTCAGACAGTAAACCAAAGAAGAGGTAAATTAGCCACCTCAACCTAGAGGGAAAACATATTTTTTTAACCAACTTCTTTTATTTTTTTTTCTATTTTTTATTAGTGACTTACAAAATTACAAAATAACAGAGGTATAATTACACACCATTCCTGCTACCAGAGTTATATGTCCTCATTCTCCATTGGAAGCGGCAGTGGTTCTCCCAAGGTCACAGATATGAATTGACTATTATTTGTATAACTATTTGTCTACCTATAATTATTTTTGCTCATTTTTTTCTATGGTCCTGCTTTCTCTTGCTTTTTAAATCACGCCTATACCTATTACAACTTCTAAATGTCTTTCCTTTTGTTTTTCCTCTTCTTTCTCTGGGTCCTGATGGAGTTGGGTATCAGAGCCCTCTAGTTACCTTCCCCTAACAAGGGGAAAAACATTATCTTTGCCCATAGTCTATTGACAGGGGTTACTTACATGGATCCACTTATAAAGGGAACTGAAAAATGTTATCCTTGACAAGGGAACTCCAGTACCATGATTGACTGGGAAGACTGCCTATAGAGTTCAGAGCGGTCTCTCTTGGTCATTTAGAGAATGTCCCATACATGGAATCACATGGGATGTGACCCTAATATATGATTTTTTTTCTACTTTGAACAATATCCTTGAGAACATTACAGGTTGCTGAATATATTGGTCCTCTTCCCTTTTTGTTGATGAATAGCATTTCATGATATGGAAATACTATACTTTGTTTAAACCACTCATAATTTAAGTAACATTATTGTTGCTTCTAGTGGAAATAAAACTGCCATAAAATAACATACAAAATAAAAATTAAATGCTCATTCAAAAAAAGAGAGAGAGGTTTCTGTTTGTAATGTAATATTTTCCCCCCTGAAATGTTAATTACAAAAAAAGCAATAAGGAGTTATATGGCCATTTTTTGCCTTTTCAGTTAATGAGAAACAAGTTGTACTTTTTCAGAGAGATTTCCTAGGAGTGAATTCCACCCATGCTATCTCCCTAAGAGGATAATTGTTGATGTTTTATAAAGAGTTGACTCTTGGCTGACTTTTCCATAACCACCCCACAAAAATTCAGTCTGGTAATGGTGAAGTATGGTGACCAGATTGATCTACATTTATTGTGGTTTTGTATGTAAACATTAGATTCTGAACGAAAATTACTTGAATATCATTGACTACACATGCTTCTATTTGAGACCTTTGGGGAGAAAGAAAAAAAGAAGAAATTGTACTGCTGTAAGCTGAATTTGATTGGTGTGGAGAGAGACTGCCAAATAACTTCTCTCTCAAGTCACATTTTTGGCCTGAATTATTTGCCTAATTACTTCAGCTCTCAATTTGTCCATATTGACACAGCTAAAACAGCAGGTGATACAACTAAAACTGCAGAGGTTGGAAAAAAAAAGTCTACAGAACCAAATTGTAATAACCTATACAGTGTTTTGTAGATTATACATCAATTTCATAAACATCTTATTCAGAGCTGGTTACATATTGTACCAAATAGAATACAGAATGCTTTGGGTGTGAGATTCAGCAATTTAAAGTCAATTTAGAAAGAAATTCACATATATTTACTATAAAACAATAAAAAGCTTGCTACCACTAATTTGATAGCTGCATTGTGCTTTAATTCTGCTACTTACAGCATTTGAAGTTTTCTTTTTACTAAGCAGATATTAAGTGAACACTTCTTCAAGATTTGTAAATCTGAAATTGTACTTAGCAAATGTGCATGTAGGCTTATCCCAATTTTTCAGTAATGGGGAAATAAAAATAGCTCTACTATCTTTAACACTAAGGACAGAAAGACATGGGTGGATGAAACCTTGAGATAAACTTAAATCCTTATTTCATCATTCTATTGTGATATATCTTCCCGAAAGTACTAAAAATGAAGAGGATGGGTTAATGTCCATTTCTTTTCTTGTCTCTTATCCTTCTCTTCCATCTTTTGTGAATAAATTTGCAAGAAGTCAGGGTAGAAGAAAAAAGAAAGACACAAGTAAAATACCAAGGTAAAACCAGCCCCCAGGATATTTGAGACGTGACAAAATTCTCACCCACTATTTTTTTTTTTTGACTCCAGAGTTATTGCTGGGGCTTGGTGCCTGTTTAACAAATCCACTGCTCCTGGAGGCTACTTTTTCCCCTTTTGTTGCCCTTGTTGTTTTATCGTTGTTGTGGTTATTATTAGTTATTGATGCCGTTGGTGTTGGATAGGACAGAGAGAAATGGAGAGAGGAGGGGAAGACAGACAGGGGAAGAGAAAGATAGACACATGCAAGCCTACTTCACCACATGTGAAGCGACCCCCCTGCAGGTGGGGAGCCGGGGGACTCAAACCAAACCGGGATCCTTAAGCTCGTTCTTGTGCTTCATACCATGTGTGTTTAACCCGCTGCACTAACCTCCTGACTCCCCCCATTGTTTTCTTTTTCTTTCTTTCTTTTTTTTTTTTAAAGGAACTGGGACTTGGAACATGTGTGCCTTCACTCTGGGTCACTTTTTTATTCAGATAAGAAGATAAAAGTGGGAAGGGAGAGACACCACAGAACCAGAGCTGTTACACCACCTCCAAATGTGGCACTGGGATTGAAGCTGAGCCTTACACAAGCACGGTATATACTCTGCCCTGTGAGCTATAGCAAATGCCACCCACCCACTTTTATCTTCATTAGCTTGTCCCTGTTAAATCTTAGATATAGAGGTTTCCTGGTAACTCAGATCGGGATACTGCAGTTAGTGTTCAAGAGACTCTTCAATTGATCAGAGAATCTACCCTTGATGCCCAGCTATGAAAAATTTAGCTTTCATGAACTATTTAAAAGTTAAATTCTCAGATGAAACTATCATCTGAAACTGAATATTATTACTGATTTAAAGTGAGTGGTTTTGTGCATTTTTTTAAATTGGGAATATAATAGTTTACAGGACAGTTGTTGGCACATAGAAATATAGTGAGCATATTTGTAAATTAAAGTCATTGAGGAGTCAAAAAACCAAGAATAATATAACTCTAATTTATGATCATCTCAAGATTATTCTGAAATATTTAGAAACAATAGAATCTACACAGTTCAGTTTTTAAAGTCATTTATGTGGTATAAAAACAGAATTTAGATGTTCCAAAGGTAACGTATCACTTGAGTGATTGAATTTTTCTTTTCCTGGCAGTTGTGTGTGTTCTCAGTCTCCAAATAGAAAAAGTAATTTTATGCTGTGGTTTTCAAATATTATATTTGTTCAGCTTTTATTTATTTCCAGGCTTTGTATTCTCAGAAGTGATTACAAAAGGCAATAACAATAAATAATGAATGTCTCAAATCTAAAATAAAATGATATTTCACAGTTTAAATGTAAATATTCTTTCTTACTATTTCTTATTGCCTCATATTTTTAAAAAGCAGACTGAAAAATGACATGACTCCATACATGAGCAGTTCTTCTGAAAATGTTCTGTCATACCTAAAGGAAGCATAATTGGAACTGCAGAGAAGCCTTTCATTTACTGATAAGGATAATTAAGCATCAAGTACTTCAGTGAAGATGCTACCATATGGGTTAAATTACCCCCATTTCACTGTTCATTTGAAATTTATGGTGAGAATATTCATAGTAAAAGTAATCTTTATGATCTCAAAGCAGCAGCTTGGCATTTTGTTATGAAGCATTTTCATGGCTGACGATCCAGCATTCTGTTGCCACTGTGCCTCGCACATTGCCATGTGTATTCAGCATGTGGGTGTTTAATAAATACTATTTGATGATAAGACTTAATTTAGGCATGCCATTTTATGAATGCTTATGATTCACATACCTCCATGGTGCTTACAGATGCACTTAGATTTTTAATTTTGTAAAAGTTAAAGCACCAACTTGGCAACTTAAAAAGCAGTGCCTGCACTTCTTGCACATTGTTCAGACTAATGGGTTTCACCAGCCACTTGGGTTTATTCTTAATCAACATGTTCAGTGAGAAGCCTACTAAAGACCCCTGGAGAGACTTGTGGTTATCATTGTTTCCATGGCTGCAGGTGACTTCCTACTCCTGCGCAGACATTTTGAAAATACAGGATCTAATATCAGGTGGGGGATGAGATTATATATATGGGTCATCACAAGCCTATTACAGCTGTTAGAAATATTTCAAACTATGTTGTTGATATTGTGTGACTGACATAGGTAGGAAAGCTGTCACTACACAATTCTTAAAGAAAATATTTATGGTTAACAGGCTTCTGAGAAGTAAACCTGATTTGTAAATCTAAGTCTTTGTTTGAATTTTTAAATACCTGTAGCTGATCTAATCACTGTTCCCATGAATTTCTGGACTATGTAAGTAAAAGCACACCTTACCGTACATACATAAAGCTTGACTATACCCATAAGGTTTTTGATAGTAAGTTCTGGGAAGAAGCCACAGAAATGAATAGAGTTCTGAGAACAATTAACTGATGTTAAAGCAAATCTGATATATTTCCAGATCCCAACCATCTAAATAAAGAAATAAATAAATCATGTCTTGGGAGTTGGGTGGGTTAAGCGCATGTGGTGCAAAGCACAAGGACCAGCGTAAGGATCCTGGTTTGATCCCCCAGCTCTCCACCTGCAGGGGAGTCGCTTCACAGGCGGTGAAGCAGGTCTGCAGGTGTCTGTCTTTCTCTCCCTCTCTCTATCTTCCCTTCCTCTCTCCATTTCTCTCTGTCCTATCCAACAACGATGACATCAGTAACAACAACAGTAATAACTACAACAACAATGAAAAACAACAAGGGCAACAAAAGGGAAAAATAAATAAATAGAAAAGAAAAAAATAAATCATGTCTTAACCATTGAGATCCCAAGTTCTATGCATTTTTATTTGTGTATTGTGCTCTTCATATATAGACTCAGCTGTACCAAGCGATCATTTTCTTAAGACGAGAATTTCTTTGTTTAACCATGTTCTCTATGGATTGTGAAACTTTTTTTTTTCTGTTGTCAGCTATTTATCCGGACACCAAATACTATAGGATGTCTCTGACCCACAAGTCAGAGAGACTTTCCTCTACATCCCCATAGCACGTTACCCTGTATCTCCTACCCATCACCTTCCATCACAGCTGTAATTCATGTTCAGCAAACTCTTGTATGGTATCATCTTGATGTCATGAGAATCACTTATTGATGCAGTTTGTTTCTCAGATATGCTCCCAGTGACCACATGATATGGGCCCCACCACCCCCACACAGGAACATCAAAGCAGTGCCCTGAGTTTTGCCATCAAAATTATGTAGACAACTGTGTGATAAAGGCAAAAAGAAACAACCCCTTTAAGTTAGGTTTTGGCTTCATCTTAATGTAGAACATGATATGCATGACTGATCTTGTCAGTGTTCTGCTTTCTCAGCTTTTTGCCTGATGGAATCAGATCTTCAAGGTGCAGGGCTTATTCTTTCATGCTTCTCTACACACATACCACCACTCATTCTAGAATTTTAGGAGCCAAACAGTCCATTTCTGGGTAAGATGTCTATGAAAAATGTATTTCCTTTATAATGAGGTTTGGTAGTGAATCTTTGCATATTCATGTTCATATCCTGCAGTCTCAGAAATGCTTGCTGTGTGTTGATACTGACTTTTCTTTAGGTACCTAGTCAAAAAATGTCTTTTTCAAAATGCTTATGCTAACAGTGTTTTTGAAAAAGACATGCGAATAGAGTGCAGAATAAGATGGCTTCATGCAGAAGACTTTCTAGAAATGGATTCAAGCCCTGGTTCCTACCTGCGGGGGGTAAGCTTCATGATTGCAGGTGTCAGTCCATCTTTTTTTCTTCCTATCTCCACTGCACCTCTCAATTTCTTCCACTGTCAACAAGAAAAGAAAGATTTTTAAAGAGAAAAAAAAAAAGAAAAGAAAAAAATGGCCACTGGGAGCAGTGGATTCATCATGTAGGCACTGAGGCCCTGTAATAAGCCTGGTGGAAAAAGAAAGAAAGAGAGAGAGAGAGAGAGAGAGAGAGAGAAAGAAAGAAAGGAAAAGAGAGACAGTTTTTGGGTATGTTGTTTTTTTTAAGATTTTATTAATGAGAAAGATAGGAGGAGAGAGAGAGAGAGAGAGGGAGAGAGAGAAAGAGAAACACACCAGACATCACTCTGGTTACATGTGCTACCAGGGATTAAACTTGAGACCTCATGCTTGAGAGTCTACTGATCAACATTTTGGACCACAGGGTATAACTTTTTTAAAATTTATAACAATTTTATTAGTGATTTAATGTTGATTTACAAAATTACATGTCAACAGGGGTATAAATTCACTTCATTCCCATCACCAGGGTTTTGGATCTTTAGTTCTCCCACTGCAAGCTACCACATAGGCCAGCCATCATCTCTGCAACTATCTGTAACATTTATACATAACTGCCCCATTGTTCTTCCTGATCCAGGCCTCTCTTCCTCTCTGACACTCATGACAACATTACTACCGCCATATATCCCTCTCCTTTTCCTCTTTTCTCTTTGGGGACTGATGGGGCTGGAGTTCAGAACCCTCTTCTTATCTTCATCCTATCACTCCTCCCCCACTAGGAGTGTGGATAAAGGTTGTTTTGGGGGGTGCAGAAGGTAGGAGTTCTGGCTTCTGTAATTGCTTCTCCACTGGACATGGGTGTTGGCAGGTCGATCTCAGTGTGACTGTTTTCATTTAACATTTGCTCAAAACTCTAGAGCTAATCTCCATTATTGTTAGTATTATCTTCATCAGTTTAGACTGCTATAACAAAATATCATACAATCAGTGACTTTTAAACAGATTTGTTACTCACATTTCTGGAGGCTGGAGATCAGACAGCCAGCATGATTAGGTTGTGGTGGGAATCCTCTCCTGGGTTGCGAGCTTCATGTGTCCTCACATAGCAGAAAGCTATTTCTTGACTCTTATGAAAACACTAATCTATAAAAGTTGGATAAGGGCAAGAGAATGACCCACTTAATAATGGCCCATTTGGTCAATATCACACCACCTCATCATCTGAGGCCCTAGGTAGGGAATCCTTGAGTTCCCATACACATATGATGGCCCTAGACCTCTAAAGGGCCCCTCTCTACACTACCACTGGTCGCTTCCATAAGGAATGGCATCTTGTGGGCCCTCCTCGACCTTGTCCTCACCATAAAGCAATGAAAGTAAGGATAGCTATAATCTCCGAAGGGAGGCTGGGGGTATCCTGCCCTGTCACTAGAAAAAGACTGGTCCTGAAATGAGTGCAGCCTACAATGTTCCTCAGATGTGACCATGAGCTATAAGCTCAGACCAATAGGGACATAGAAGTTACACAGGCTCTGGTGCTAAATATGTTTATATATGGACTCTGGAGCAAGTGGATGGAGGTGAATAATTAATTTTAGCCACAGATTTTTTTTCTGAGAACAGGAGCTACTCCCTGCCCTAATAGAACTTTCTAGCCCTTTTCTCTATTCTGACACCATTCTCTCAGACAGTATTCTTATCCAACCTCAGGCTAGTTACCAGCCTCAAGCAAAACTACCACAGTTGTGTGCCCCCAGGGACATGTCTAGCTTTCTTTTACCCTAAAATCCCTAATCTCAGCTGCTATTACTTTTTGGTTCCTTTTCATTAATCATTTTTATCTCAACTTAGATCATATAATCTTCCAAACATCAAGCTACAGATGCTACCATGACTCCATCCCAACTTCTCTAGACAGATGACCTCACCAATGTGTACTAGACGCTCGCACCTCCAGAGCTCTGGTTCACTAGGGGAAGACAAAAATAGGTTGGAGCTATGGATCGACGTGCCAGCCAACACCCATGCTCAATGGGGAGATGATGTCATAGTTGGAAAAGGGGCTAGAGAGCTGGATCAGGGAAGAAAGTAGCTCCCAAATATGGGAAAAGTATATACACAATTTCCACCACTAGAGTTCCGTATCCCATCCCCTCCCTTGAAAGCGTTCCTAGTCTTTATCCCTCTGGAAGCATGAACCCAGGATCATTATGGGGTACAGAAATGGAAGATTTGGCTTCTGTAATTGCTTCTGTGATGAACATGGGTATTGACAGATTGATCCATACTCCCAGCTTGTCACTATGTTTCCCTGGTGGGGTAGGGTTCTGGAGAGGTGGGGGTCTGGGAAAGTCAATTTGGGATCATGGTAGCATCTTCAACTTGGTGGCTGAAAAAGCATTAAGATATAAATCAGGGAAGTTGGGCTGTAGTGCAGTGGGTTAAACGCACATGGCACAAAACTGAAGGACTGGCACAAGGATCCTGGTTCGAGCCCCCGACTCTGTACCTGCAGTGGGGTCACTTCAAAGTAGGTCTGGACGTGTCTATCTTTCTCTCCCCCTCTCTGTCTTACCCTCCTGTCTCAATTTCTCTCTGTCCTGTCCAACAACAAGAAAAGTAGTAAAAAGGGCAACAAGGGCAACAAAAATGGGGAAAGTGGCCACCAGGAGGAGTGGATTGGTAGTGTAGGCACTGAGACCCAGAAATAACCCTGGAGGCAAAATAAATAAATACATAAATACACAATAAAGATGTAAAGCAGAACAAATTGTTTAATAGTCAGGAGCCTAAAGGTAAAAATATAGCTGATGAATTTTGGGATCTCCATTTTGGAAAAAGCTAGTAGGTCTGTTTTAGGTATAAACCAAGGGACTCATGACTTTTACTAAATTCTGCCTGAGCACAACAGCTAACATGCAGGTGGACCAAAGGTATTGTCTGGGGAGATGGTGCCAGAGGTGGAAATAGGGATAGAAAGCTGGGTCGGGGCGAAGAGTAGCTCCCAAATATGAGAAAGATATATACATATCATTTTATGATTTTTTTTTTAGGTCTTTCTAATTGCTTGCTGTTTGGGGTCACTGCACTATTGTGCACTTTTGCTTTAAGGTGTTCAGTGTATTCTTACAGGAGTAAAGTGTTATCTCATTGCTGTCTTTATTTGCATTTCTCTGACTTTGAGCGGTTTTTTATATGTGTATTGGCCCTTTGGATCTCTTCTCTAGATGATCTCACAGACAGAACTTAAGAAACAAAGACAGAAAGGGAAAACATGAAGTGAAACTTGGACTGGGTTTGGTGTATTCCACCAAAGCAAAAGAATCTGGGGGATGAGGACAAAGAGGGTAGTGAGAGGTGGGGACTTTGGTGTACCTATGCATGATATTGGAAACTGATCTAAAGTAAGGTCAGACTGTTTTACAAATACCTATCAGGGGCACATGAGAAATCAGACTCATGATTCTACAATTGCACTGTAAACTATTAACCCCCATTAAAAGGATAATAGTAAAATATAGCATTTCTAAATAACTACATTTTGGAGCAAAAATAACAAAACTGAAGATAGAAGATATATAATGGCTCTGGTATGTCTCTACACAGTTAGGAAGAGAAAAATTTGACCATTTTCTTTCCAATTGTACTTTTTCAAAAATATTTTATTTTGAGAAAGCTTAGAATTACAGCTAATTGCTAACCAACTGACTTTTAAAAAATGCCTTAGTGAAATTTATTTTTGTTTGTGACTCATTATGTTAGTTTGGTTTTTAAGTAGAATAAAATTGTCCTACAATTCTTTGGAGTCATTTTTGGTGGGCTCCAAACACCAAATGTATGAGATAATGTCCTGCAGATTATATTTATGAGTACTTTTTTAAAACATGAAAATTTAATGTTCACACTGAATTATTGACAGTGTAGTTGGTTGCTGGTTCCTCTTCCAGGATGCATTTGGCTTTAGCTTCCTTTCTTCTTTGACGAAATCTACAAAGAAATGTAGTTTCTCTGCAGGCTCTTACTTATTCATGGTTTTACCCAGATCATTTAAAGTGTCTGTATACTAACTTGTTTATGAAGCTCCTTTTACCCTCCTACATTACAGATTTATTTCCAGATACTAAAAATAAAATGACCATGACATGGTACCCAAAGTTTAGGTACAGCCATAGCAAGTGAAATAAATATTTCACTTTATTTGACTGAACATCAAAGTATCAGAACAGCTGACTTTGGAAATCAATTACTCATTTTCTATGCCTATATTAATCCTGCACATTCTTCAAGATGAGCTCTGATTCCTTCAGTTTTGTGATATTTCCCTAGTTGGGCACTTCTGCAGTGTGAAAGAACTCTTTTGAGCTCATCTTCTCCAGTCTCCCCGAAAGTTGTTTTAGCTGGAATCTAATGCCCCAGGTGGTAGACTTAAATGCAAGTTCTGGTGTATGTTGGTAGTCTTCCATTGTATCTTTTAGAGCTACTTTTTCATATACTGGGTACAATTGAATCCAATTCTTCTGCTTTTTTTCTCTTCTTTCTTTCAGTTTGACATAGAGGTTTAACCCAGAGAGCATTATTCCAGGTAGTTTTCAAATAACTGGCTAGGAAAGTTGAAAGTAATTTCAAAATATTTATATTCTTGAGCTTCAGTGGTCTTACCACATAGTAGTAGTATACTTAACTATATTCATTGCAGAGTTATCATAGCAAAAGAACTGATGACAATATGTGTCCAACAGAATGGGGAATGCTTAAATGAATTATTTAAATATAGTAATTTTAGGAAACATGGACTTTAATTAAAGCTTAAGATAGGTCGCTATATGCCTAAATGTAACTCTGTGTGTGTGTGTGTGTGTGTGTGTGTGTGTGTGTACTGGTATAGAATATATAAATATATCAGTATATACTAAACTCATCCCAATAAAAAAACCATAAAACATCTACAACTCTCCTAAAAGAGTATCTGTACAGACTTAAGTTTTAATTTACTTATGGCTATATTAGAAATTCACAGTGATCATTTATTAATGTTTTTATAATAAAAATCACAAATTTAGGGGGCCGGATAGTGGTGCACCTGGTTAAGGGCAGATAGCGCCATACGCAAAGATCCAGGTTCAAACCCCTACTCCCCTTCTGCAAGGAGGATGCTTAATAAGTGATGAAGCAGGCCTGCACATGTCTGTCTTTCCCTCTCCCTTTCTATCGCCCCTCCTCTCAATTTCTCTTTGTCCCGTCAAATAAAATAATAATAATAAAATAAAAAGGAAAAAAAATGCTTGCCAGGACTGTTGAATTCATAGTGCTGACACAGAGCACCAGTGATAATCCTGGTGTCAAAAAAAAAAAGAAATGAAAAAATTCACAAATTTATTTGATATAACCCCCAAATCAGTATGCTTTCATGAGAGCTGTTTTGTACTATTTACTCACTAGCAAGCCCCAGATGCTTGTTTCCCACCTCCTATAGGAAACCCTCATGCTAACTTTATAATTCCAATCAACCTTTCTAGTCTGGGCTCCCCCCTTCTCTCCAAGCATTCCTGTTGAAAGTGAGGTTCTTTCCTATGTACTTTACCTTTGCTTTTACTGTAGCTCCTAAAATGGCTCTTTAATGCTTCCCTGTGTCTGTAAAATCAAATGCTTTTCCAGAGCCCCCATGCAAGTCTCATTTTCATCACAATAGTAACCTTTCTTCAAATTCTCCATAACACAGTGTATCTTTTTAAAAATATTTTTAATCTGTTGGATAAAGATAGAGAATACAATACCACTCCAACACTTGGAAAGCTTTTCCTCCTGCAAGTGGGAACTGGGGACTTGAACTTGGCCCCACAGTGTCTTCTCTCTCTCTCTCTCTCTTTCTTTCTTGGACTCAGTGCCAGCACTACGAATCCATGTTCCTGGCAGCCATTATCTTCTATTTTGCTTGATAGACCGGAGAGACCCTTAATCCATTATTATGTAGGTAGATTACTACTAGAAAAGTACAGTGTTTTAATTAACCTCTTAGAGTTGAAATTTTGTACTAATGTCAGCAATTAGGCATGGTTTAAAATTATGGTTTCTTACTTATTGTTCTTTTTTTATCTGCTTGGAGATAAAAGGAAAAGAAAGTGGCAGGAAAAGAAATATTGATGCGGTTTCCTAACTGAGCACTCATTCACTTGGATCAATACTTCCCAACTCTGGTACATCAACAGCTGAGTTATTACTCAGCTTTAAACAGAGTTTACCTTGGCCCATAGAGCCCACAGCTCAGAGGAGCCAAAGTGAAAGCAGTTGTTGGTAACAGATACTGAACTTTTTTAAACTCATATGGCCATCTCTGGGGATCTGTTGTCTATATACTTAAATCTGTGTGTGTGTCAAAGTCAAAGGTTTTATCTTCGAGCCTGCCAACTGTTAAATTTGTTTTACCAGTTTTGGGGGCCCTAATCGGGGAGTCCTGAAATCCCAAACAGACATGATGGGCCTAAACCTCCAATAAATCCCTCTCTCCGTTGTTACTGGTCATCTCTATATGATGACAACACAATAGACCCCTTTGTGGACTCCCATAGGACCTTGCCCTCAGCTTGGATCAACAACGGTAAAGAATGTTCCATCCTCTGAAAGGAGGCTGGACAATATACTCTATGCTACACCTGAGGAAGATGGGTCCTGATATTGGGGCAGCTTGGAATGTTCCTACTCATGACCACAGAATGTGAGCTTAGATCTATAGGGATGCAGGGGTCACATAGGCTCCTAAGCTAAATATGGGTCCCAGATCACATCAGATCAATGAGATTTAAAATCAACAATATTTATACACCCTCCCATATGTGGGAGCTACTCTTTTCCATGATCCATCTTTCTGGTCCTTCTGCCAGCCATGACATCATCTCCCCAGACAATAATTAGGATCCACCTACATATCATATTTCTGGCTCAGGCAAAACAAACAAACAGACAAACAAAAAAACTAGTATAGCCACAAGCCCTTTGGAATTTAACTAAAATATGCCTACTAGCTATCTATAGAACAGAGACCCCCCGCCCCAACACTTCACCTGCACTATTCAAGCCTTTAGGTCCATGACTGGCCAACAATTTGTTTGGCTTTGTATGTTAACTCTCTTTTCAGCCACCAGGTTCTAGATGCTAGCATGATGCCAACCAGACTTCCCTGGACAGACAACCCCACCAATGTGTCCTGGAGCTCTGTGTCCCAGTGCCCTTCCCCAGTTGGGAAAGAGAGAGGCAGGCTGGGAGTATGAATCGACCTGTCAACGCCCATGTTCAACGGGGAAGCAATTACAGAAGCCAGACCTTCAACCTTCTGCATCCCACAAGAACATTGGGTTCATACTCCCAGAAGGTTAAAGAGTAGGAAAGCTATAAGGGGAGGGGATGGGATACAGAGTTCTGGTGGTGGGAATTGTGTGAAGTTGCACCCCTCTTATCCTATGGTTTAGTCTGTTTCCTTTTTATACATAAAAAAATTTTTTTTTAATTAAATACCAGTTTTGTACTAATTTGTTTCTACCACATTCCAACATAGATTTATGTTTATTATCACGAATGCTCAAAACCCAAAATTAAATTTCAAATATGAGTACCTGAACATAGTAGTTGGAATTTGAAAACCTGAGACCCAAGATATATTGTTTTTTTTTTATTTAAGAAAGGATTAATTAACAAAACCATAGGGTAGGAGGGGTACAACTCCACACAATTCCCACCACCCAATCTCCATATCCCACCCCCTCCCCTGATAGCTTTCCCATTCTCCATCCCTCTGGGAGCATGGACCCAGGGTCATTGTGGGTTGCAGAAGGTAGAAGGTCTGGCTTCTGTAATTGCTTCCCCGCTGAACATGGGCGTTGACTGGTCGGTCCATACTCCCAGTCTGCCTCTCTCTTTCCCTAGTAGGGTGTGTCTCTGGGGAAGCTGAGCTCCAGGACACATTGGTGGGGTCTTCAATCCAGGGAAGCCTGGCCAGCATCCTGATGGCATCTGGAACCTGGTGACTGAAAAGAGAGTTAACATACGAAGCCAAACAAATTGTTGAGCAATCATTGACCCAAAGCTTGGAATAGTGGAGAGGAAGTGTTAGGGAGGTACTCACTGCAAACTCTAGTGTACTTCTGCTTTCAGGTATATATTTTGCAGTAGTTTATAGATACATGTGAAGATATGCTCTCTCTCACAGAAACTGGTGTATATCTAGGTTTTGGGACTTTGTTAGAAAGTGAACCACCTGAGATGAAATTAGAGTATACTATGAAAGGAAAGGTCTCACCCAAGTAATGAAGCTGAAGAGTTGTCATTCCACATGTGAAGTCTCTGGACACAGTCTGAAGTGAAGCATGTTGAGGTGGCAATTGTTGCGTTGGTTAGGTTGTGATCGGCGGATGCAATATTATTTGATATAGATTGGGAGAGGCATATAGGAAAGTGGGCCCTATCCAATGGTTCCAGGACTGGGGGAAGTAGGGGCTCTATAGTGGAGATGTGAGGTTCCTGCTGTCTTAGGGTTCAAAAAGACAATCCAAGATATATTGTTTAAAGATGAAATGACAGCAAATGATAAGTACACTTTATTAAATTAGACTTATATATTTATCTTTTTCATTTATTTTATATTATGTTATTTATAGGGGGCCAGGTGATGGCTTACAGGGTTAAGCACACATAGTACAAGCATAAGGACCCTTGCAAGGATCCTAGTTGGAGACCCTGGCTCCCCACTTGCAGATAGGTTGCTTCACAAGCAGTGAAGCAGGTCTTCAGGTGTCTGTCTGTACCCATCTTACCCTATGGTTTTGTCAGTGTTTCCTTTTTATAAGTAAATAAAAAATGTTTTGGGGTTGCAAAAAAAAAGATGGACAAAGTTTTTTCAGCAAGTGCATTGAAACAGAGGAGATGGTGAAGTGCTCTTTTAAGGAGATAAAAATGGCAGCCCCCTTTGGAACGGGAAGTGGGACAGATCATATATGTATGAGGAATTATGGGAATTAAATGGGTGACTCTGTGTGGGGAGAGAGCAAATAAAACCACTGCTATTCACAGGTGCATACCACTGAAGAAATGGGACCGAAAACACATTATTTTTTTCATTGGAAATCAGAGAGCAAAATTCTGTCAGCAAGTGACAAATATATAGGGATAGCTATTCCTTGCACAGCTGAAGGTAACCTAGAGCTTTGTCTATGTTGAAAGACATTAATGCATCTAAACTAGGTGGGTGGATTAGGTGCTGGTGATGGTTGCGTAATACTGTGAATATATAAAACCATGGAACTATACATATATTTAAAGTGAAATTTATGTTTTGTGAATTACAAATCAAGAAAGTTGTATTTTAAAAAGAAATCTGGGAGTCAGGCGGTAATGCAGCGGGTTAAGCGCACGTGGTGCAAAGCACCAGAACCAGTGGAAGGATCCCGGTTGGAACCCCCAGCTCCTCACCTACAGGAGAGTCACTTCACAGGTGGTGAAGCAGGTCTGCAGGTGTCTATCTTTCTCTCCCCTTCTCTGTCTTCTCCTCTCTCCATTTCTCTCTGTCCTATCTAACAACAACGACATCAATAACAACAACAATAACTACAACAACAATAAACAAAACAAGGGCAACAAAAGGGAAAATGAATAAATACTAAAAAAAAAATTAAGTAGGAAATCGGGGAGGGTGGTGCTGCACCTGGTTGAGCACATGTGTTATAATGCTCAAGGACCTGGGTTCAAGCCCCCGGTTGCCACCTGCAGGGGAAAGTTTCACAAGTAGTGAAGCAGTGCTACAGGTGTCTCTCTGTCTCCTCTTTCTATCTCCCCCTTCCTCTCAATTTCTGGCTGTCTCTATCAAATAAATAAAGATTAAAAAATTAAAAAGTAGGAAATCTAAAAATAAATTAGGAAATCTAAGCAAGATTTTAAGGATCTTTTTTAATATCTATAAACTATAAATAAATGTTTACTTCCTCTTTTGATCCAAAACAGACTATCCTCCAACGAAAGCCAGAGCCACGTTTCCACCTTTAACAGCTGGGAAAAAATATGTCACACTTTCATGCTCATCAGAACTTGTGCTCCAGTTCCATCTAAGTGCTCTACAATGTTATGCTTTCCAAGGCATTTCTAATAGTTGTTAAAGAAACTCAGACACTGGTTTGTCTGCCAGCCTAGGTTTTTTTCCCCTTTAAGGGAATTTTCTGCTAAAGTAAAAATGCTGCAGGTAGTATGGGGCCCAACTTTTCATAGGGAAAAAAAAAACAAAAAAAACTTGCTGGATTGTTTTCTTATTAAACATCATTTTTTTCAGTCCCAACAGCTGAATTTATTATTCTGGTCGGCAATCTTTAAATAAGACAGCGAGCTGGGGAAAAAAAGAATACTTACTCATATTCTTAAATGCACAAGCATGCCATTAGCTTTGACTTTGATTTTTTTTTTTTTGAGTCTTTCACTAGAGAATGCAGGCTCTTCTTTTCTCTCTCTCCCTCTCCCCTCTCCCCCCTCTTTTAACTAATCACACAGATAACACAATAAAGAATGGGTATAACTGGATTTCTTGGTACCCATTTGTCTTGTTAAGTCACCAACCAACGACTTTCAGAAAGAGAATGCTTTTTAGGTGACTTAGAGGCCCCTGGAATATGCCTGGCACATCCATTCTTCATAGATGGCTCTGTTTTCAGATGTGTCACAGCCTACATTCTGTAGGCCTACTGATTTCTTAGCATTTAGAAAAGATGAGTAGGAGCTTCAGGGGAAAAAAACCTTGAGCCTAGACTCTGCACCTTACTGTCATTCATCACATGGACAATCTAAGGGTAAATGATTCTGGAGAAAAATGAATGCAAGTTCACTTCAGGTTACTTTCTCTCCTTTAATTCTTGAATTTCAATGTGTGTGTGTCTCTCCACTCCTAGTGTCATTTCTATTTATTTTTATTATGTACTCATTTGAATTGTTTTCTTAATTTAACTACTATCTTTTATACATTTTATTATTGACTATTCTCAAACAGTAATGGGTGTTTTTGTTTTTAATTCAGGGAGAAAGGTTAACTCAGATGTGTGTCTAATGGAACATGTCTGCCTTGCTACTCAGAAAACATTTTGGTCTAATTGATCTTTTCTTTCTGGCATTCGCTTTGCTTCCATCTCAAAGCAAAGAAGGGGCTTTATTGAGTTAGAAAAGTATCATCTTAAATCATCAGTCTCTTATTTCTTTTTTTTTTTTTTTCCCCTCCAGGGTTATTGCTAGGCCCGGTGCCTGCACCATGAATCCACCGCTCCTGGAGGCCATTTTTCCCCCTTTTTGTTGCTCTAGTTGTTGCAGCCTCATTGCGGTTATTATTGCCATTGTTGACGTTGCTTTGTTGTTGGATAGGACAGAGAGAAATGGAGAGAGGAGGGGAAGACAGAGAGAGAGGGGAGAGAAAGATAGACACCTGCAGACCTGCTTCACCACCCGTGAAGCGACTCCCCTGCAGGTGGGGAGCCGCGGGCTCGAACCGGGATCCTTACGCCGGTCCCTGCGCTTTGTGCCACGTGCGCTTAACCCACTGCGCCACCGCCCGACTCCCCAGTCTCTTATTTCTACCACTAGGAGTCCAAATATGCTCTGTCCATTGGGGAGAAAGCTCATGTGTGGATATTAATCACTCCTGTTGTATTTTTTTTCTCCTATATTAGTAAATTTCAACCTTTCACACTCATATCAGTCATCACTATGTACCTGACAGTATGTATGTCAGCGGCATCACTAGAAAGTGATTAATAGCCATCATTAGCTCTTGGAGCTACACAGACAGTGCTTGCTTGCCCTCCAGGGATATAAATGTCTGAGATGACTCCAGAGGGTAATATGACTGGATTGGCTGTGTTTAACTGTTCCTGGACCAGAGGACCTTGATTGCATTATCCTTTATCATTGGAGATAAAAGTACCAAACTAATGGACCAGTGGTTAATATGTTGCAAACAACTGTTTTTCTCCCCACCCACCCTGCAAAAATGAGGTAATGATGAAATACACCACTCTTGCTAATTGTGTGCTATATTACCAGACACAGAGAAAGGTCCCTGTCTCATTTAATCTTCATAGCAGTTTATTAAGATGGAGACTATCACTGCCCTTGTTTTCAAAATGAATAAACTGAAGCTCAAAGAGACTAATTTGCCCAAAGTCTCACAAGCTAAGATCGTAAAGTGAGAATATGAACCTAAGCTGTAGTTTACCAATCAAAGGACCTCAATTCTGTAAGCATGAGTTAGAGTTAAAAATTAGGATTTTAGGACTGACATTTTTCTTGGGAACAGTAAAACCATCAAGCGATCTTTGTCACTCCATTCCTTAGTATTGCTAGGGAATTAAAGGCAAAAAATAAAACACCCTTAATGAAGTTACTAAATGTGTCTAATTTGTGATTAATATTCCTGATCTAGATTATCATAGACACAAAAGCCTGATTGTACCTAGTGTGCTTTAATACCAGTAGTCTTGCTTGTCCTCCTCCTTCTTCCAGCTAGCTTTCCATTAGAAACTAGGAAGCATTAAAATAGCTAGTTTTCCATTAGAAAGCCATAAATCCTTTAGTTTTCATTACAAGCATTTTCCTGAAAATTACATTCTTACATTGAAAATTGATTCCATTTTAAAGGCATGCACATAACTGAATTTTCTGGGCTCCCCTTTTAGCACTCCCTTGAGAGTGTCTATGGGCTCACATATGACTGTCAAGGTATATATAGCTGCTTGCACATGAATCAGACTTCTAGGTGGCTAAGGACTAGCCCAAGAGAACGAGAAAGTAAAACGGTCCAGGTCCAAGGAGTCCTGGGTTATAGGGTGAAGTTAGTAATTTCTAGTCTACACAGGAAAACACCTATACTTACTGAACTTGTATTTAACAGTGTAACAATATTGGGTCCTACCTGGTGCAATTGGCTTGTGCTCTCTGCCTCAGTTCCCACACCTGCTAGCTCTGCAGGAAGCAGTGACAAGAATTAATTGGTTTTCCACAGCCTTCAGGCTCAGTTTTGCTTCTCTGTTCCAACAATCCCACAGGACTTCCTTTTGTCTTGCATAATTTACTGTCTAGAAGGGTTTTCTGTTTTCAAGAATTCAGATAAGCACCATACAGTATATATCCATTTTCAAATTCAATACACTGCTTCTTAAGACTCTTTTATATTATTTAGCTCAAAATTGAAAGTAGAGCCTGACCACATTCTACAATTGTTAATTTGTTATAGGCTCTGACAGGGTCTTGTCTAAAATATGAGACTTACACACATGAATTTGTTTCTTTTCTGCTAGATGGCAGTGTTTGTAGAGTGTGGCAAAGAGGTCTTTCTGATTTCATGCTGGACAGAAATTAGTAGGGATACAAATTTCAGGAATGAAAGTTTTCCCCAGTTATTGAGTCTATTTGTATTCTCTCAAATAATGTAGCTGTGATCAGATTCTATTCCCTCAGCTGTTGTCTTACACCTGAGAATACCCCATTCTCTGAGGCATCACCTTGGTGAAAATTATATTGGTACTGTTTTAGAGATAAGGAAAAAATAAAGATGTGTCTGAACACAGTGGCAGCTAATTAGTACAAAAATTATAGAAAGGTGATCTCAGCCGGCTTTCTACCAGATTTTGGTTCCTGTTTAGACAGATGCTGGGTGCAGTTATTATTGGGCTGCAGCTCCACCCCACTATTAGATCACTTGAGTTCTAGATTGCCCTTTCACCTGACAGATTCAGGCACCTTCTTTGTAATTTGCATTAACGAGTCCTTGTTTATTCTCATTAGCTGCATAGAATAATCCCACTAGCTGACTGGTTGGCCTATTCACTTATTTATTCATGTTACATTGGGTGCCTGGTATGTGCAAGCCACCGGAAAGATATGAACTTCAAAATACAGGAGCTTACAGACTAGTAAGAGGGAAATTGTATCTCATACATGTTATGTAAGCAGCATAAATTAAGAGCAATAGAAATGTGGAAGGAGAATAATGGAAATGGTTTAAGTCCTGGCAGATAAGTACAGATTCATTATGGGACAAGTCACTAGCATTTGAAGGTACTTATCTTTTTATTTGTTTATTTATTTATTTATTTATTATTTAAGAAAGGATAAATTAACAAATCCATAGGGTAGGAGGGGTACAACTCCACCCAATCTCCATATCCCACCCCTACCCCTGATAGCTTTCACATTCTCTATCCCTCTGGGAGCATGGACCCAGGGTCGTTGTGGGTTGCAGAAGGTGGAAGGTCTGGCTTCTGTAATTGCTTCCCCACTGAACATGGGCTTTGACTGGTCGGTCCATACTCCCGGTCTGCCTCTCTCTTTCCCTAGTAGGGTGGGTCTCTGGGGAAGCAGAGCTCCAGGACACATTGGTGGGGTCTTCAGTCCAGGGAAGCCTGGCCGGCATCCTGATGGCATCTGGCACCTGGTGGCTGAAAAGAGAGTTAACATACAAAGCCAAACAAATTGTTGAGCAGTCATGGACCCAAAGGTTGGACTAGTGGAGAGGAAGTGTTAGGGGGGTACTCACTGCAAACTCTAGTGTACTTCTGCTTTCAGGTATATATTTTGCAGTAGTTTATGGATACGTGTGAACATATGCTCTGTCTCACAGAACCTGGTCTGTATCTAGGTTTTGGGACTTTGTTAGAAAGTGAACCACCTGGAATGGAATTACTTATAAGGTACTTATCTTTAATGGTGCTAGGCTGAAAAGTAGAGATTTAGATGTGAAGACTGGAAGGATAGAGAGTTTAAACAGTGGATGGTTTGTACAAAACAATGTTTAGAGTTTGAATTGGAAATGGGAAGCTAGGGCTTAGAAAGCCTGTGGAGTTATGCTATTGTGAAGAATTTAATAATCCTGGGGTAGAGCAGTAGAGACAAGTCTGTGAAGCTAGGTGACATTCATATCACTTCAGGTGCCATGCAGCAGTATTTAAGGATTGTTCAGTGAGGATATAGTCCTGGGGCCAGTTGCTGAGCAGGTGACTATTGTATTTAGTTTGATCAGTGGTGACAGGGCTGTAGGGCTAGGCAACATGCCAGGTATAGGTGGAAAGGACTAGGAAACCTGTGGTGATTTCTGCAATGGAAGCATGGAAGTTGAATAATAATGGCCTTGATCAGCCATGGAAACCACGTACCGTGTATTTTCCAGAACAGAGTACTCTTCCGAAATCCTTATACCACCAGATTATTTAGATCCATAGGCAAAATTTTCTGGGAAACTGTGAACATTTTTAAAACCTGGAAATGGCTCCACATTACTATAGAGAATCCCATGATCTAAATATCTGTAGTAAAATTTCTCAGGATTGATTTCATTGCCTCCAATGAAGTCTATATATATAGTGTGATCTCATACAATGAAAGAGATTTTTAAAATTATATAGGATAGAGGTGTGTGTATACACAAATAGGTTTAAATGTAACATTTTCCATTGGTGGTCTGTCCTTGTTAGGCAAAAAGGTTTGTCGCTTCTTTTGTTATTGATCTTTTTAGGATATAACTTGAAATGCCAAATGCAAAGGAAGTATGATTAGAAGCCTACCAGAGACATATGAATTTGACTGGTCTTCTACCTGCTGAATGAAGTGACTGTTAATTAGCAATCTGGGAGAATCTTTCAACCTCTTTCTCAGACAATCCTGTGACTTGAACTTAATTATAAATAGTTGCTTTCTTTTATTTTGAAAATATTTATTGAGTACCTACTAAATGCTAATCCCTAGCTAGACATTGGACTATGTTAATGAGCAATGTAGTCAAATATTTCTATTGGAATAGGATTTAACTGGCAAAGTGATACAATTGACAGATTAATAAAAGTTAAGCTAAATATATGGTATATTCGAGTGAAATAGTGATATAGGAAAACATTAAAAACAGAAAGGGATGATAGGGAGCAGGATTTTTAGGAGGTAGAGAAGAGTATGACTAGTAGAATGTAAGATAGAATGGTCAGGATCCTGGAAGCAACCTAGGTGTTCAATAACAGATGAATGGCTGAGAAAATTGTAGTATATATACACAATGGAATACTGCTCAGCTGTTAAGAATAATGAATTCATTTTATTCACTTTATCTTAGATGGAGCTTAATGGAATCATTAAGTGAGGTAAGGCAGAAAGAGAAGGATGCACAAAGCACAAGGACCAGCTTAAGGATCCCAGTTCAAGCCCCCGGCTCCCCACCTGCACGGCAGTCACTTCACAAGCAGTGAAGCAGGTCTGCAGGTGTCTATCTTTCTCTCCCCCTCTATGTCTTCCCCATCTCTCTCCATTTCTCTCTGTCCTATCCAACAACAACGATATCAATAATAACTACAACAATACAAAAACAAGGGCAACAAAAGGAAATAAATAAATAAATAAATATTTTTTTAAAAAAAGAGAAGGATGAATATGGGATGTTCTCACTCCTGGACAGAAGTTGAGAAATAAGAACAGAAATGGGAAATTTAAAGCATAACTTGGACTACGTTTGATGTATTGCACCAAACTAAAGGATCCTGGCAGAAGGGGGACCTTTTCAGTCTTGGGGCATGATGGTAGGGAAGGATCTAGGTTGGCGGTGAATGTTTTGCAGAAAACTGAGAAATTTAACATATGTATCAACAACTGTACTTATTGTAAGCCATTAGTCCTTCCAGAAACAAAATTAAAGAATGGTTAGGATCCTTAAGAAGGTACCATTTAAACCCGAAGACAGCAGGAACCTCACATCTCCACTATAGAACCTCTACTTCCCCCAGTCCTGGAACCATTGGATAGGGCCCACTTTCCCGTATGCCTCTCCCAATCCATATCAAATAATATTGCATCTGCCGATCACAACCTAAACAACACAACGATTGCCACCTCAACATGCTTCAGCTCAGACTGTGTCCAGAGACTTCAGGTGTGGAATGACAACCCTTCAGCTTCATTACTCGGGTGAGACCTTTCCTTTCATAGTATACTCTAATTCCATCTCAGGTGGTTCACTTTCTAACAAAGTCCCAAAACCTAGATATACACCAGTTTCTGTGAGAGAGAGCATATGTTCACTCGTATGCGTAAACTACTGCAAAATATATACCTGAAAGCAGAAGTACACTAGAGTTTGCAGTGAGTACCCCCCTAACACTTCCTCTCCACTATTCCAACCTTTGGGTCCATGATTGCTCAACAATTTGTTTGGCTTCGTATGTTAACTCTCTTTTCAGCCACCAGGTGCCAGATGCCATCAGGATGCCGGCCAGGCTTCCGTAGACTGAAGACCCCACCAATGTGTCCTGGAGCTCTGCTTCCCCAGAGACCCACCCTACTAGGGAAAGAGAGAGGCAGACTGGGAGTATGGACTGACCAGTCAATGCCCATGTTCAGTGGGGAAGCAATTACAGAAGCCAGACCTTCCACCTTCTGTAACCCACAATGACCCTGGGTCCATGCTCCCAGAGGGATAGAGAATGTGAAAGCTCTCAGGGGAGGGGATGGGATATGGAGATTGGGTGGTGGGAATTGTGTGGAATTGTACCCCTCTTACCCTATGGTTTTGTTAATTAATCCTTTCTTAAATAAAAAAAAAAAAGAAGGTACCATTTGGGGGTTGGGTGGTGGTATACCCATAACACTCAGATGTTACCATGCACAAGGTCCCAAGTTCAAATCCCTAGTTTTTATCTGCAGTGAGGGAAGATTCACAAGTGATAGAACAGGATTGCAGGTGTCTTTCTTTCTCTTCCTCATTCTTTTTTTATTTATTATTTGTTATATGATTTATTTACTTGTTTATTTTGACACCAGAGTCATTGTTGTGGCTTGGTACTGGTAGGACCATTCCCGGAAACCAGTTTTTCCTTTTTTTTTTAAAAAAAAAATTTGATTTATTGAATAGAACAGAAATTGAGAGGGAGGGAAAGATAGAGAGGGAGAAAGACACTTGCAGCCCTGCTTCACCACTTGTGAAGTGTTCCCCCTGCAGGTGGCAAGTGGTGGCTGGAACTTGGGTTCTTATGCATAATACATGCACAGGAAGGAGGAAGAGGAGGAGATGGAGGAGGAAGAGGAAGAGGAGGAAGAAGAGGAGAAGGAGAACAGAAAACAGAAAAGGAAAAGATGGCTGCAACAAGCAAGTAGATTTTTCTTGGAGGCACCAAGCTCCAGTAATAACTCTGGTGACAAGAAGAAAAAAAAAGTGATATTTTCCAGCAAACTTGGAAGTGAGGGGGTTGTATATATAAGACGTCAGTGGAAGTGACATTATTTATAATACTATAAAATTTGGAATGTATAATTTTATGTCTGTGTCTGTCTGTACAAATCATTAAGATTTACCACATCTACCATCAAAGACCCAGTAGTATCTTATCAAAGGGACCCCTCTAACTATCTTCTTCCAGTCTCCTCCCTCATCCCTCTGATAACCACTGTCATTTTCATGAGTCTAAATGCTTTTTAGTTTCTGCATTTATATTTCAGTAGCATTTATATTTCCCATATAGGTGAAACAGTCTGCTTTTTTTTTAACCAGAGCACTGCTCAGCTCTAGTTAGTGGTGGTACAAGGGATTATACTTGGGACTTTGGAGCCAGAGACATGAGAATCCCTTTGCATAACCGGTATGCTGTCTACCCCTATCCAATCTGCTAACCTTTTGTGTACTTGCTCATTTCACTTGGCATAAGCACATCTAATTCAACCTATTTTATGCCCAACAACATAACTTTTGTATTATAGAGGAGTATTACATTGGATATATATTCCATAACTCCTTTATCCAGTTATTTGTTGATGGGCATTTAGGTTGATTCCATAATTTCATTGTTGTGCGTAATGTTGGCATGTACATAGGAATACATATATCCTTTTGAATTAGTGTTTCTGTGTTCTTAGATAAATGCCTGCTACTAATATTGCAGGATCATAGCGTGTTTCCATTTTTATTTTTTTAAGGATCTTCTCATTTTCTGTAGTCCCAGTTTGCATTTCCATGCTCAGTATACCAGAGTTCCTTTTTCTCTACATCCTCTCCAGCATTTGTTGTTTCCAAACTTTTGGATACTGTAGGTCATTTTCACTGGTGTGAGATGATGTCACATTGTAGTGTGATTTGCAGTACTCTAATAATAAAAGATGTTGGGCATCTTTTCATGTGTATAGGTATCATCTGTATATCTTTGGAAATTATCTATTGAAATTCATTGTCCACTTTTGAACTGGGTTACTTGGTTTTGTTGAGTTTTATAATTTTCTAAGCGTATATATATCAACCTCTTGTTGGGAGCAAATATTTTCTTCCAATTGCTAGTTTGCTTTTGTTTTTATGTGATTGTTTCTTTTCATGTGTAAATTTGATAGAGGCACATTTGTTATTGATTTTTTTTCCCTTGCTAATGGGAATGAATTTACAAAAATATTTCTTATACCAAGATCCTGAGGTGCATCTATGTTTTCTATTTATTTTGTGGCTTCATATCTGCTATACTGGTCTTCAATTAATTTTAGTTGATTTTTGTGTATAGTGTTAACTAGTTTCTTTCTTCTTTTTCTTCCTTTCTTTCTGTTAATTTTTTGAGTGTCTGATTTCCCAGCACCATTTAGTGAAAAGACTTTCTTTCCCATTTGAATCATCTTGTGACTTTTACCCCTTCATCAAAAATTAGATAGTCATATGTGTGGATTTATTCCTGGACTGTATTCTATCGCAAAGGTTGTTGTGCCTGTTTCAGTACTATACTGTTTTAATTTATATTACTTTCTAGTATAATTTGAAATAGTAGTGTGATACCTCCATTTTTCTTCTTTTCTCTCAGAATTGCTTTGGCTACTCAGGGTCATTTGTGGTTCCATCTAAATTTTAGAGTTGCTTGTTCTATTTTTTTTGAAGAATGTCATTGGAATTTTGATTAAGATTCCATTCGATCTGTAAACTGCTCTAGGTAAGATGATTACTTTAGCATTGCTTATTTTTCCAATCCATAAACATGGGATCCTTCCATTTCTTTTAACAATGTCTTATATTTTTCATTGTATGGGCTTAAATGCAATTGTTTTCCTGATTTTTTCCTTTCCCCTGACTCATGATGCATAGAAATGCACCAAATTTATGAATAATGATTTTTGTACCCTGCCACCTTACCTAATGTATTGATTTTCACTAGTTTTATGGTGAACTCTTCCAATAGCAACATAGAGAGCTATTGAATAATACCAAGTACGCCTCAAGTCACTGTGTATTGAGGTAGTAGATAGTGAGAGTCAGCTTTCTAAGTGTCCAGAATTTGACTCCCACTTCTAAGAGCATAGCAGTATGTATGAGGAGGCTCTGGTCTGCAGTCAGAAGGATTCCAGTATTACAGACTGTTTTGGGAGACCAGGAAAATGTAGTTATGTGTGTTCCAAGGGAACTTTTAAGGAATACAGGCATCTGCAAGAGGAAGGGTGCCATGTCTTCCCAGGCAGGGGTGGGTGATGGGTTAGACAGGAGAGAGAACTGAAACCCACTCATTGTCTGCTGCTGTTTTGATTCCTAGGTGTAGCAGATGGCTCCAGTGCTATGGATCAGACCTTTTCATCAGCAGCGAAGGATGGAGAAGGAACATGTTACACTTCTCTGATTTCTGACATCTGTTACCCACCTCAGGAAGATTCTTCATATTTCACTGGAATTCTTCAGAAGGAAAATGGTCATGTCACTACATCAGAGAGCCCTGAGGAGTTGAGTACCCAGGTACCCTCCTTACCAGATGTTCCTGGGATAGAATCTCAGGGCTTACTCAGTTCTGATTCTGGAATCGAGATGACTCCAGCAGAGTCTACTGAAGAGAATAAGATGTTAGCTGATCCCTTGGACAAGATGAAAGCAGAAGCCTATAAATACATTGACATAACCAGGTCAGAGGAGGTGAAATATCAGGAGCTAAGTCACCCCAAGTGGCCAGAGAAAGACTTAGACTTTAAGAAAAAGGACAGTGATATTCCAGCAAAGTCTGAAGAGGTTCGTGAACCCGAAAAACCAGCTCCTATAGAGGGGAAAATCCTCAAAGACCATTTATTTGAAGACTCAACATTTGCACCTTATATTGATGATCTCTCAGAAGAACAGCACAGTGCTTCTCTGATTCACACCCCTGTCAAAATCACACTGACTGAGATCGAGCCTGCTGCTGAAACTGCCTCCCAAGGGCAGTTCCCTGAAAAACAAGATATCTGTCTGAAACCAAGTCCTGACACAGTCCCTACTGTCACTGTCTCAGAGCCTGAAGATGACAGCCCAGGATCCATCACTCCTCCGTCTTCTGGAACAGGTAAAGGGACTAGTAGTGTTCCCAATCATGGGAAAACTCTGTGTGGAGGCATTAAAATATTAAGCAATGAAGGCTTGCCTTCAAAAAATGTTTTAGTGGGGTCCTGTAAAATTTATCTTTTATGGGGACCAGGCGGTGACACACCTGCTTAAGTGCACATAGTACTATTTGGAAGGACCCGTGCAAGGACCTGGGTTCAAGCCCCGCTCCCCACCTGCAGTGGGGACATCTCACAAGTGGTGAAGGAGATCTGCAGGTGTCTCTCTTTCTCTTTCCCTCTCTATCCCCCCTGCCCCCTCCACCCCACAATTTCTCTTTGTCCTACGGAAGAAAAAGAGAGGAAAAAAAGAATTCTTTATCTGACTTAATTAACATTCCACTTTTTTAGTCTTGTGCCCAGTATACAATGGTTGAGGTTGCAATTTCTATAAAGCCCTATCAGATTTGTTTTGTAAAAGATCATTTTCTTCATTCGAGGAGAGAGCTAAGGATGGATGACACTCTGGAAACTTTTATAAAGATTCTCATGTGGCTCTATTGTTTGGAGCAGAAAGGGATGGTTTGTCTGCTTCCTGGTTAGCTTTACCCTCAGGCCTCCTGGAGAAATCCCAGGGAGAGCTCCATGGCTGCCCTCAGACCAGCTGGGCCTCTGTGGGGAGAGCAGTGACATTCCTGGCCCCAGTGCCAAGTCTATACATGAAGAAAGGTGTGTGTCAGGGTCTAAACAAAGGGCTTCTGACCTTCCTATATAGTCTCAGCACTGCCATTTAAATTTCTTTTAGTTTACTGAAGTTTTGTATACTTTTATTTTGTAAAATTACAGAATTTATCTGCTTTGGATAAAAAAAAAGTTAAGTCACTAGAGGGGGTTGGCTGGTAGCACAGTGGGTTAAGCACACATGGCACAAAGCGAAGCGCAAGGACTGGTGTGAGAATCCCGGTTCAAGCCCCCAGCTCCCTACCTGCATGGTGGGGGGGGTTGCTTCTTAAGTTGTGAAGCAGGTCTGCAGGTGTCTGTCTTTCTCTCCCCTTCACTGTCTTCCCCTCCTCTCTCCATTTCTCTGTCCTGTCCAGGACAACAACATTAGTGGTAACAATAACAATAGGAGCAACAACAAGGGCAACAAAATGGGAGGGAATGGCCTCCAGGAGCAGTAGATTTGTAGTGCAGGCACCGAACCCCAGCAATAACCCTGGAGGCAAGGAAGAAAAAAAAGTCACTAGACTGTGAGTGTGTGTGTGTGTGTGTGTGTGTGTGTGTGTGTGTGTGTGAGAGAGAGAGAGAGAGAGAGAGAGAGAGAGAGAATATTCTTCTACTCTGATTCATAGCAAAGTGAAAAACTACAATGGGACAGATCCTCTCAAAGGAGGTCTCTCCTTTAGGTGAAAGGCCACAGTGTTAAAAGCAATTTTCCTGAAAACAGAAGCCTATAAGTACACTGATACAACCAGGCCAGAGGAGATGAAATACCAGGAGCTAAGTCAACCAATGATGGAGGAGAAAGACTTGAACTTTAAGGACCTGGGGTACCCATTTTAAGTACAACTCCCATTATTAGTGATTTCTCCTCTCAAGTAGACACAAGGCCTCAGGATGAAGAGGACATTCAGGTGTTCTCAAACTTTTCCCTATCTTCTGTAGCAGACATTCCAACCCTAAAACAAAATGGTTTAGTCAGCATCTCATGAGAGGTAATGTCCATTGACCTCTTTAATTTTTATTTATGTGTTTATTATTGGATAGAAATAGAAATTGAGATGGAAGAGGGATATGAGAAAGACAGAGAGAGACACTTAAAGCCCTGCTTCACCACTCATGAAGCTTTCCCCATGCAGGGGGGAACCAGGGGCTTGAACCTGGGTCCTCATGCACTGTAATGTGTGCACTTAACCAGGTGAGCCATCACCTCACTTGGCCCCATCCATTGACCTCTTAAATTGATTCAGAAGATTACAGTTAGAAATGATTAAATTCTGATGCTGCAGTAAATCCAAGTGTTAGAACACAGAAATTTTAATGGAAGTTCTTCCTATCCTGTTTCTTTATAGATTTTAGCATCAACTCTTCCCTTCCTGAATTTATCTTGGATTCCTTCAACTTAACCTGCTGCACTACCGCCTGACTCCCGATCCACTGATTTTTAAGTTTTAACAATCCACTCAGCACTTTCTACATACTTACTATTAATGCTGCAATTAATAAAACAAATGAAAGCCAGTGCCTGGGACTGATGACCAGGGAAATAGTTACACTCTGGTATAATTTATGTACAGTGTGTAGAAAGCAGAGTGCAGACAAGCACAGAAGTCCAACAGCTCCCCAGGTAAAAACTAAGACCTGAAGAGGCTCCTAAAAAGACCAAGAGAGGGTGGTAGTGCAGTGGGTTAAGCGCAGGTGGCGCAAAGTGCAAGGACCGCCTTAAGGATTCTAGTTCAAGCCCCCAGCTCCCCACCTGCAGGGGGAGTCGCTTCACAGGAAGTAAAGCAGGTCTACAGGTGTCTTTCTCTCCCCCTCTCTATCTTCCCCTCCTCTCTCCATTTCTCTCTGTCCTATCCAACAACAACAACAATAATAACTACAACAATAAAACAAGGGCAACAAAAGGGAATAAAGGAAAGGTCTCACCCGAGTAATGAAGGTGAAGGGTTGTCATTCCACACCTGAAGTCTCTGGACACAGTCTGAGCTGAAGCATGTTGAGGTGGCAATCGTTGCGTTGATTAGGTTGTGATGGGCTGATGCAATATTATTTGATATGGATTGGGAGAGGCATGCGGGAAAGTGGGCCCTATCCTAAGGTTCCAGTACTGGGAGAAATATAGGCTCTATAGTGGAGATGTGAGGTTCCTGCTGTCTTAGGGTTCAAAAAGACAATGGATAGTTAATGTTATCATCACATTATGTGGTAATTGGGTTAACTTTGAAAAGTCCCTTTGTTAGGGTTTGCTGTATAGTACCCAGTATCTTGTAAATAGCTGTGCCATTGGTTGCTTCTGATCTACTTGGTCTAGGCTTTTGAGAGAGTCCGCATATCAAATACACAGCCTATATATTAAGAAGACTCAGTCTGTGTTTTAAAAACTTCAAGACATACAATTAATTTTCCCCCTCTCATATTAATTAACTAGTGATTTATATGACTACACTTTACTAGGAGTGTATATAAACACCATTCCCACCACCAAAAGACTGTGTCCCATCCCTCCCACCCCCCCCAGCCCCCCCACCGGTCTAGGAAGCCACATGTCTACCCGTTCACCGCAGGGTTTTTACTTTGGTGCCCTACTTTCAATTTAGTCAGATCCTGCTTTTAGTTTCCCTTTCAGATCTTCTTTCTCAACTTCTGTTGATGAGTGGGATCATCCCATACTCATCTTTATCTTTCTGACTTGGCTCACTTAACATAATTCCTTCTTGCTCTGTCCAAGATGGGTCAGAGAAGGTGGGTTCATTGTTCTTGATAGCTGTATAGTATTCCATTGTGTATATATACCACAGCTTTCTCAGCCACTAATCTGTCGTTGGGCATCTGGGTTGCTTCCAGGTTTTAGCTATTATGAATTGTGCTGCTATGAACATAGGAGTACACACATCTTTTTGGTTGGGAGAGGAATTACTGGATCATATGGAAGGTCCATGTCTAGCCTTGTGAGGGTTCTCCAGACTGCTCTCCACAGAGGATGGACCAATTTACATTCCCACCAGCAATGCAAAAGGGTTCCTCTGTCCCCACAGCCTCTCCAGCATTTGTTGCTGCTGTCCTTTTTGATGTATGCCATTCTTACAGGAGTGAGGTGGTATCTCAGTGTTGTCTTAATTTGCATTTCTCTGACAATCAGTGACCTAGAGCAGTTTTTCATATGTTTGTTAGCCTTTTGGATCTCCTCTGAGGTGAATGTTTTGTTCATATCCTCTGCCCATTTTTGGATGGGGTCATTAGCTTTTTTGTTGCTAAGTTTGCTGAGCTCTTTATATATTTTGGTGATTAGTTTCTTGTCTGATATATCGCATGTGAAGATCTTCTCCCATTCTGTGAGGGTTCTCTTTGTTTGTTTAATAGTTTCTTTGGATGTGCAGAAGCTTTTCAATTTGATGTAGTCCCATTGGTTTGTTTCTGCTTTAGTCTTTCTTGCAATAGGGTTTATTTCATCAAAGATGTCCTTGAGGTGTAGGTGGGAAAGTGTTTTACCAATGTTTTCCTCTAAGTATTTGATTATTTCTGGTCTAACATCCAAGTCTTTGATCCATTTGGAGTTAATTTTTGTTTCTGGTGAGATAAAGTGGTTCAATTTCATTCTTCTGCATGTTACAACCCAGTTTTCCCAGCACCATTTATTGAAGAGAGCCTCCTTCTTCCATTTAATGCTTTGGGCCCCCTTACCAAAGATAGATGTCCATAGGTGTGGGGATTTACTTCTGGGCTTTCAATTCTGTTCCACTGGTCTGTGTGCCTATTTTTGTTCCAGTACCATGCTGTTTAGATGATGATGGCTTTATAATATAGCTTGAGATCTGGGAGTGTGATGCCTCCATTTCTGTTTCTTTTCCTCAAGATGGTTTTGACAATTCTAGGTGTTTTCAGGTTCCAGATAAATGATTGTAGTGTTTGTTCTATTCTCTTAAAGAAGCTTGGTGGAACTTTGATGGGTATTACATTAAATGTGTATATGGCGGGGAGTCAGGCTGTAGCGCAGCGGGTTAAGCGCAGGTAGCGCAAAGCACAAGGACCGGCATAAGGATCCTGGTTCGAACCCCGGCTCCCCACCTGCAGGGGAGTCGCTTCACAGGCGGTGAAGCAGGTCTGCAGGTGTCTATCTTTCTCTCCTCCTCTCTGTCTTCCCCTCCTCTCTCCATTTCTCTCTGTCCTATCCAACAACGACGACAACAATAATAATAACTACAACAATAAGACAACAAGGGCAACAAAAGGGAATAAATAAATAAAATAAATTTTTAAAATGTGTATATGGCTCTGGGGAAAATATTCATTTTGATGATATTTATTCTTCTAATCCATGAGCATGGGATGTCTTTCCATTTCTTGGTATCAGTTTCTATTTCCTTGAGTAGCGACTCATAGTTTTCAGTATACAAGTCTTTCACTTCTTTGGTCAACTTTATTCCTAGGTATTTGATTGATTTTGCTGAAACAGTGAATGGGAGTGATTTCTGGATGTCTTCTTCTTCAGATTTAGTGTTTGCATAAAGAAATGCCACTGATTTTTGTACATTGATTTTTATAGCCTGACACCTTGCTATATTGCCTAATAACTTCCAGTAGTTTTCTGCTGGATTCTTTAGGTTTTTCTATGTATAGTATCATATCATCTGCAAATAGTGAGAGCTTGACTTCTTCCCTTCCAATCTGTATTCCTTTGATTTCTTTCTCTTGCCTGATTGCTATGGCAAGAACTTCCAATACTATGTTGAAGAGTAATGGTGACAGTGGACAGCCCTGTCTAGTCCCCGATCTGAGGGGGAATGCTTTCAGCTTCTGTCCATTGAGTATGATGTTGGCTGTAAGTTTGCTATATAGAGATTCCACTATCTTGAGGAATTTCCCATCTATTCCCATTTTTTGTAGAGTTTTGAGCATGAATGGGTGTTGGATTTTGTCAAAGGCTTTCTCTGCATCTATTGAGATAATCTTGTGGTTTTTGGCTTTGCTTTTATTGATGTGGTGAATGACATTAATTGACTTATGTATGTTGAACCAGTCTTGCATTCTTGGGATGAATCCCACTTGGTCGTGATGAGCAATCTTTTTGATGTGCTGCTGTATCCAGTTGGCCAAGATCTTGTTTAATATTTTGGCATCTATGTTCATCAGAGATATTGGTCTGTAGTTTTCCTTTTTTGTTGTGTCCCTATCTGCTTTTAGTATCAGGGTGATGTTGGCTTCATAGAAGGTGGAAGGAGTATTCCTGTTTCTTCAATCTTATGGAAAAGCTTAAGAAGTATGGGTACTGTTTCCTGAAAGTTTTGTAGAATTCGTTTATGAAGCCATCTGGTTCAGGACTTTTGTTGTTGGGGAATAAATAAATATTTTTTTAAAAAAAGAGCAAGAGAAATAAAGTCACCCACAGTTTAAGGAATTACAAAGACATGGAGGTGTGAAGCCACAGTGACCTTCATATGGTATGTAAATTCAGATTAGTGTAGTGATCACAGCTAGTGAAACTGAGGCCCCAAATGAATTAGATGTGACTGGAACCTAGCCTACAACATAGGACCAGGACATACTCGAGTCTCAAAGTCTCCTTATAGTCTTTTTGGAACTCTATCATAAAGTCCTTTTATTCTCTCACAACTTAAAGATATTGATGCTCTGAAGATAGCAGCCATGCATCACAGGGTTGTCTGATGACCGGTTCAAATGAGTGAAATGCCTCAGGATATATATGTTCATTTACAAGACACACCTCATGTAAAAATTAGAGTTTATACAGTTAATTTAAGTGACTTGAAACAAAGTGTACTTATTACTAGGGGATTTTACTTAATTATTTTAGTAACCATAGTTCCTTAAGGTTCCAGAGAAGACAAAGAGGTCTGATCCACATGGGCTTAGAGGGTTACAGTATTGCATTGCCCACTTGGCAGGAGGAGAGTAAGACAGTGATTTTTCTCTTTAGTTGCATATGATTTATTTCAGAAAAAGCAAGTCTCCTGTTCCATTGCACAGTTCTCACACTTCCGGATGATGTTTCCACATATTCTTCACAATATAACACCCAACTCACATGGTAGCAAATTAAAATAAAATCAGTGGGAAAGACAAGATAAATCAACTTATCTTCAAGGCATTTTTCCAATTTTTTAAATGTATTTTATTTGTTTTATTTTAATGAGAGAAGAGAGAGAGGGAGAGAGAAAGAGAGAGAGGGAGAGAGAGAGACTCCAGACCACTGCTTAGCTCTGGCTTTGGTGGTACTGAGGCATTGAACATGGGACTTTGGAGCTTCAGACTGAAAGACTTTATGCATAACCATTATGTTATCTTTATCACCCTTCCTTATTATTTTTTTTATCCTCAGAGATTATCTTAATCCCCTTCCTAAATTGTGACCTCTACCCATAAACACTCAATAATTAGGAGTTGATTACATGTTAGATGTTGGGTTATTCTGCCATCTCAGTTGCAGCAGCAAAGACAAGCATCTAAACAAATATTCTAAACAAAAAGAAATTAGGCTTATTGTTGATTGATAAACACAGAAATCCTCTACTCGGGAAAAATTCTATTTATGAAAATTTTTATTTTGGAACAGTTTTTACCACAGACCCTGAAACATAAGCCAGGATTTCTTAAATTTTCTTAAATTTGAAATGATTTATTTTCTATTACAGTTTTCTCTAACATACTTAACTTTTCATAAGCATAAGCTAGAAGCTAATATATTTCCTTCAATTCCAACAAACTTATTCTACCTTATATTTTTCTCTAACATAACCATTATTATGAAATTATATACACTGACATATAGACAAGAATACTTATAGGTTAAACGTTAAAAGTTTTTTCTCAACAAAATTAACAATGAATACAAGTAAAGCTTTTGGAAATTGTGATAAGTGCCCTGGTGCACCAGACCCCTAACTTACTGGCATCATGTTGTTTCTGACACAAACATCCAAGGAACATATTATAGTGATCATGGAGTTCTTTGAAGTGTTAGCCTCAGGAAGGACAAGAGGATATTAACACATCTCTGCAGCTTTCCGTAGTAGGAAGCAATGAGAAGTAGCTCATCCAGTTAGTGACCCTCTGTCCTTATGGGTTTCATCACTTTTGCCCTCTCCAAGAATGAGGCCTGGTGCGGCTGAACTGTTGGAATGCTAAGATGAATTGTGGCAGAAGAGATCATGAATACCTCAGGACAGTGAATGGAGCAGGAAGAGCAGGACTATATGTTGGAGTCCTTGGCCAGGATCCCTTCAACTAAGGACTGGAAGTGTAATAGGTCAGGTTCAGAGATGTAGGCTACTCGCTTCTCAAAGTGTTCACCAAGGAAAACCAGCGGACTTCCTGTATCGTTACTCTAAAGACAGAAAGTCTGGGACAGTCTGAGGGAGAGCTGTGTTTATCCTCTCAGATAGTGAGACTAAAACATCACTTAATAAAGAACCTCTGCTCGCAAGCCCAAGAAAAAAGTAAGTCAATTAAATTCTTCAAAAGCGGCTATTATTACAGCACAAGATCCCTGCCTACAAGAGCTTACATTCCGGTTGGGGAGACTATATATGAGTAAATATATAACAACATCAGATAATTATAATGCTATCGAAGGGGGGAGACATGATTCAATATATGAAGGTGGTAGAGAGGGTAAGGATTCTCACTACTGGTGACTGAGCAGAGACTTGGATAGGATGAGAGAGGAAACCAGGTAGTTTCTGACAAAAAAAGTCACCAGATTATAAGGACAGCCAGTGCAAAAGCCCTGGGCTGGGATATTTGTTGTCTTCAGGGAGCAGCAATTATGAATGTTGCTATTATGAATACTTCTGCATTGGCTTTGGTTTGGACATAGATTTTTATTTCTCTTGGATAGATACCAAGGCATGAAATTTCTGGATCATATGTTAATTTTGTTTATATATTTGAGAAATTGCCAGACTGTTTCCCAAAACAAACCATTTTTCATTACCATCAGCAATACATTAGGATTTCAATTTCTCTTTGTCCTTTTCAGCACTTGTTAAATTTCTGACCTTTTTCATTCTAGCACATATGAAGTCATATTTGCGATTTTGATTCCTATTTCTCTGGCAAATACTGACCATTTCTAAATCTCCTTTGGAGAACTGTTAATGCAAATAAAATTAAAATTGGTTTATTTGTCTTATATTGAGTTATAATTTTTTGAATTTTTTATTAGTTATTTAATAATGATTGACAAGATTGTGGGATAAGGAGTACAATTACACACAATTCCCACCACCAAAGTTCCATATCCCCTCTATTGGAAGCTTCACTATTCTTTATCCCTTTGGACTAATGGACCAAAATTCTTTATGGGATGCAGAAGATGGAAGGTCTGACTTCTGTAATTGCTTCTGCACTGAACAGGTTGATCCATACCCCCACCCCCATCCTGTCTCTGTCATTCCCTAGTGAGATAAGGCTCTGGGGAGGTGAGGTTCCAGGACATACAATACAAGGTTTCTATTGGTGAGGTCATCTGTCCAGGGAAGTCAGGTTGGCATCATGGTAGCATCTCCAACATGGTGGCTATAAAGTGGTAAGATATAAAGCAGGACAAGTTGTTTAATAATCAGGAACCTTGGTACTCAGTGTTCGGAACTCCCTCTGCCTCCACACAACCTTTACCTGACATGCTTTTTCTGTGGAAATCTACACGAGTCACTCTCACCTCCCCAGGTGTTGCATATGGGTTTCACAGTCAGTGATGCCTATACTTACCTATTTAAAATTGTAAATACGTTCTCACTGTTTTTCAGCACTTCTGACTTGTTTATCCTACTTTCTCTCCAGAGCACTTCATATCTTCTAACACATGGCATGTTACATTTATTTATTATGTAGATTATTTATATTTTTTCCACTGACTTAAGTGAGTATTTTGTGGTCTGTTTCATTCACTAGTATATCCCTAACATTCGGAAGAGGCGTAACATATAATGAATAGGTTTCTAGTGATGATAGATGAACAAATGGAATATGGATAAAGGTAAAATCAACTAAGATTTATAGAGAATTAGACAAATCAAGAATGTTTTATCCATCAGAGTCTTCCCATAATCCCAAAATAACAGATTAATCATCGATAATCTAGCCCTATCTATTCCTGTATTGCTTCCACAGACCTCAAAGTCTAAGAGCAGTGACAAGGAATTTTTGTTCACAAAAGGACCAAAAGTAGCTTCTGTCTCCTTCTCCTTCTCTTTCTCTTTTTTCTTTTCTTTTTTTTTTATTGGTTTTTTTTTGTTTGTTTTGTTTTGTTACATTTCCAGATCTCTTCACTGAAATGAAAATAAAATCTCCATCTATGTAGGAAATAGTTTCTTTCTTTTTTTTTTTTCTTTTCTGTTCTGTCTTTATTTGCACCAGAGCAACACTGAATTCTAACTACTGATGGTGCTGGGGGCTGAACCCAGAACTGTTTCTATGCAAATCCTGTGCACTACCACTGCACACCTCTCTGGCCCTGTTTCTGCTTTCAGTACTTAATCGACCTACTCCTTAGATATTTTATTTCCTTAATTTGTATTTACATCTCAACATGGTCTCTTCCCCTTTCTTCCACAGTGTCTGGATTGCTTCTCTCTCAGATTTTTAGATGGCAGTTTTTCAATTTCTCAGAAAGTCGTCCCCTCCCCTTAAAAAATAATCCTTGCAATAAATCTAAACTTTTTTATCTTTTTTAATCCACAAACCTGGCATGTACTTCTGTAATTTGAAACCTTTTTATTGTCACCAGAGTTATTGCTGGAGCTTGGAGCTACAAACCCACTGCCCCTAGCAGCCATCCCCCCCTTTTTTGTTCGTTTTATTGTTGTTGATTTTTCTTTCTACTTTATTGGATAGGGCAGAGAGAAATTGAGAGGGGAGGGGAAGATCGAGAGGGATAGAAAAAGATAGATACCTGTAGCCCTGCTTCCCCACTTGTGAAGCTTCCCTCTTGAAGGTGAAGAAACAGGCTCAAACACACGTCTTTGAGCATGGTGGTGTCTGCACTTAAGCAGGTGTGCCATTACTCCCCCCCACCCCAAAAGTACTTTCTAGAATACTTTTAAATAAGGTCTTGCTATATGACAAAGGACAGTCAAGCTCCTGAAAGCTGTTGCCATGGTGATCCTAGGTTGTCTTGAATATCAGCAAGATTGCCAATGAGGTTTTCTGGCCATCTGGATAAACATCAGGCAGAAGGCAGGCATTAATCCAGGGGGTTAGGGAGTGACTCTTGGGTTTTGTTCTTCACAAGAGGTGGTGAAGACTGGAAAATGAATGACAGTGGACTTTTTTCTTTTATTGGAAGTCATGTGGGGTTGTGCACTGTGGCAAACTGTATAGCCTGCTTGGTAGAATTGGTAAACACTCTCATGTGTTGCTTCACCAAATTACACTTTTCACTGAGAAAGAATAAAAACTCTTTATTCTAAAAAGATGAAGTTAAGCTTAGAGTAAAGCTTAAGAGATGAAGTTGCATACACGAATGTAGATTAGCTTTCTTTGCTCCACTAGAGGAAGGAATATAAATAACAATGGGCAAGGAGTAATGGATGATTTCATATTTTTTCACTTTTCTGGGACAAATCACAGTAATATATATTATATTTTTCTGATGAATTCTGTGAAATTGGAAAACTTCCCTGGAAGAATGAATTAGAAATTATAAGAGTGGCTTCTAGAATCTTTGCCACTTTGAAACAGGAAAACCAAGCAAGGTGCTGCTGTTACTAAGCAACTGCTGGGTTGTTTGTTTTTTTAATAGCAAGATTAAGATAAATAGGTATGTAATAGGGCCCCAACAGTAATTAGCCTTTTAGTTCAGGTCGCCTGTCTTTCCAGCATAACCCTGGGAGCAGACTATTTGCATCCTAATGAAATATGTGTTTCTCAAGAGGCAAGAAAACATTTCTCCTAATGGAATTTTGTTTTATTTCTTCTCTTTCTGTCCATCTGTCTGTCCGTGTGTGTGCTTCTCTGGCTTGTTTTTGCTCTGTGGGATGACAGAACCATCTGCTGCTGAATCCCGGGGGAAATGCAGCATCTCTGAGGATGAGCTGATCACTGCTATTAAAGAAGCAAAGGGGCTCTCCTATGAAACCACAGAGTGTACAAGGCCAGCTGTCCAGGTGACCAAAAAGTCCGAGGCCAAGTTCAGATCTGGGCTGCCCACCATCCCCAGTCCCCTGGACCATGAGGCCAGCAGCGCAGAATCAGGGGACTCAGAGATTGAACTGGTGTCGGAGGACCCACTGGCCACAGAGGATGCACTGCCTTCTAGCTACGCGACCTTTGGCCATGTGGGCGGCCCGCCACCCTCGCCTGCCTCACCTTCCATCCAATACAGCATCCTGAGGGAGGAGCGTGAGGCCGAGCTGGACAGCGAGCTTATCATCGAGTCATGTGACGCCTCCTCAGCCTCGGAGGAGAGCCCTAAGCGGGAGCAGGACTCACCTCCAATGAAGCCAGGCACCCTGGATGCCATCCGAGAAGAACCCGGTATCCGAGCAGAGGAGAGTTCTCCTATCTTACAGGGCCTGGCCACGCAGGAACCCTTCCTCAAGTTCCCATTGGCTGCCCCCAAAACAGGCTTTGAGATGTCCTCTGAAGATGGGTCCCCAGCACCCAAGGAGCCTGAGCTACAGTGGAAACCTGCAGAAGCTGCAAGTGCCAACCCAAGTTCTGTGACCACAAAGGACACTGAGCTTCAAGGTGCTGGCACCAGGCCCCCTCTGCTGTTTATCAATAAGCAGAAAGGTAAAGTGACATCTTTCCTGATTGAAACAGGGTAATTTGCATAGCTTCCTCCGTAGTGCTCTGAGGCTTTCAGTAGGCTGGCAGTTCAGGCTCAGCACTGCAGTCATGCCATTGTGGTCAAGCAGTTGACTAAAGAGCAGTTCCAAGGCCTGTGAGGAAGAGATGAGAGAATTCAGATTCACAGCTGGGATTTCAGTGGCAGAACCACTTCAACTGACCTGGCTGAACCCAAACCACCAATAATGAGCAGTTTTGTCTATACTCCCAAGTTCTCCTTAAGGGAGTGAATTGGCCCTTCCTTTCATTCCAGGACTGGCTTTCTTGTTACTATGCAGATCCACTTTTTATTTCCCAGTCTCTCAGTGATGTGGAGTGACTGCAGTCCCTTTAGATACTGGAACTGTCAACAGCACATTCTATTTTGCCAAGCTTGTTTCTTAAACAGGCCAAGAGGAATTTCAGACTATCCTTTCTTCTTACCAAGGAGAAAAGGATTTGGAGTGCTGTGTGTGTGTGTGTGTGTGTGTGTGTGTGTGTGTGTGTGTGTGTGTGTGTGTGTGTGTATGTGTGTGTGTGTGTTCAGGCTAGTCAGGAAGAACAGTGGCCAAAGTTGACTCCAGTGTTTCTCTTGTTTCTAAGCAAGACCTAAGTTGACTAATTTTTAAACTCATTTATAAAAATTAGAATGACTAATTTGGCTGTTACATCCTCCCAATAAGAAACCTTGAATTGGGGGTTCGGGCAGTAGTGCCACGGGTTAAGTGCATGTGGTGCTAAGCGCAAGGACTGTGCATAAGGATCTGGGTTCAAGCCCCCGATCCCCACCTACAGGGGAATTGCTTCACAGGCGGTGAAGCAGGTCTGCAAGTGTCTATCTTTCTCTTGCTCTCTCTGTCTTCCCCATCTCTCTCCATTTCTCTCCGTCCTATCCAACAGCAAGGACATCAATAACAACAATAATAAAAATGACCACAACAATGATAAAAAAAAAACACCTTGAATTGGACTCTTGAAAAGCAGGAAAATAAAAAGAAAAAAATTTAAATTTTTTATTTTAATGAAGGAACGATACAGAGAGAAAGATACAAGAGGTATCAGACCACTGCTCAGCTCTGGCTTGTTGTGGTGCTGGGAATTGAAGCAGAGACCTTCTATCTCCCCAACCTTGGAAGAAATGATTTTATATTCCAGAAACAGCTTGTATAAAGGTCTTCTCCCCTTCCCCAAATCTTCCACTGCCCTGATTGCAACTGTGTTATGAAATTCAGGAAAAGAGTCAGGGCTGGGAATAAATAGGACCCTGTACAGCACTGTGAGCAGGCTGCATCAAGGGAGGGTAGAGAGCTTCTCCCAAGGTTCGGATAGAGAACACCCAGGTGTAACATTCCAGCAAAGCTTGCAACTATAACTTTGCTCAGGGTCCCCTCTCACCAGTTTCCTCTGCTTTTTTAAAAAGTATTTTGCTGGGGGCTGGGTTAAACATACATGGCGCAAAGCACAAGAACTGGCATAAGGATCCCGGTTTGAGCCCCCGGCTCCCCACCTTCAGGGGGGTCGCTTCACAAGTGGTGAAGCAGGTCTGCAGGTGTCTTTCTCTCCCCTTCTCTCTCTTGCCCTCTTCTCTTGATTTTTCTCTGTCCTACCCAACAACAACAATGATAAACAACAAGTGCAACAAAAGGGAAAAAATAGTCTCCAGGGGCAGTGGATTCATAGGGAGCCTCAGTGATAACCCTGGAGGCAAAAAAAAAAAAAAAGAAGTATTTTGCTTTTGAGGGATAGATAATTGTGCAAGTAAACTCTTCTTGTTATATACACTAACTTCAATGATGTTAGTAGCAATTAAAATATTTCATCTAAAAATAGAAGACACAGTCTTTCTTAGAGATCAGAAACTAGCTTCTAAATTCTTTATAATTAACACAACATGGTGGGGGAATGTAGAGAATTGTTATTAAAAAAAATAAAAGATAAGTCTGCAGCTTGACTGCTAGTGGGTTAGACACAAGGGCATTGGGGGGAGGCATTATAATTGATTCTTAATTTCACAAATAACTATTCTGTAAGAGTCCAAAATGTATTCAGTATGTTTCTTTGTGATTGAAGTTTTATTTTATTTTTTTACATGAGAACACTGTTCAGCTCTGGCTTATGGTGGTGCTGGGGATCAAACCTGGGACCTCAGAGCCTCAGGCATGAGAGTCTGTTTGTATAACCATTATCCTGTCTCCCCCAGCCTTCTTTGTTATTGAAAATTAAAATTAATGTGGGTTCTCTTGTCACCACTTTGACTGTGGTAGGAAAAGACCCTTCAATTTGCAGGGAACCTAAGGAAGCAACAGTAGCATGAACAATCCAAAGTCCCCCGCAGTTATCAAACAGTGGAGTTTGAGTCCTACTAAGCATGAATATATATGGTTTTACAGGAACAGGCATGTGTTTCCATTATACCCCATAGCTGGTGTCCCTGAAATCATCATCATGTGCACAGTGATGTTCAAATATACTTACTCTCAAAAGTCAGTATATCTAGAGACTATTACAAAGAAAATGGAATTGTACAGGGCCCATTTCCTTTCTTAGTGAATCTGAGAGACAAGTATGCTGGTTGAGACTAAGTGACCAGACATCTGATGAAGGGTTAAGGTGATGGAAAACTGTAGCTGTGGATGAAAAAGGCTTCAGATCATCTTTTATGACCAATACTGGTATCATTCTAATCTCTGTGCAAGTTACCCCATATGGCTTGGACCCTCTGCTGTCAAGTTTCGACGTTAGAGAGGAAATTAGTGATAGTCTTTTCAAGTGATCAAGGCATGCCAGGGTGAATAACCTGTGTGCCAAGGGGTCCTTTGAAATTCTGTCTGCCTCTGAGACTCATGCTCAGCTGTAGTCTCTGAGAGTAGAAAAGGTCATTCTGGGGCAGCCAAGCTCTGGGATCCTGTGTGAATGACTCAGTGCCACCATCAGATGATTTGAACTCTGAGGTTCCTTCTGGTCTCACTAGCACCATCTCAGCAGGGGAGGGGATCAGTGCTGCACAGCCTCTTCCATGCAATTCTCAGTCACTGTCCGTGGCCAGCCGGGTTGTACTTGTGGTAAGTTCGAAATTGACCTCAGTGGTAAAATCAAGTCAGCCTCTGTAGTTTCCCTGTTCTTGTCCACCTAAGCTTCTGACAGTATAAATGCATTCAAGTTTATTAATTCATTAGTATGCATACACCCCTGACTTTGGATCCTTTCTGTGATGTGGGTGAGGCTAAGCTTCATAAAGGACTAGAAGTATTTAGAATAAGGGAAAAATTAATATCTACTGGAATCATAGCATGTAAAGTCAGCTGTAGCTGGCCCTACTTGTATACATGCACTTGAGGTATTTTTTTTTTTGGAGGTTTCTTGCCTTTCAGAGATCTCTGCCACTATGACAGTGGAAATAGAATGCAGTTCTTCATATTACAGGGTCCCTGAATCCTACTGCCCTACAGCTCTGCTCCCACATGCCTTGTAGGGTGGCCTCTATTAAACACTAGGCTCTTAGGGTAAATACATTTTTATTGCTGAAAAGTTACCCCTAATTGTTAGGGATTTCTATATGAAAAGTCAACAAAAAATTCTGTGTGGTGGAAAAGGACCTAAGTTGGGAGTGACCATGTTTTACAGACCTCTGTCATGGTGAGATGAGAAATTTTACCTGTGTGTTAAGAACTGTATTAAAAACCATTAACTCTTCATGGTATAAAAAAGGGGGAAAAAATCAGTGAAACACAGATACCCAATATGAGAACAATCTTTAGGAAATAGTGGTCTCTTTATATTTCCTTCCTTCCTTACATTTTGATTATTCTACTTTACAAATCAAAAATATAGCTCAGGAGCTGGGCAGTAGCACAACAGGTTAAGCTCACATGGCCCGAAGCACAAGAACTGGCATAAGGATCCCAGTTCAAGCCCCCAGCTCCCCACCTGCAAGGGGGTCACTTCACAAGTGGTGAAGCAGGTCTGTAGGTGTCAATTTTTTCTCCTCCTCTATCTTCCCCATCTTTCTTAATTTCTCTCTGTCCTATCCAACAGCAATAACAACAATGATAGACAACAAGGGCAACAAAAGGGAAAAATGGCCTCCAGGAGCAGTAGATTCGTAGTATAGGTACCGAGCTCCTGTGATGATCCTGGAGGCAAAATATAAATATATATATCATGGACCAGCACTGCTAACATCTGAGAACTTGTTAAGAACCCCAGGTACCATCCCAGTCCTACAGAATCAGAGTCTGCATTTTTTTTTATTTTTATTTATAAAATGGAAACCCTGACAAGGCCCAGAATCTGCAGTTAAAATGTCATTCCTAGTGATTTCTATGCATATTAAAGCTCCAGGAGCAGGTTTTTTTTAAGTGTAAATACTTTTAAATTTTTTATTAGTGATTTAATGACAAGACTGTGGGATAAGAAGAGTACAATTCCATACAATTCCCACCACCAGAGTTATATATCCCCTCCCCTCCATTGTTTTTAATAAACAGGAATCAAAAGGTAGGGAAAAAGAAGATGAGAATAAGAATCTTAGCGTGGAAAGAAGTTAGGAAGTCTGTTTTAGGTATGTACCTAGGTCGTATGACTTCCGTAATTTTTGCTTAAGCTTGATAGCTAACATAAGATGGACTAAAAATATCATCTGGGAAGATGGCGTTGGAGTTGAGCATAGATTTAGAAAGTTAGATTAGGGCAGAGATTAGCTTCCAAACTTAAAGAAAACCTATGACTAAAATTAGTTATTCACCCATCAGTCTGACCCAGGGCCCATATACACACATATTTAGCACAGGAGTCTATGTAACCTCTGAGTTCCTGTCAGTCTGTGGTAGCAATCCATAGTCATATTTGGGAACATTCTAGGCTGTATTTTTCTCAGGACCAGTCTTCCTCAAGTGATAGAGTAGGATGGCTCAGCTTCCTTTCAGAAAGAATTACAGTCTCTACCATTGCTATTTTATAGTAAGGGCAAGGTCCTGCAGAGGTACCCATAAGGGCTTATGATGATGTTCCTAATGAAAGTGACCAGTAATGGTAGATAGAGGGATCTATTAGTGGTCTAGACCTATCATATTTATGGGGGAATCCAAGGTGATGTCCCAGGTGATGGGCTAGCCAAGTAGTGACCAAAAATGCCATCATTTGAACCAGTCTCTTGCCTTTTTTCAGCTTTTGTAGTTCCTTATTTATTTGACAAGCTTAGACTTTCTCCCAGCTATTAAAGGTTAAGTTTCATTTGCTGTATCAAAACCATTATTGGGTTTGTGGGGTCTGGCTTCAAGATAGGGAGAAAATACACCTAGGATTTTAGTGGGGCCTAATTTAACCTCAAGTTTACTGCATTCATTTGTTTGAGGATTCCAGTATGGTTGTTATAGGGACAATAATTATCCTTTAGTATATATATATATATATATATATATATATATATATATATTTTTTTTTATATGTATATCATTATATCTTTTGACCAATTGTATACAATGTTTCTTCTAAAAATTATTAAGGGGTGACAATAATGTTGATTCTGTCAGAAGAGATTAAGAAATATATCTTACTTTCTTTTGAATAGTTAGTTGAATAGACAGTGATTGAGGGAAGTGAAGTAGGGGTACGAGTGTAGGTTGTCTAGGCCTAAGTATTAATATTTGATTAGAAAATTTATGGTGCCTTCTTTAGGCCTTTCTACTAGATTTCCAAGCTTATTAGATCTAAGTCTAATTACAGCAGACTATTAAACATTTTTACTTTGAGGTATATAGTTGCTCCTAACTTATGGTACCTGTATACATGTACCCAATCCTCTAGGCCCTAGTCTATATCTAGGATATGTAACTTTGTTAGAGAGCGCACCATCTGAAATGGAAATAGGTAGTACCATGTGTTGGGAAAGGTCACACCAGATTATTGGAGATGATAGTTTGATATCTCTGCCTCTGGATACAATCTGAGGCTCTACATGGGTTTTATTAGCCATTGCCATCGCCCAAATTCTATTCTGATAAATTCTCTTTTCTGAATTTTAAGCTCACTTTCCTACTAGCTTACTGGATATCCCATGGACTTTGCAAATTAACTCTTTTTTTTTTTTTTTTTCAAAATCCTGTTGTTTCCCTACTTTGGTTCATTTCTTTTTTTTAATTGGGGAATTAATGTTTTACATTCAACAGTAAGTACAATAGTTTGTACATGCATAGCATTCCCCAGTTTCCCATATAACAATACAACCCCCACTAGGTCCTCTGAATCCTTGGACCTGTATTCTCCCCACCCACCCACCCCAGAGTCTTTTACTTTAGTGTGATAATGAAGGCTTATAATTTGGGCTTCATTTTTGGTGTGAAGAAGCAAGTCTGGTCTGGATCTGAGCAATCACTCCCTAATCTGATATCATGTGAAAACTTGAACCTGCTTGTTAACATTTTGTTGATGAGTCTTTCGATAGTGTTTGCTTATAAAATTTTCAACCATACTATCCAAAATGTTCTTCATCTCTGAAAAACTGTTATAAAAGTACCTAATGGTGGCTTCAGGACACTGAGGAATTTTCCTTGTCAGCCTCAATAGATTTGCTCCTAATCTACTTTTGAACATTCACCTCCAAGATGTGTCTATAGATCCATGATGGTTATTATACCTCTGTAATATTTTGATGTAAATTGTTTGTTTCATATTAAACCCAGACTCCCTAGTAAATTTCCTCTGGGTGGGTGGGGCACAGATTATCTCCCTAAATGGGTTCAACTTAACCTTAAACTTGCATATTGAGGCAGAGGAAATCACAACTTTAAGTCCCAAATATGTATCAAAACTGTAATAACAAGCAAAGAAAAAAAAAAGTATCATGTCCAAGAGCAGAAGTCAAAGCTAGAGAAAACATAGCTTTGTGGGAGACCACAAACTGGGATCTAATGTGGGGACAAGCACAACACTGGGTCTGGTCATTTCAACTCATAACTTCAGTTGACTGTAGTCACTGTCTGTGAGTATTTAGTATTTCCTAAGTCAATTCTATCTTTGTAGTGGCTATTCTAGGTTTTTTTTTTCTCTATGATTATTTTTTCTTTTTTATTTAATTGGGGGATTAATGGTTTATAGTAAATACACTTGTTGGTACATTTGTAACATTTCGCAGTTTTCTGCAAAACACTGTGACTCCCAGCCTAGATCTTCCTCCACCATACATGCACCATGAATTGATAACACCCCAACCCCAGCATCCTTTACTTTGGTGCAATATATCAAACCCAGTCCAAGTTCTACTTTGTGCAATATATCAAACCCAGTCCAAGTTCTACTTTGTGTTTCACCTTTTTGCTCTTATTTCTCAACTTCTGTCCATGAATGAAAATATCACATATTTGTCCTTCTCTTTCTGCCTTATCTCAATATGATTTCTTTAAGCTCCATTCAAGATGAAGTGAAAAAAATGAATTCATCATACTTTTTTTTTTTACATTTCTTAAATTTTTTAATGTTTATTTTCCCTTTTGTTGCCCTTGTTTTTTTATTGTTGTTGTAGTTGTTGATGTCGTCGTCGTTGGATAGGACAGAGAGAAGTGAAGAGAAGAGGGGAAGACAAAAAGGGGGAGAGAAAGATAAACATCCTGCAGACCTGCTTCACCACCTGTGAAGGGACCCTCTGCAGGTGGGGAGACGGGGGCTCAAACCGGGATCCTTAAACCAGCCCTTGTGTGCGGGCATCACAAATTTCTCAACAGCTCATCTGTTGTTGAACACCAAGGTTGCTCCCAGGTTTTGGCTATTACAAATTGTGTTGATATAAAGACTGATCTTTTTGGATGGGTGTGTTTGGTTCCATAGGATACATCTCCAGGAGAGGAATTGTAGTGATAGGGAAGGTTCATTTTTAGCCTTCTGCAAGTTCTCCAGACTGTTCTCCACTGGGTTTGGTCTAATATGCATTCCCACCAGCAGTGCATGAGAGTTCCTTTTACTCCCACAGCCTTTCCAGCATTTGTTTTTACTATCCTTTCTGATGTAAGACCTACTCACAGGGGTGAAGTGGTATCTCACTGTTGTCTTTATTCTGTAACTATTTTGGATAGCAACATATTTTTCATTGAGGAGAAAATGTTTAGGCCTATAGAATGTTAATTCATGCTCATTACCTACTTTCAAAAAAATAATATAATGCATAAGATCAAAAAAGTGAAAGAGAAGAAACTGTAGTAGGTTATTCTAGTTTTTAAATGACCAGTACAGTTGTTTCATCCAGGTAAAGGACTGATCTATGGCTTTTCCTCTCCTTGTGATTGAGGACAGGTAGCAGGGAGAATAGATTAGGGGCTCAATGGGATTATTTGGTTGTTCCAGGCAGTGTCTCTCAAAACATCAGTAGTTTTTGCTAAAATAACATATGACTGGGCTCACTCTAGAATCTCCTTGAAAGTGGCTGAGGAATCTACTTCATTAAGTGGCTGCACTGTGAATCCTGGGAGCACCAGATTAGGAAACTGTGCTGGGGACTGTGCTCAGATTGACCTCTTGAAATCCTCAGCTTCACTTTTGGCAGTTTCCTCTCTGGCTTCTTCCAGGACCTGTGGCAGAATCTGGAAAGTTGGATTTTCTGTTTGGACTTAGACTTCATCAAAATGGCTGGTGTGTGACATTTGAATGAAATCCATACTGTTCACTGTGAAGACTCCCCATCCTCATGGGGCAAGAAGAGAAATGTGACCATGCTCTGCCTTTCCAGCTCATTCTGGAGGCTGCTTCTAATATGTCCCTACCCGACAAAGACTCCAGAACAGAAGTTTCTGAAGAATAAGAAGGAACATAGTTATTTATGTTCTCAATGTAATATTATCAAATATTGGCATTTAGTCCTTCTAAAACTACTATGGTCTAAGTTTGTAGTGAATTTACTGTCAAGGTTTGTACAATTATACTCCACGACAGTCTCCCTGTGGTGAAATCACAAACTGATGTACTTCTCAGAATATGTCTCCATTGCTACGTAACGTGACTAGTTTACAGTGTCCTGAATAAGAGGGGTCCCTTGCTTGAAAAATTCATGGGAGAGAAAGAAAGCTGGATTTGACTTGTATACTTTCAGTAACATGAGAAGTGACAAATTTTTATTTTATTTCATTTTTAATATTTATTATTCAATAGAGACAGAGAAAAAATGAGAGGGGAAAGAGACAGAGAGACACCTACAGCCCTGCTTCACCACCTGTGAAGCTTTCCCCCTGCATGTGGAGACCAGGGGCTTGAACTTGGGTCCTTCACACTGTAATGTATAAGCTTAATCAGGTGTGCCACTGCCTGGCCCCTGAAGTGGCAAACTTTATAATAGTATGCAACAGTAAATAGTTTGCTATCATAATAAAGAATTCAGTTCATAGCTGCATCCTCTGGTAAATACAGAACTCTGGCTTAACTCTTCTGGTGCAGGCACTTCATTCCTACAACTCTTGGCTAGACATTGAAATTTTAGGAGATTCGTTTATATAGAGTTCTTGTAAAAGCAGAATATTTATTCCCAAACTATGTATTTTACTTTCAAACTATTATTTACCTTCTTCTAACAACTCTAGGAGATATGTTTGATTCCACATTTTAAAATACAGAAGAGATGAAGTAAAAGAAATCAAATAGAGTGAAAGACTTTCATGTCGATTATTTCCACTCACTGTTAATGTCTGTTGCCATCCAGTGGTTGTGATGAAAATATCCAACCTTCACTTTTCCTTTTTCTCTTTTTTTTCTTCTCTCTCTCTCTTTTTGCCATCAGGGTTATTTCTGGGGCTCACTTTCTGCATAACAAATCCACTGCTCCCAGAAACCATTTCTTCTTCTTTTTTTCCTTTTATTTGACAGGATAGAGAGGAATTAAGAGAGGAGGTGGAGGAAGAGAAGAGGAGAGAGAGAGACTTGCAGGCATGCTTCACCACTCCTGAAGCTTCCTCCTTGCATGGTGGGGACTGGGTTTTTTTTGTTTGTTTGTCTGTTTTTTCAAGGATTGTTTCTTGATTGCTGTGACTCTAAAGACATTGTAGTCTGGTCATGTTCTTCAGCAGGTTTGGCAAGGTTCTTGTCTTGTACCCCACCTCTTACCAAAGTAAAATTATGGTGAACTATTAAGCCTTATGTAGCTTGAACATGGCACCAGCAGTGGAGTTCTGTTCAGACTCAGAGGGCCTTATGGAAGGAAATTTTACCTGTGATTAGATAGCATACAGTATACAGGATATACCGTGTCTGTAGTAATTCTACCCCATTTATGTCATTTCTTTGATGTTCCTCCTTATTTTTGGAGTAGAGGAAATTAAAGGAAAAAGAGAGGGAGGCAGGGAGGGAACCTTAGAATGCAGGTGGGGATAAAAGGGTATGGAAGAGCAGGCTATAGAAGGAGAGAATAGAGACAGAGAAAATAATTTAAGTAGAAATGATTAAAAATGAAATAGCTGTGCATCTAAATATTGATAATGGACAGATCAACTAGTAATTTTTTTATTCCTTTCTTTTCTTTTCTTTTCTTTTTTTTTTTCTTTTTGCTTCCAGGATTATTGCTGGGGCTCTATGCCTACACTATGAATCCACTGCTTCTGGAGGCCATTTTTCCCATTTTGTTGCCCTTGTTGTTGTCATTATTATTATTGTTGTCATTGCTGTTGTTGTTGTTGGATAGGACAGAGGGAATCGAGAAAGAAGGGGAGACGGGGAGAGAAAGACAGATACCTCCAGACCTACTTCCCTGTCCATGAAGTCACCCCCTGCAGGTGGAGAGCCGGGGGCTCAAACCAGGATCCTTACGCTGATCCTTGCATTTCACACCATGTGCATCACCACCTGGCCCCTGATAATTTTTTTTTATATTTTATATTTTTATTGGGGAATTAATGTCTTACATTCAACAGTAAATATAATAGTTTGAACATGCATAACATTCCCCAGTTTTCCATATAACAATACAACCCCCACTAGGTCCTCTGTCATCCTTCTTGGATCTGTATTCTCCCTACCCACCCACCCCAGAGTCTTTTACTTTGGTGCAATACGCCAATTCCAGTTCAGGTTCTACTTGTGTAATTTAATTTTTTTTTAACCAGATCATTGCTCAGCTGTAGTTTGTAGTGCTACAGGGGATTGAGCCTGGGACCATGGAGCCTCAGACATGACAGTCTTTTACATAACCATCATACTTTCTTTCTGACCCTAATTAATATAATTTAGGTTATATAAATTTCTTCTCATTTTGTTGTTTAAATATTTGTTGTATCAATAAGTATTATGCAGTGAGATGTGGCTTGGGGAGAATCTAGTCCAGTTACTCATATAGAGAGCAAATTCTTTCTATAGTGTATTTTTTCATAAGATTTCAATTAAGAAGTTTATAGGTTCTCTTCATATGTCACAGTCTTGCTTTCTAATGATCTATAGGAAGTTGACTTGATTTCACTAACAAGATTTTTCTCAAACATATTGTAGGCCAGGTTGCCTCTGGGAGGTTTTTTAAAGTTTGCTGACCCAGTTTATCTTCTTCCGGCGAGTATTTCCCCCCCCCCCAATATAGATGTTTAGGCCCCACTCTAAATATCCTAGAGTTCAATTTTTGAACATAGCACCTGACGATCAGTAAAATATCAGCATACCCAGGTGCTTTAAGATGCCCCTCCAAGGTTTGTAGCCACTGAATTACCCCATCTGCAATGTGTGATCTCATTATCTTCAGTTCCATTTGTTACTGCTCTCCAAACTCAGACATTTGTACTTTTATTTACTGTTAGTCAGGTATACTGTAGTAACAAACCCCACATTTCAATGACTTAGCCTAGCAAACATTTGTTTCTAGATCATGCAACATCTGAATCTAGTTGATGAGGACTTTCCTTTATCCAATTTTTACAAAGGGATCCAAACTTTCTCCCTCCTGTACCACTGAATATCAACATATGGCTTCCCTGGTTGCCATGCCAGGAGAGTAGAGAGATGGAGGGCACACTAGCTCTGCAAAGCCTCCTCCTGGAAATGGCACGTGTCACTTTTGCTTATGGTCTGTTAGCCAGAATTAGTAACATGACTCTTTTTTTTTTTTCTTCCTCCAGGGTTCCTGGAGGCCATCTTTTCCCCCTTTTGTTGTAGCTTCGTTGTGGTTGCCATTGCCGATGTTGTTCGATGTTGAATAGGACAGAGAGAAATGGAGAGAGAGGGGAAGACAGAGAGGGGGAGAGAAAGATAGACACCTGCAGACCTGCTTCACCACCTGTGAAGCGACTCCCCTGCAGGTGGGAGCCAGGGACGCGAACCGGGATCCTTATGCCAGTCCTAGCGCTTTGCACCACATGCGCTTAACCCACTGCGCCACCGCCCGACCCCCAGTAACATGACTCTTACCTGATGCGTGGGGCCCACTGGAAATTTGATGACCTCAACAGTCCTAATCACAGGCTTCTGACAGAATTCTCTTGTTTTAGACCTTCATAGCACTTACAATAGCCCATATGTGCATGTGTTTTATTTCTTACTACATTGTATATTCTTATATGTACATTTATTTATTTAGTGACTATCTTTACCAAATAAACTTCAAGTGCTTTGAGATCACTTTTATTCATTGCTGTATACCCAGTTCTGACAGTGGTGCCAAGTAAGTAATAAACATTTGATGATTAAATCAATGGTGACTCATACACACAGATAAGCCACTGCAGTTTATTATGGGATATTATTGTAGTTCAGTTTGTGTTTATACCTTGTATGCTTTTCCAAGGGCTCATTTATATGTTACTGAGTCCAGTGAAAGGTTAACAAAGAATAGAGCAATTAAGAAACACTGTGTGAGATTCACCTACTGTTACTCATGAAAAAGCATCTATCTTTTGACTATGCACTCCAGGTATGATCCACCCAGGAAAAAGCAAGTGGAATCAGCAGAACAAGATGCTTTTTCTGAGGTTCAGCTAACATAGTCAATAATAGATTTGAGTTGACAAAGCAGAAGGTGACATCACTGTAGGCCTGTGTTCAGCCTTTCTTTGCTGAGCCTGTGGATTTTGTGCAAGATCAGTCTATTGAAATTTTATAACCCCTATAAAATAGGAGAACCTTCTGTAGTGCATGCTTCTTACTAAGTTGACTACAACAGCACTTCTTTAAAAACAAGACCTGTTATTAAAGTTGGTATAGAAAGAGGAAGTATTACATAATGGTTAAAATATAAGCTTTAGAAGGCTGGGCAGTGGTGTACAAAATTAAACACACACGTTACAATGTGTGAAGACCTGAGATCAAGCCCCTGGTTCCTACCTGTGGGATGTGGGATTTGAAGCAGAGCCACAGCTGTTTCTCTGTCTTTAAAAAAATGTATTTATTTAGTATTGGATAGAGACAGAGAAATTTGAGAGGGGGAGGAGAGGGAGAGAGACAGAGAGACACCTGCAGCTCTGCGTCACCACTCCCGAAGCTTTCCCCCTGCAGGGGGGGACACAGCTGGTTCTCTTTCTCTCTCCACCCCCTCTCAATTTCTCTCTATTGTAATAAATAAGATAATTACTTCGTCAACACACTTTAGAGTAAGACAGATTTGGATTTGAACCTCCAGTTCACTACTGCTGACCTAAAGCTCCCCTAACCCCATCTGTAAAAATGTGTAATTTCTGCTCCCTTTATTATAATGAGATTTAACTGTATGATGCTTTTGATGATTTAGGTTAGTAATAGATCTGGTACATCATAAATAACAGTAATTACTATCACAGCTTCTGACTGGATCGTGTTTTCTGGACTAGGCAAGGCTACATATCCAGGTTACAGTCAGTGGTGGGGGTTACCAAGGATTACAAGAGAATGTGAAGTAGCATGGCTGGATGAACTCTCCTGGATGGGTTCCTGACATGGTGCTTCTGAAAGTGGATGGCAGTTTGGATGACATTGCAGCTCAGTAATGCACAGGAGCCTTGTCAGAAGCCCTACCCTCTGGCCCTCTAGTTCCATAGTGCACTTGACATTCCTTCCTTCCTTCCTTCCTTCCTTCCTTCCTTCCTTCCTTCCTTTCTTTCTTTCTTTCTTTCTTTCTTTCTTTCTTTCTTTCTTTTCTTCCTTCCTTCCTTCCTTTCTCTCTTTCTTTCTTTTCTCCTTTCTTTCTTTCTTTCTTTCTTTCCTTCCTTCTCCCTTCCTTCCTTCCTTCCTTCCTTCCTTCCTTCCTTCCTTCCTTCCTTCTCCAGGGTTATCACTGGGGATCGGTGCCTGCACTAGGAATCAATCCACTGCTCCTAGAGACCATTTTCCCCATTTTGTTACCCTTGTTGTTGTTTTTGCCGTTGCTGTTGTTGAGAGAGGAGTGGAAGATAGAGAGGGAGAGAGTAAGATAGACACCTGCATACCTGCTTCACCACTTATGAAGTGACCCCCCTGCAGGTGGGGAGCCGGGGGCACCAACTGAGATCCTTGTGCTCCTCCTTGTGCTTTGCGCCATGTGCTCTTAACCTGCTGCACTACTGCCCAGCCCCCCTAACATTCCTTTAGATGGGAGGATCTATGTAGACTCCTTTGTCCTACCTACATGGAGCTCACCTGTTCACCCCACAATGGTGGGGCGTCTGTCTTAGCTCAGAGATATCATCTCTCTTCATCAGTATTAAGGTTTAGCTTCCACTCAGCCTCTACCACTTGTAGCCCAGCTAGCAGCCATGCTAACAGGATGGCTTTCTTTGAGCACAGAAGATAGACCCAAAGTGGTAGCAGCTTTAGCGAAAGAACCATTAGGACCAGTTTCCTTTAAAAGGAACTTAATTCCCTTTTTCTCTAAGTGTAATTCTAAGTGTAATAAATCATAAGACTCATTCTTATGATTTATTATTATGGAAAGCTACCTTCTGAATAATCAGACTCCCCAAGAATATTTGCAGTAAAATTTGCTTAGCTATGTTTTCCCTGTGACCACTATGGGGCGGGGGGGACCTTTTAGATTAGCTAGGGGAAAAAAAAGAATAGCTAGAAAAATCCTTGTGGATTTTTTCTTTTTCTTTTTCTATTTCTTTTTAATTTTATTTTATTATTATTATTTTTTTAACCAGAACACTGTTCAGCTCTGGCTTATGCTAGTGTGGGGGATTGAACCTGGGACTTTAGAGCCTCAGGCATGAGAGTCTGTTTGCATAACCATTATGCTATCTACCCTCTGCCCCATTTTTCTTTTTCCCCCACCAGGATTATGGCTCAGTGCCTGCATGAGTCCACCACTCAAGGTGGCCATTTTTCCCCTTTCTTTATTCTTTTTTTTTTTTAATTTGATAAGACAGAGAGAAGTTGAGAGTGAAGGGTCAAATAATGAGAAACACCTGCAGCACTGCTTCAGCAATAGTGAAGCTTCCCCCATGCAGGTGGGGATGGGGGGGGAATTTGTTTTTTACATAAAATACTTTATTTGACTGTTAGTTCTCTCAGCCAGCTTTTCCACTATTGTTATACATTTTTAGTTCTCCTTACTTAGAAATAAACTTCCTGTCCTGTGGAATATTTGTTTGCGTGGTCCTCTTCAGGTAGGTGAACTGGCACCAGGCTGGGAACAGGGCTTATGCAGAATTTCTAGCTTCATCCTGGGAGGTTTCTTGCTTTAGGGGTATGTTTTTGCATTATCTTCTTGCCTCCCATTTTCATGCATTAAGAAATAATTGTGGGAGTCGGGCAGTAGCGCAGCAAGTTAAGTTCATGTGGTGCAAAGCGCAAGGGCCAGCATAAGGATCCCAGTTTGAGTCCCCTGGCTCCCCACCTGCAGAGGAGTCCCTTCACAGGCAGTAAAGCAGGTCTGCAGGTGTCTATCTTTCTCTTCCCCTCTCTGTCTTCCCCTCCTCTCTCCATTTCTCTCTGTCCTATCCAACAATGAAGACATCAATAACAACAATAATAACTACAACAGTAAAACAACAAGGGCACACCCGATCAGCTGGAGCCCTAATCTGGGAGTCCAGAGATTCCCAAACACATAATGGGCCTAGACCTTGAATAAATCCCTCTCTCCGGAGATTCCCAAACAGACATGATGGGCCTAGACCTTTAATAAATACCTCTCTCCATTGTTACCGGTCATATCTATCAGGAACAACACAATAGACCCCTTTGTGGGCCCACATAGGACCTTGCCCTCAACTTGGATCAACAATGGTAGAAAATGTTCTATCCTCCGAAGGGAGGCTGGACGATATACTCTTTGCTACACCTGAAGAAGATGAGTCCTGATATTGGGGCAGCTTGGAATGTTCCTACTCATAACCACAGAATGTGAGCTCAGATCTACAGGGATGCTGAGCTCACATAGGCTCCCAAACTGAATATGGGCCCAAGATCACATCAAATTGATGGGGTTTACAATCAACAACATTTATATACCTTTCCCATATGTGGGAGCTACTCTCTTCTCCCTAATCCAGGTTTTTGGTCCTTCTGCCAGCCATGACATCATCTTCCCAGACAATAATTAGGATCTACCTGTATATCAGATTTCAGGCTCAGGCAAAAAAAAAGATACTAGTATAGCCACAGGCCCTTTGGAATATAACTAAAATATGCCTGCTAGCTATCTACAGAATGGAGACACCCCCCCCCCCCCAACTCTTCATCTGCACTACTCCAGCCTTTAGGTCCATGAGTGGTCAACAATTTGTTTGGCTTTGTATGTTAACTCTCTTTTCAGCCTCCAGGTTCCAGATGCCAGCATGATGCCGACCAGACTTTTCTGGATAGACAGCCCCACCAATATGCCCTGGATCTCTGCTTCCCCAGAGCCCCACCCTACTAGGGAAAGGGAAAGGCAGGCTGAGAATATGGATCGACCAGTCAACGCCCATGTTCAGCTGGGAAGCAATTACAGAAGCCAGACTTTCCACCTTCTGCAACCCACAATGACCTTGGGTCCATACTCCCAGAAGGACAAAGAATAGGAAAGCTATCAGGGGAGGGGATGGGATATGGAGATCTGGTGCTGGGAACTGTGTGGAGTTGTACTCCTCTTTTCCTATGGTTTTGCCAATGTTTCCTTTTTATAAATAAAAATTTTTTTAAAATACAAGGGCCACACAAAGGGAATAAATAAATAAATAAATAAATAAATAATAAAAAGAAAAAAAGAATTGTTGGGAGTCAGTGCAGCAGGTTAAGTGCTCATGGTGCAAAGTGCAAGGACCAGCACAAGGATCGAGCCCCCAGCTCCCCACCTGCAGAGGAGTTGCTTCACAGGTGGTGAAGCAGGTCTGCAGGTGTCTGTCTTTCTCTCCCTCTCTCTGTCTTCCCCTTCTCTCTCCATTTCTCTCTATCCTATCCAACAACAACGACATCAATAAGAACAACAATAATAACTATAATAATAAAACAACAAGGGCAACAAAAGGGAAAATAAATGAATAAATTTTTATTTTATTTTTTTATATTTATTTTCTCTTTTGCTACCCTTGTTTTTTTTTTTTTCCGTTGTTGTTGTAGTTATTATTGTTGTTGGATAGGACAGAGAGAAATGGAGAGAGGAGGGGAAGACAGAGAGAGGAAGAGAAAGATGCCTGCAGACCTGCTTTACCGCCTGTGAAGTGACTCCCCCTGCAGGTGGGGAGCCAGGGCTTGAAACCGGATCCTTACTCTGGTCCTTGCGCTTTGTGCCACCTACGCTTAACCCGCTATGCTACCACCCGACTCCCATGAATAAATATTTTTAAAATTGTTAAAAAAATACAGGCCTTGTACAATCTATACAGGGCATTTCATAAAACAGTATGCACTTTAATCTTCCTTAAAAAAATAAGATTAGGGTCATCACTTTAAATACCTAATTCTTACTTGTGATCTGAACTTGAGTGCTCATAGCTCGATTTCAAATGGTATTTAAAAGAGATTATTATAGAAAGTTGCTTATGCAGATTTGAAAGAATAGTATAATGAACTCCCAAGTGGAAATTGAGATTTAATAATTTTTTATTACCATTATCACATTTATTTTATCTACTTTCCTCCTTTTTGCATTTTAAAATTAAGTTGCCCCCCCCAACTAGTTTAGTGTGCATCTTTAAGTAGGGGGGTGTTTTCTTCTATAATACCAAGTCTTTGCCTCCAGTAAATCAAACATTTTAATGGCATCTAATGCCCAGTTCATACTCAAATTCACTTAATCCCTCTGTTTTTTCCAGTTGTTTCATTTTAATTAGCCAATGAGTAAACATCTTTTAACTTCTACTTTTCCATCATATTAACTATAGGGAACACGAAACTCTGGAAAGCTTTCTTAATTTGTGTACTTTATGATGATCAGATGTTTTTCCTTTTCCCCAAATATTTTATTATGAAAACACTTTAAAATGTAGAATAGTTGAAGGAACTCTGTTTACATGGCTCAACTTTTTAATTAATTTTCTGACTGCTTGGTGACTGGGACATGAGAGTCTTTACCTCTTTGTAGTCCATCAGATGTTGAATGAACATGTTGTGGCTTCTTTTTAGGTGACGTCTTAGACAAAACCAGATATGGATAATATGCTGATTACTTTACATGGCTTATAAATTTTGAGACTGTATCATCTTTTCCAATTTGATAGTCTCATAACAGCCTATAAATAGTATTTAGCTTGACTTTCAGTTGATAGTATTTTTCTGGGGCCTCCCTAGAGAACCATTGCAGGTTAAGTGAGAAAATGATGATCCTTCATGTCTGTATCTAATACTGAAGTAATTGGAATAGGCAGTGTGTTTATACCTTATGCAATGCCACTTGTATTTCAACATTTTCCAAAAATATCATGCAAAGGTATTTGAAAAGGGGGAAAACAACTCTGCTTTATAAAGTGTCTCTAAGTGTTGCTACTGTTGCTACGGAGATCAAAGAAGCAAATTTTTACTGCATTACCACCCTGAACTTGTTTTTTAACAAATTCATGAAACTGTGGGCTTCCCCACCCTCCTATTCCTGGAGGTTTTGTTAGACATAACCTTGCCTGAACAATATTAGCATATCACTTGTGTGAAAGCACATTAGATGCTAAGGCTTGGAATTGTTTTTAAAAGAATGATTTAACAATACAGGATTTGGCTTTTTTTTTTTTCATCTGCATGTCTTAAAATAGACTGACTCCCCTAATCAGTGCTAACATGGAGCTCAGCTTGGAGCACAAGGAAATGTTAGTTTAATATTTTAGTGCCATCTGCTGTAAGTTTCATGGCATTCTACCCCATCTGGTGTACTTGCAGCAATTCTACACCCCTCCCTTTTTTTAGTCTTAGTAGAAGACAACAAATCCCTTTCCAGTCTTTTATACTGATTGGCTCTGGTTTCTGGTACTGATCCTCTGAATAAGGAGTTTATCTTGAGGAATATATTCCCCTTGGCTCTGTTCATTTCCTGAAGGCTTCTGTTTTAGCTTAGCTGTGTGTGTGTGTGTGTGTGTGTGTGTGTGTGTGTGTGTGTGTTATAAAGCATTTAACTCATTCTTATACCTCTATAATTTACCTCCAATGACAACCTGATTCTATGTGAGTGAACATTTATAAAATGAACATCTTAAACAAATCTTTAACATATTATATGATCTTTCCCAGGTACTGTGGGTGGGATGAAATTGGAGAACAGAAAAGATACCCTCCGCCCATGGGAGAGACTAACAGTACACAAGAAAGCACACATAATTCAGTAATGATAAATGCTGTAATTAAAAATAGGGCAGGCTACTGGGACCATATTAAGTAGAATATCCAAAACATACCTCTCTGTGTTAAAGTTACTAACAGGAACAACATATGTTCTCTCTATGATCAAGAGTCTAGTTGAAGACAGACTTATCTCATTGTTAACTAATTTATCTCTCACTATTAACTAGAAGCATCATAAAGATGCAAAGCAAATGTGTTCTTGGAAAGTTGGCAACACTTATGCAACTGAGTAAACCTGGGGCTTTACTAATAAAGCTGGCAGTTCTGTAACACAGCACATGGGAGTAGACTTGCAATGTATTGAGTTCTTTGTTGCATCATGAAGAGAATACCACCGAATTTTAAGTCAGAACTCTCCAAGAGTGATGTTAATTGAATGCTTTACCAACCTATCCTTACCCCATCTAGGGATAGAAGATAAATGGAATGTTTAAAGAAGATCAGGCACAGTTGTGATTCACTCTTTACAAATGCTGTCAATCTTAGGTGGAGCTGCATAATACCTCAATGAAGACAGAAATGTGAAGATACCAGATGCATTTCTCTCTACTTATATTCTTTTACTTTCTTTTTTTTTTTAATTGCCACCAATGTTATTGCTAGAGCTTGATGCCTACACTACAAATCCACCACTCTTGGCAGGCATCTTTTCTTTATTTTTTTTTCTTTTCTCCTTTATATTTTATTTGATAGGACAGAGAAAGAAATTAAGAAGGCAGTGGAGATATAGGAAGAGAGAGAAAGACAGATCTGCTTCACCGTTCATAAAGCATCCCCCTGCATTTTGGGAGTGGGGGTCCAAACCTGGGTTCTTGCACAGAGTAATGTGTGTACTCAACCAGATGTGCCACTGCTCAGTCCTTATATTCTTTAAAGATTACTTTGAACTGAGCATTAAGCCCCATAGAGATTAAAATATCTGGTCATTAGAAAAAACTCAGATAATTAAGATAGTGAAAAAAATATGTGGATTCGTGTGTGTGTGTGTGTGTGTGTGTGTGTGTGTGTGTGTGTGACACATGTGCACATACTTGTTTATTCAAGAATCACTGTCAGAGATCACAAAGCCGGTGGGGGGTGGCAGTGGCAGGGGACAGCTGGAGAAAAAATATATCAGGAGGCAACTTCTGCATGTGAGAGATGGGGCTGTTGAGGAATCAAAGGTGAGTAAGACATAGACCTTTACCCATAAAACACTATCAAAGACATATCAGCAAATTAATTTGATGACATTACAGGAACAATGGTAGCAACACTTATCCTAACCCTATCTGTTTTTTTTTTTTTCTGTTGTGGTTGGGATGCTGTATGAATATTCTCATCTTTCTGTACTTATTTCCATATACTGTAAAACAAAATCCAGAGCAGGGAAAAATATTAGCAGAGTAATAATTCCTAGCTCAGTCTTACTGCAAGGAGCATGGTTGAATTTTTCTGAAGTGATGACATTATTTTTCTGACTTACTGGAAATGAGCCACTTAATAAAATCATTGTTTTAATATGTTGAATACCTTTAGCAGATACTGTTGTGAAAATACACCAGAATAGCATGCTTGTCAGTAGTGTGTGATCTGGATTCTTTGGAAGGTGAAGTGGTGGGACAACCCTCTAAAACAGTCCAACCACTATTGGAGGGCTCTCCCACCACTTCATCTTCCAAAGAGGGAAGAAGTGATGAAGGTTGGCTCAGTCACCAATAGCCTGATTAGGCAGACATGCCTATGTAAGAAAGCTTCCAAGACCAAAAAAAAAAAAAGTGGGATGGAGGAGTAGATTTGTAGTGCAGGAACCAAGCCCCACCTGGTGGCAATAAAAGATAAATAGATAAATAAATAAATAAATAAATAAATAAGACAATTTGGCAATCTCAAGAAAATCCTCTCTATAAAACATCCAAATAATAACCTAGTATACAATACTGAATACAGTGACAAAAGATGAGATAAGCTACTAGTAGCCTGGGGAGATTAAATAGGTGTACCAAGAAGTGCTCTCTCATCTATGTCTTGGAAGGGATGATATTTATAGGAGGAAATGAGTAGTTCCATAAATAAATAAACATTTATTCATAGTAAAATAAAGTACCCTTTTTTCCTGGGAATTTGTACCTTAATGAACTCATAGACTAAAAAGTTGAGTTTTTACCACTATGGATAATGTTAATCAACCTAACCTAGTTCTAGGAAGAAAGAAAGAAAGAAAAAACAAGTAGCTTACAATTTTATCATGCTACTTTGTATTATGTAATGATTCATTTGCATATGCTAATAAAATTTCCATACTATGGGAAATGTGGTAATCAATTTTCAATTTTTTTAAAATTTATTTATAAAATAGAAATATTGACAAGACTATAGGATAAGGGGGGTACAATTCCACACAATTCTTACCCCCAGAACTTCGTATCCAATCCCCTCCCTTGGTAACTTCCCTGTTCTTTATCCCTCTGACAGTATGGACCCAGAATTATTATGGGGTACAGAAGGTGGAAGGTCTGATTTCTGAAATTGCCTCCCACTGAACATGGGTGTTGACAGGTTGATCCATACTCTCAGCCTCTCTCTCTCTTTCCTTAGTGGGGTAGGGATCTGGGGCTCCAGGATACATGGTGGGGTCGTCTGCCCAGGGAAGAATGGTATAAGAATGTAGCTGGATTGAATCTTAGAACATCACTGGTTGGAGGTACTGTCCAGTCTAAGTGTACATTTGGGGTTCCTGAGCCCAGCTGGACCAGTCACTTGCCCAGTGACCATGATAGAGGGCAGTGAGACCAGGTTAGCTGATTAGTAGGGTTTGCTTTCATTCATCTCCTCTGAAGCTACTTAGTCAAAATAAATATATGTGGAATAAGCTGCATACAAAGAGGATTGAATCTCAAAAAAGTTTCCAGTGTAAGGAACAAAAACCCAGCATCTAGGTTGTATGTATACAGATACTCTTATCAAAAGTGAAAAGCTGTTATGTATATCAGTAACTCACAATCAAGAAAAGACCCATAGGACACAGAACTTCAGTCAGACAAACATAGAGCAAGATAAGCTCAAATCTCAGTACCTAAGTCATTTTCCAATTTTGTGCCTACAACTTTATAGCAATGCTAAAATGGGAAATAAAGACTGTAAACCCTGTGGAAGTTGTAGTAGCAGCCCTCCCAATGACTAGGGCAGCTTGCTGAGAGAGAGCATCCTATAGAACAAGTCATACTGGAATTTAGTTTGCATTGTAACAGACCCTGGAGGCAGAGTCAGGAAGAAGTGCTTCATGTGTGACATACAGTCAGCCAAAGTCTGTTCTGTCACCAGTATTTGGAGTACCTGCAACATCAAACTTCTTATCACCACCCAGGTTGGCAGAACTGCTATAGCCTCAGCCAGGAACCTGTGACTGTGAACTCTTGGCCATGGCACTTATGACCTTGATCCCTGGTCACTGTTCAGGCTCACACAAACATGAGCTCCTCATTCTGTTCCTCAAAAGCATCAACCATAATGGGAAAATGGAATCACATATGCTAGTGAATCAGTCAGCAGCTTGCAGAAAAACCCAAATTAAAAAAGGTATATAAACTTCTAAAAGAAGACATATAAAATATGTTCCTAAGGATGTTCACTAGAAAAGTTATAGAGAAGTAAATTTACATAAAGTCATAAAAAAACAAAAAAGAAACCAGAGAAAGAAAACATAGACTAAACTGAAAAGTGAAATACAGGGGAATATCAGAAGAAAGAAGCCAAAGGTTAAAGTGGTGAGCTGGAGGGCAAAGTATAGGAAGTTATTAAAAAAAAAAAAAAAAAAAAACAAGGAAGCTGGGTGGTGATGCACCCAGTAGAGCACATACATTACCTATGTGAGGACCTGTTGAAGTCCCATACCTCACTCATACCTCATCTGTAGGGGGGAAGCTTCACGAGTGGTAGAGCGGTGCTACAGGTATCTTCCCCTTACCTTGTTTCACCTTTCTGTCTCTCCCTCTTTTATTTCTGTCTCCTACACTATGAAAAAGAAAAGAGAAGAAATGGCTACCAGGAATGGTAGAGCAATGCATGTGTGCACCTATCCCCATTACTAACCCTGGTGGCACAAATAATGTCTACCTGACTTCAAAAACATGTAAGACTTTTACTTTTAAAATAATGTAATGTAATATATAATTATTTTCAACCTCAAACTGTGAGGTTCTAAGATACCAGATGGCATTTTTTCATTTTGCAATTGATGTACTTAATGTTTTTGCACCATGCAAATTTCAGAAGACGGCAATTAATGTTTCTTTAAAAAGAT